>NC_051187.1:85943604-86247874 GCF_015220075.1 Falco rusticolus | reverse complement strand
GCAGAGCGGAGGGTGGGATTGCATGTTCTGGGAGACATGGGGTGGAACCCAACCTGGTTAGATGGATCTCCCTGAGAGATAGGTAGCGTTGATCCCAGAGCAGGAGAAGGCAGTCAGCTAGCTGGCCTTAAGAGATCCTGTAACTGTGATGCAGAGTACGTTTCCACGTAGCAGGATAAGCTGACATAATGTTTCACCACCGTGGAAAGAGAGGAGGCTCCCGTCTCCCCCATGCACACGTGCCGTGCTCCCAGCCACACTCTCCCACTTGTTTTAATTCACTGACCCAGCCAAAACCACAAACCATCTGTAATTTTCCACTCTTCTAGCAGTTAAATCAGCTCTGCAAATGGCTGGCCAGGTAGCAGAGGGTGCAGAGGAAAGCAGATGGGGTTGCATGGCTGCAGGAGGGTGGGCATGGGTCTGCTTTGCCGCAGCAGCTGGGATCTCTTGTGTTGTCTCAGCTGCATGTGAAACCATAACCTTGGTCCCTAGCTGATGTCATCTTGAGAATCTACGTAAGTGCTTGTGAAAGTAGTTTCCTTTTATTTTCTTACTTCAAATTAAATCTGGTTTTCTCCTGAAACACAGATTTCTGCTGATGGTTACGAAGTGGAGAATCTGATCTCTGAAGACCTTGCCAGGAGAAATCGTGGTTTCCGCAGCGAATACTTTATCAAACCTCCAGTCCATGTCACGATCTCTTTTCCCTTCAATATTGAGATCTGCAGGGTTAATATTGACATCTCATCCGGGGGATACCAAACCTTCTCCGGGCTCGAAGTTTACACCTCTACCTCATGCAATAAAACCTCTTGGCAGAGCCCTGAGGGTCAGTTCTCAGGTCTGGCCGGTCAGCCTGTGTCGGACAAAGACACTTTCACACTGGTGGGCAAAGCTGTCTTAAAAAATCAAAGCAAAGTGACATTTGGCCACAGAGGCTTCAAGCCAAGGCCTCCCTTCCATCAGATGGAAAATGTCTTCTCCTACCCTGGCTCTGCATCTCAAGACCTCTGGAACAAAGGGCCCACCTCGCTGAGCAACGTGTCGCACTTAAAAATCTGCATCACCCACGTGGCCGGAGGTGGCCTGCCTTGCATTAAGAGGCTGGAGGTGTGGGGACAGCCTGCCAAATCATGCCCGCAGGAGGTGATCGAGGGTGTCTTTCAAGTGGCCTCCCAGTTCTTTGCTCAGGATGTTGGCAGCCTCAAGCCAGAACTTTGGACGCCTATGGAGAGCGACTGCGTGCCCTTCAGTGCCAACGACAGCGAGCAGCAGACCCTCCGCAAGCTGGTGGACGTTGTCCAAGACATCCCTGAAGAATTCCTGGACCCCATCACTCTGGAGATCATGACTTTCCCCATGCTCCTGCCCTCAGGGAAGGTGATCGACCAGACCACGTTGGAAAAGTGCAACCGGAGTGAGGCGTCTTGGGGCAGGGTACCCAGCGATCCTTTCACTGGGGTGGCCTTCAGCCAGCACTCGCAGCCCCTACCTCACCCTACCCTCAAGGCCAGGATAGACCACTTCCTCTTACAGCACAGCATCCCTGGCACCAACCTGCTCGGGAGGGCGCATGCCTCGGAAATGCTTGTACCTTCTTCCGTAACAATGTCTTCTCTGAAGAGGAAAATGGACTGTATGGATCAGAGCTCTGTGCAGCCACCTTATTTTTCTTCTACAAACTTACTTGTCACGTCTACCTCAGAGAACAGTGCTAAAAAAATGAAAACTGACAATGACTCACATTTGATCCAAATGGACTGTTCGACAGGTATTGTGGCTCCCTAAGTCACTCCTGTTCTTGAGTGTCTTCAGAACCCAGGGCAGTGTTCAAGTCGGGAGGCTCCAGTACAGATTCCTGTCCCGCCTCTAGAAAGCTTTAAGGCCGTTGTATTTTGCAGTTGATAGATGTCGCGGAAGTCAGGTTGTCATCAGATTCACCTCCTCTCTCCTCAGCACAACCTGCCACCCTGGATGGTGTTGGTTGCCATCCTCTTTCACTTCTCATCTCTAGGCCCATCGTTCTCGCTGTGTTGCCCGTACAGTCTGCTTCACAGCCCTCTTGTTTCCTCAGGTCACTGTGTTTCCCTTTTAGTTTGTATTTCCTTTCTCCTCCTTGCTTTTAAGCCACTGTCCATGTGGAGACAATGTTTTTCTCACAGTGTGCTGGTTTGAAGTTTCTTTATTATAGGTGATTTATTATCCCAGCTGTCCGATATGTTCTTGCATCAGCAAGAAAAAAGGCAACATCAGGAAATGTCTAGTGGTGCAGTGGGGATGGCACGGGGAGTGGATCCTACCACGAGGAGTGAGGTGAGGAGGAAAGCAGGAATGGGGCACTAATCCTGCTCACAGATTTCCCTGGCCAGGCATTGCCAGCCTGGGCTCTTGGTGCAGCTGGTTCCCTGCATGCTTGGTGTCATTGCACAGATTGTGTCCCTGGGAGACACACTGGCTCCTTCCCTTCTCGCAGGGCTGCTCTTGCTGGGGCAGGGGCTGAGCCTGGGGAGCCTGTCGCTGCACAGCCTCTGGCCTATGCCAGTGCAGCAGCGCAAGGGCTTGGAACAAACGGCAGTAAGGGAATTGCAGGCAGTGCTGCCTTCAGAGCAGGGAGGAGAGGACAGCACAGGCTGGGAGAGACTTGCAAGGAGTTTGCAGTTAGTCAAAGCAGAAAACCAGGTAGAGATGTCAGGCAAGGGATGTGACTTGTGTCTACCAGGGAAGGAAATGGGCACTAGTTTCCTTTTATCCTTGCTTTTCTCAGCGATCTGGTAGCAGCACTGCTGGGCATGAGCTCCAAGAGGCAGAAAAACCACCCAGACCTGCAACGCTGAGATAAATTCCCTGAAAAGCCGAGTGGTTTCACCCGCCGCAGTCCTCAGCCATGCCATAGCTTCTGACCAGGCAGGCAAGGCAGCACTGTAGCAGCGCAGATAAACCTTTGGATCCACTGAGTGCTGGGAGCAGGTGTGTAGGATACCCTTTGTAGGTCCAGCAGCATTCAGGTGCTGGGGCAGGCAGGACTGGTGAGGAGGTGACAATCTTTAGAAAGCAAGGGTGATCTGTTTTTTAAATACCAAGGAGAGTCAAACCTCTCTCCCCAAAATCTGTTTGCTCTTTGTGGTTTGTTCTCTAATGACTCAGCTTCCAGCCCGTGGTGAAGAGCGTGGCTCCCAGGCAATTGCTCCTCTTGACTCCACGCTAGATCTTTCGCCCAAATCCACATCTGTTTTGCCATGTTTGCTTTCTCCCTTGTTGGCACAGGAATTCCTGAAATGTATTGGAGTTGCTGGTCGCACAACTGTTATGTGGCTATAACTACTGCGTACAGCAACACTTACATCTTCTCTCTGGTATCATTAAACTTGAGCTACCGCTTTAGGTAATAATCCCACTGGAGGAGGAAGGTAAGCTTAAGCTGGGAGGTGGGAAAGAGACGTCTTTAGCAACCTCATATTTAGATGAGCTTGAAGAGATCAGCCGTGTCTGTGAGGCCTTCTGTTGCAAGCAGTCTGGTCTGAGTAGGACGGTACAAACACGCGGTGCGTGGGTATCTTCTGGTCATGTAAGGGCTCTCTCTAGGCAGGTAAGTCACGTTTTCTTGTGTTGTCGTCTAATGTAGTGGTCTGTAACATGGCAAAAGGTGGCCCATGGCTTCTGACTGCTGTTAATGCCTGCTGATACCTGTCACTCCCTTTACCTTTCTCCCCAGATTTCCCAAAAATATTTCAAGGAAAAAGCTTAGATGGTCATTTGATTTTAAACAAATTCTTTAAAGACTGGGTTGAAAATAATTGGTGTTTGGTGTTAGCAGAAAGAGTAGGAAGAAGTCAAACTGCACATTTCTGCTCTGATCTCAGTCTAGAGCTCATTCAGTGTTTTAGGAGGAATCATTAGTGATTTTTATTGCAGAGGCGTGTGACAGCTCCCACTAGGAATGTGCCCCAGCCCCACAGGAGCAGGGACTGCCCTGAGAGGGGTCCTGGAGCTCCCAGGGGGGCTGTGCCTGTACATAAATGAAAGCACAGTGCTCGGCCCCAGGAGCTCATGCTTCAGTATTTCGTCAGCCTTGATTGCTGTAGCAAATGTGCAGCACTAATTCAGAAGTCTTCCTTTGGGAGATGGGTTTAACAGAATTAGTGATGCAGACAACATTCTCTTAATGCATAGTCTTAATTAATGCCTTCAGTATCACACAGGACAAAACACTGCAGGGAAGGGTCCAGCCCTGTGCCTTTGGCTTTCTCCCTTGACTCAGAACTGGGACAAAGAGAAAAAAATTAGTCCCCCAGATTTTGCTAGTGGCTTCAGCGTTCCCAGTTAGCTGCACGGAGCAAGCCTGGGACCCTTGGAGCAGGCTGAGGGAGCTGCCCAGGCAGTTTCAGAGAGAAACGGCTTTCTGGATTAGTTGGCTTTTTGCCCTTTTTCAGACCTGCAGATACAAGCCAGCACATGGGCGTTGGTTGGCACTGGGGCATGACGTGTACGTCTGATGGTAATCTGTAGAACTTTTCATCTTTAGGATCCAAAACAGATGAAGCACTACGTCCCCATCCTGGCACCGTGGCAGGGAAAAGAGGCCTCTCAAGAAAACAAGTGGCAGGGCTCCTAAAATCCTGAGTGTTGTCCCAAAGGTTTAGAGGCAAAGCAGCATTTCTGTTGCGCATTCTTTTTCCCAGCATCCGCTTCTTGAGCTTGTGCTTCTCTTTGCAGATCTGGTCTCTCATGAACAAAAACTGTCAGAGAGTTTGGACACTGCCTTGAACTCGGCGCTCAGCTCAATGCCCTCATTTACGGCCAAGCTGATGAAAAGCCAGCAGCAGGCACAGAGCGAGGGAGGCTGCAGCAGTTCATGGAGTGTGGACACAGTCCTCGGTAAGCAACAAGCACCTCTGCTTCACCTTTGGGAGTGAGAGAGGAGAAGGGAACTGGGACTGTGTTAACAAAGAGATCTGTGCTGCTGCTCGGCATCTTTCTGTGCATCTTCAGACCCCAAAATATTATATATATAAAATACTATATTGTCTCCCAGCAAGCTTAACTTAACAGTCCCTAACTGCTGCTTTTTCATCTCAGCGAGTTTAATGGTTTATTCTCCCAGTGAGGCAGGTTAGACCTTGTTGACCTCCAGAAAGTGGGGTGTGTTGTCCGTGTCCAGTCAGAGCAGACTTCAGCAGGAGTCCTACGATTTGCCCGCGTTGATGGCTGTCACTTGTCTGCGCCGTCCTAGGACAATCCTGGATGCATTGCGCTGGGACACGGCGCTCAGCCCAGCCTGCAGCAGGTCAGCGCAGACTGAGAGCTTGCCCCACGTCAAGGCTTTGGCTGTTCCCAGAGCTCTGCAGTCTGGCTGCGTGGCTTAAATGTTGCCTGTTAGCTGCACAGAGCAAGCTGGGGAGTTGCTACGTGGGTGGGGAGTGAGTGGTGCAGAGATGCAACTGGAGAGATGTAAATATATCACATACCATGTAGCATGCTGACCCTTACCAGGAACAGGTAATGGTAGCAATGCCACGGGCCAACCAGCCAGGTGTGTGCCCAGAATCCCACCAGGCTGGAATGTATATCAGCCAGGCTGTTGAGTCCTCGCAGTTTTCATCCCACCTGCTAGCTAGATGTGCTAATCCAGCTGTGTATGCATTCCCAAAATTATTTCTTTGGAGTGCAGGGAGGCACTGAACCTTCGTATATCCCTCTGCGGGCCAGTTCCCTAACTGCTGGCTTGCTCTTCTGCCCTAAGCGTGGATCCACCTGCTCATGGCAGAGAAGAGTGTTCAGAGGGACCAAGTGACCCTGAGAAAGGGCTGGGGCTGTGCAGCACCCAGTGGCTGCCTGTCTCTCTAAATAAGTTTTGCTGTTTTGCTGTGACATTAAGCTATTAAGCTTTTTCCTGTCCCTTTAAAATTGCAGTTGTTGAAGAGTTGACTGAGTAGCCCTTGATAGGTAGTGTGTGACAGGAATGCAAAGTGACACCTAAAGCATTTCACTCGGGAATCAGTGATCTTAATCCGAGCACTGGAAAAGCGGAAGGGAGGCTGATTTAGTCTCAGTAAAAGTGAAGAGCCCTTTACAGTCATCCATCCTCAATTAAAAGCCTGATGGTGCAAATGCTGATGTGATCCAGCCCCTTCTGAGCACAACCTGCCCCAGCAGCTAGACTGTTCCCTTTCCTGAGGTCAGAGAAAATGGGCTGTGGTCCTGAGCCACGAGCACCTGCAGCTGTGCCGTATGCCTGCAGAAAGGGGACCTGGGCTCGTGAGGCAGGATTGGGCACGTAAGGGGTGGCACAGCGTGGACTTGTCACCCCCCCGACTGAGCCATTTCTGTCCCCTTTGCAGAGCACGGCAGGAGCAGCCAGACCCAGGGATGCGCTTCCTGCGGGAAAACCTTCTCCTCTTACTTCAAAACGGAGCCCGTTTACCAGCTTCCCTGTGGCCACCTCATGTGTCGCCCGTGCTTGGCCGAGAAGCAGAAGTCTCTGCCATCAATACTGTGCGGGAATTGTAAAAGGTCGGCTGCCTCACACGATGTCAGGAGGGTTCACTTCTGACCCCTTGGCCGCCGGAGCCTGCCGGGAGGACGAGGACAAGGAGCCGCTGCTGTTCCCTGTGTCTGTATTGATCTGTAGGAGGATGAAGGCCTTTGGTGAGCTTGACAGATGAGCACCCGTAACGGCAGAGAGGACTTGGTCTTCTTGTGCTTACAGAGTAGTGGGGGGTGGGGGGTTAGAGCATCGCGCCAGAGCAAAGCGATCTGAGGATAATAAAAGCCATAGCTTCTTTAGCAAGGAATATGTATTTATACGGAACTGATTTCCACCTGTCGCACCCGCCCTCTTACCACCATCCCAGTGGCTCAGTGGTTTAGCATAGGTGCCTTTTGGACTGTGAGTTTAGCTTTCCTGTGAGTTAAAACCATTTACACATTTGACGAGCAGCCATTCGGTCATGGACCAGGCGAAGTCCTTGTGATTGACAACATGCAAGCTACCTGACTTCTCCCCTTCCCTGCCTCAACCCCTCCTCCCTGCGGTGCCCTCGCACTCATCCTGGAGTCCAGCATCACAAAGAGAGGCCATGGTTAACACGTGAGTAACTGGCAGCAGTCTCATCCTGCTCATACAAACTCTTGTAGAAAAGCCATCACATTACACCAAATGTCACTCTCTGTTTATGTCGTGTGACTGGACCAGCTCCTGTCTGGCTGATAGACATTTAAGCCTTAATAAAATTATGTTTAAAGTCATGTTCTCTCTCTGACTTGTAATTGCTCGCATTGTGCATCTTGGTGATTTTGTGGAGTGAATCTCTTTGCAGAGTACTGAATAAATGGGCTGGAAAAAGCTAAGTTGGCACAAAGGATGTGCAGCCCGATGAGTTTTAGAGGGGTTATTGCAGCAGCCGCATGGACCATCACAGGACTGAGGCTCAGATACCTAAACCTGAGGAGGTCTGGTCTTCAAACAGCCGTTCAGAAAAAAGGAGGAAAATCACTCTGATACATTCTGTCTCCAGCGTGTCCTCGATGTGCAGAGGGTAAGTTTGTGACAGCAGAGGGGTTTGTCACCTGTGTAACCCCCTGCTGTTGCCACTTAATTGGCAATTTCTCTCTGCGGAGCAGATGCTGCTCACTGATGTTCTGTGCCAGTTTCTCGGGTGACGAGCCTCCAGCTGACTCAGCTCACCTTTGCGTATAATACCTTTATTCTCTTAAAAGGCACCTACTTACAGAGCAACACATGATGTTCATGGCTTTCTAGTCACGTGAAACCGCAGTCTCATCAAACGGCTCAAACACGGCTTGGTGTCAGCACCAAACTGATGCTGGGCTTTGCCTCAGTGGGAGTGTATAATCCATCTCCCATTTGTAGCAAAAACAGGGAGTCCCCCATCTTTAAATGGTTCGGCAAAAGAATTTCTAAAAATCCCACAGTTCAGAGGCAGCAAAAACCCTCTGAATTCTGTGCAGGTGGTGTGTGTGCAGCGCACCAGCCCCCTGTGATTCAGTGTGATTCTCACACCTCCTCCGCCCTGCATCTCCGGGGAGCGATTGCTGCCGCCGGAGCTCCCCATCCAACACAACTGTCTCCTCCTGCTCCGGCGCTCACGAAGCTCGGTCGCCTCTGACGAAACCCAAATTCGCCGGCTGAGCCAAGCTTCTTTCCTGCCCCAGCTGGTGGGCAGCAACCAGGCTGGGAGCCATCTCACTGGGGCTGAGGGAGAGTTATCTCCTGAGGTTCCCTTCGCTCTCCAGGGAGGGACAAGGAGTGAGCATGGAGCCTGACAGAGCAGGGCTTGGAAGGGATGGGATGGCAGGGGGGTGTCGTGTGGCCCCCCCTGCTCAGAGTAGGGCTTACCACCTTATATCAGATTTCTCAGAGCCTCCATCCACCCAGCTTCTTAACCCTGTAGGACCTCTTGGCAGCAAGTTTCAACCCATGTGTCCCCTCTTGCTGACGCAGGGGGGGGAAGGGATGAATTTCCCTCCGTGCCCACCTCCCATTGCTCAGGGATGGAGCTTGTCCCCCCAGCTGGGCGTGAGCCCTCCTGATCACTCCCCTTGCAAACAAGCACCGAAACCCCTGTGGGCAGCAGAGACCCTCTCTGCACCCCAAGAAGATGGGCTTGGTGGTGGGTGACACATAGCCAGGACTTGCCATGGTGTCTTCTACCAGGAACCACTGCAGTTCCCCTAAAGCTCCTTTGCAGAACAAGCAGGTGCCACCAGCAAGTTCCTTTCTCAGCACAGAGCCTGTCTTCTCTTCAGGAGGTGGGGTTGGCCTTTGGCTGAAGGCCTTAGCAATTTCCTCTAATGTTCTTCTCCAACTGCTTTTAGGAGGCCAAATCCATCCCTCGCTGGCCAGTGACCTCCTGATGTGACGTCTGCATCCCAGCAGGCTGGATTTGGACGGACAAGAGGCAAAGGCAGCACCCCAGCAAATCTTGACATTGGCTGCGCTTCCTTTTCTAAACGAGCATCAAAGCTATTTTTCCATCATGTCACCAAGGCAGAGGAGCATCTTTAACCATGACACTAAAAAAGAAGGTGCTGTGCTCAGCCAGGAGGTGCAGGATTGCTCCTTCCCTGTCAGCCTCCAGCCATTAGCCCACCGACTGGGTGAAACGCTTGTGACAGGCTTGCTCTGTGTGAAGCGCCAGGCAGACGGCCCATCTGGGGGCATGAGCTCACCCAGCCAGGAGAGGGGAGCGCTCCATGGCCAGCCTGACCTGCTTCGAGTCCCCAGCACATCAGCAATGTGTTCAAGAAATTTCTTCTCCACTGCATCCCCCTCCAGCCACAGCAAAGGCAGGGAAATGCACAAAGCAGGGAAAATCTTCCCATTTTCAATGCGGTACCCAATGTCCTCTAATTTATTCTGATTAAATTTTGACCTTGGTGGGCTATGGCAGGGCACCACGACCTCCCTCCTCTCTCCTGCCTCCAGAGGGGCTCTCAAAAACCTCAATAGAAGCTTCAAGGGTAACGAAGCTCCTGCTGCTAACAGAGGGGGCGGGGGTGGGGGTGGGGGATATACTTGCGGTTTGTCCTGACCATGTGCAAGGATGTGATGGCACGAGGACTGGAAAAATTATCAACATGTCCATGTAGTGAAGGTGCTTTAAAGCTGTGGGTGTAGCCAGAGGGTGTTTTACAGGTGAAGCAGCACAGGAGCGTTGTGGTTCACTGCCGGACACCCCATTTCCCATCATCCCAGTTATTCCCTGATGTGAAAAGAGGTTGGGAAGGGCACAAGCAGTAAAGCCTCGTGGCTGAGCCTCTCTGGCAGCCCCCAGCCCCTTTGCTGAGGGCTAGGCAGAGCCAGGGCTGTATTTTGGCTGAGCAGGAGAGCTGGGGGGTGAGTTTGAGGGTGCTGCCCACTCCCCATGCCTTGGCAGGCCTTTGGGGCTTTCCTTCGCGAGCCGAGGCGAGGTGGGTTATACATAGCAGGCAGCTAACGCTGCCGATTAATGCCATGGCACCTGCCTCGCCCGCCTCGCATGTCGTTAAGGAGATCAGCACTAATGAAGGGGGCTCCTCTGGGGGCCGGGGAAGAGCCTGGGGAAGAGCAGGGACGTGGCAGAGCAAATCTGGTGCCAGGGATGCAGAAAAGGGACCCCTGTGGCTGATAGCAGGAGATCTAGGGCATGACTTTGAGGAGCCCCAAGACATCAGTTAGGGGCTGGGTGTGGGTTGGGGGCCCCAGCATCACCCTGCGGCCATGGCCGGGTACCAGTGAGCATCACTGCCCAGCAAGGATGCTCCCAGCTGGATCTGCCCAGCCTCATGAAAGCCCATCATCCTGAGATCACTTCTCCTATGACTCACCCCAGGTGACCCCAATATCTTCATCCCCAAAACCTCCTTTTTTATGTTTTCTACACAGTTTTTTTGCCTCCCCCTGCTTCCCCCTTCTCACCTCATCCTCCCTTTGATTCCTGTAAGTGATTCTGTGTTGTGGCTGCGGAGCCTTTGCAACTTGGAAAAAACATTTTATTTAACCTTCCTTCACTTTAAAGAGCATAATTACATTTTAATCTCATATTCTGGCGTTATCATTCCAGACACAGAGTCATTTGAATGCAGATCATTCCTAGCTAATGTAATTTTACGATACAGTAATGAAGAGATGGAGCATGAGCATGTAACACCCAATTTAGAGCTGACATTTGGGTTTCTTTTAAAGAAAAGTTTTCCCAGCCGAGGGCTTTTGCGTCCTCCTCGGTCCTGCAACGCAAGTGGGTTTCAGCTCCCGCTGTGAAGGGATGGATTTGGACGGGGAAACGTGGCCAGTGCTAAT
This sequence comes from Falco rusticolus, assembly GCF_015220075.1. Taxonomy (NCBI): domain Eukaryota; kingdom Metazoa; phylum Chordata; class Aves; order Falconiformes; family Falconidae; genus Falco; species Falco rusticolus. The sequence continues at coordinate 86,237,073 of NC_051187.1, read as the reverse complement.
AATATTGGTCATTAAAGCTGCCCACAGCGGCTCCACGTGGGTGATTCAGCATCTCTGGTGATGGGCACAAGGCAAATTTGGGAACTCAACGCTCCCTTGGTCCCAGGGAGACCTGGCTCAGGGGCTGTGGTTACCTTCATCCCTCTTAGCGGGGAATTACCCTCATTTTACCTATCAAAAATCCCAGGAGTCCCCCAAAACCCAGGACCATCACCTCTGAGGTTGACACACACCTCCAAAATCACAGGGCAGGAGACAGAAGCAGGCTGGGACCCCCAACACTGCAGGCGTCACCCCAAAATAGATGCTTTCCCTTACCTCTGCATGCCTCAGTTTCCCTTGGGTGGTGAAGTGATGCTCTGGGGTTCATCCCGCTCCCACATCCCTTGCTGGTGCCTACAAAACCTCACATGGTGCTCACTTTGCTTTTCAAAGCATTTTGATTTTGCCAGGGTGGATTGCTCAGGTTCCTTTGGGATGCTCAAGCAGAGCAGCAGCCCCTTCAGTGCCCCAGCTATCACCGTCCCACCTCGTGCCAACTGGGACTGAGCCAGGCCTGGTGGCTGATCTGGCAGAAAAGGGATGCTAACGAGGGTGAGAAAATGAGGGATGCTGAGGGTGAGAAAATGAGGGATGCTAACAAGGGTGGGGAAAAGCCATGCTCCAGCTACCTGAAGGGATCCCCAGTCTGATTCTTATGGGTCTCTGCTTCAGTTCCCTACCTTTGATGAAGATGAGTTCAGGGTGGGCTGAAGGGTAGAAAACCACCCCAGGGGCTGGACCATGGCTGGCAGCAACCACCCCATTGCACACCCTGTCCCCCGCAGCACCCCAGAACAGCCCCTCCTCATCACCATGAGCCAAGCCCAGAATTTGGGCTGTGGGGGATGCTTGTTAGGCACCTGATTCCCATCTGCATATTAATTTCACATTGCTGAGGTCACCCTTGGTGTTGCTGGAAGGAGGATCTGTGACCAGCATGAATACTCATGGCTGGATGGTGCAGGGCAGGAGGGGTTTGTTGCTGCCGTTTGCCCCATACCAATGTTTCCAACAGCCCATCGGTAACACAAACGTGCTGGGTCTCGGCACGGCTGGGACCTGCTGGTTGCCAACAGGAGGGCTGATGCCAGCCCCAAAGGTGTCTTTTTCATCTCTCCCATTGCTGATGGTTTCTCTGCCTTCTTGTTTTGTGGAGAAAAAGGGGCGGGTGAGTCGTGGGTGGCAATGGTCCGTCCCTTTGGGCCTGGGTTGTGGCAGGGTCCTGCTCTACACCCCACAGCTCTGTGGTCCAGCGCTGCAGCTAAGCCCCTTTAGTTTAGGTGCAGCTTTGTGCAGCCCAGAATTCTTCCCCTGCCCTGACCCCATCACTCCTCTCCCACATCCCCTCCCAAGCTGGCATTCCTCCCCGAAGCTGCATCTTCTGAATGAGCATCCCTGCCCAAATCAGCATCGCTCCCAGACCAGCGTCTTCTGAATGAGCATCCCTGCCCAAATCAGCATCGCTCCCAGACCAGCGTCTTCTGAATGAGCATCCCTGCCCAAATCAGCATCGCTCCCAGACCAGCATCCCCCTGAAACCAGCACCCCTCCCAAAATCCACATCGCTCTCAAACAAACAACCCTCCCAAAACAGCATCCTCCAAAGCAACAACCCTCCCCAAACCAGCATCTTCTGAAGGAGCCCCCCTCCCCAGACCTGCATCCCTCCCCACGAGCTCCCTGGGGTGGCCTGTGCCCCTTGGAGCAGTCCCGGCTCTGGGCAGAGGGGTGAGATTCACCAGCCCTAAGCACTGCCACTTGCGCTCCTGCACTGAATCATCTCAATTACAGATTTGCTTGGATGTGATTTGGGGAAAAAAAAAACAACCCACACACACAACAAAAAAACAACCCAGCCCTCTCCTTCCTCCTCCTCCTCCCCTGGGAAGGGGTGACAGCAGCATAAATAGCAGCTTGCGCAGCACGGGGCCAGATGCAAAGCGAGCGGCAGGGCGGCCGGCTTCCCCTGGCACGCGTGGCACAGCTGCGGGCACCCTCCACCATGGCAGAGCCTTCGCTGCCCCTCTCCTTCCTCTGCCTCCTCGCCTTGTCCTCTGCCTGCTACATCCAGAACTGCCCCCGGGGCGGCAAGCGGGCGCTGGCTGACACAGCCCTCCGACAGGTAGGGGACAGCATGGGGGCTTGGGGGGAGATGGGAGGGGGCTTTCTGGGGGGACATAGCTGCTCCGTGGGGTGCAGAGGCTTCCCATCACCTGCTGGAACACCCAGCTGTGTACGCTCCCTCGGGCAGTGCAGTGCACCCGTTTTTTGGGGAGGGCTAGGGGACATGCCCAAGGGCACACGGTGGGGCGCTGGCAGAGGAATGAGCACCCCAAAAATGCTGTTGTTGCCTCAAGCAATGAATCAAGCTTGGACACAGCAGAGCATCCCTGCTGGAGGGGAGCAGGGGGGACAGGACATGCCCATGGAGCAGGGACAGGGAGGACATGGGGGGCAGCGGGGAGCCCCCAGAGTGGGGCCAGTGTCACAGCACGAGGCCACGCTGCTGGTGGCAGGGGCGAGTTAGTCACACCATGCCAGCGTGACACCTCCAAGGGCTGGCAAAGGTGGAGGAAAGCTTTTCTAATGCAAGAGGGTGCAGGAAGGGTGTAGCCCCCCCTTTTTAGGGTGTATGGGGGACTCAAGCAGCTCCTTCTCCCAGTGCATGCCCTGCGGCCCCGGGAACAGAGGCAACTGCTTTGGCCCTGGCATCTGCTGTGGTGCAGAGCTTGGCTGCTACCTGGGCACGGCAGAGACCCAGCGCTGCGCCGAGGAAGACTACCTGCCTTCACCCTGCCAGGCTGGCGGCCAGCCCTGCGGCTCCGGCGGCCGCTGCGCTGCGCCCGGCATCTGCTGCACTGCCGGTAATGGGGGGTGTTGGGGCGAGGGGGATGGGGGCGCAGAGAGAGGAGTTTTGGGTGTCTTGGAACCATGACGGGGATCACAATGGCACGGGGCAGTCCTCCAGTTGGCCCTCACCTTACAATGGGGAAACTGAGGCACGGAGTGGCAGCAGTGTTGTCTCCGTTTTGAAATAATTTGGGGATAGTTGGATTCAGAGTAGATATAAGGAAGAAATTTGTTATGATGAGGGTGGTGAGACACTGGCACAGGCTGCCCAGAGAGGTGGCAGATGCCCCATCCCTGGAAACATCCAAGGCCAGGCTGGACGGGGCTCTGAGCAACCTGATCTGGTTGCAGATGTCCCTGCCCCTGGCAGGGGGGTGGACTAGATGGCCTTTAAAGGTGGCTTCCAGCCCAAGCTATCCTGATTCTGTGGTAAGGTTTGGGCTCAGAGCTCCTTCCCAAGACACTGCCATGAGGTGTTTCCCAGCCAGGCACACGCAGCCTCCCCGACGTGCCAGCCCAAGCCCAGCCAGCCCCGACTCCCTGTCCAGGAGGGACAAAGCTGCAGCACGAGCTGTGCTGGCCCCAACCCCTTCCCTACCTGAAAATAAACCACTCGTGGTCCTAACCTGTCCCGTCACGACATCTTGCTTTCTGTTGAAGAAACCTGTGCAATGGATGGCAGCTGCCTGGACGAAGGCAGCGACGGGGCTCAGGAGGCGGCGGAGAAGAACCTGACGGTGCTGGATGGCTCGGCCGGGGATCTGCTCCTCAAGCTCATGCACTTGGCGAACCGGCAGCAGCAGCAGCAGGGCAAGCATCCCCTCCTCTGAGCCAGGGCACCGGGCATCCCCTGCCCCCACACCGATCCTCCCACCCCAGCCCTGTAAATACAAGACCCAATAAAAGTCCTCATGCACTGTGGTGGCTTCATCTGGGATGCGAGGGATGGGTCAAGGGGGGCTCCAGGGATCCAGGGGACCCGTCCGGGGCTTGGGGATGGGAGGCATGTTGGAGGCTGGTGGGTCTTCATCCCCCGCCCCCCGCATCAAATCCCAACCCAGCCCCATGCGTTCAGCTCCCATCCATAGTGGTCCTGCTGGGCTGGGTGCAGGATTTGGCCCCATCCTTACAGCACAAAGGGAAAGCAGCGCAGGCAGAGCTGGCCTTCGGGATCTGGCCATCAAGTCTTACCCCAGGAGCCCCAGCAGCACCCATGGGTGCTGAGCCTGCTTGCAGCCCCAGCCCCGGGAGGCTGGGGATGGCTAGGATGTGCCACCGTCATGTTACCTCTTGGCCAAGACCTCTCTTCAGGGTGGATTCAGGGCCTTGTTGCCTTCAGGAGCCAGCACAACAGGCTGCTGCAAGCCACAACTACTAAAAATGATAAAAAGTAAAGGAAAAGCACCCAAACCCCCGCTGCAAGAGTGGAAAGATTTGGGTTCCCAGCTTCACACAGCCCCCCAGGGCTGATCTCATCTTTCCCCACCATCACTCACCAAACTGGTCCCCTTCAGACACCGGTGGGCAGGATCAATCCTCCAGTTGTTCCACCATCAACCCCCAAATCTGGGGTACTGTTACCCCAATTCTCTTCCCATCCCCCTCCCCGGGTCTCTTACCCTGGCGGGGTCCTTGCTCCAGGCTCTCTCCAGGCTGGGATCTGGCCACAGCACAAGGGACAGCTCGTCCTTTATAATGTCCCTGAGGGAGGTGGCACCTTCGGGGAGGTGGAGCTCATCCACACCAGTGGGATCCATCCTGCCCATGTCACCTCCCTGCACCTCCAAGGGGGTGCAGGATTAACCCAGCACCCGGTCCCTGCAACCAGCATCTGATCCCAGCCCTGGGGAGGTGGGCGACTCAAAATCACCCCAAAATCATTGGGAAAAGGGCAGCACACACATGGGTGGGTGACTCCAAACTGGACACCCTTGAGATGAAGAAATCACGCTGTTAAGCCCAGCCCTGGCACTCAGCTTGTCCCAGGGTGCAGGATGTGTCCCGCCCAACTCCTCCTGCAGCAACAGGGATGTGTGGCTGAGCCTGGGTGATGCTCCAGCCAACAGAAGCCTTAGCACTGGGGTGTTGAGGTCCCAAAAAGCACCAGGAGCTGATAATCGGGGTGGTTGGTTTTTTTCCCTACACTTGTCTCCCCAGGTTGCATCCCAGCCCTGCCCACTGGGGTCCAAGCACCCCCAGACCAGCTGCAGGGGCTCCGGGATGGCATTTGCCCCTCCACCCCACCCCACAGCGGGACGGCAGCCAGGGCTGAGCTGCTGGGATGGCGCTGAGCCCCACTTCCACCCCATTAACACGGATCTCGGTGCCCGGCTTGTCCCCAGGGACCCAGACTCACCAGCTGGCTGACCCTAGGTGGGTGACGAGGACCTGGCTGCCCTTGCCACCGGCCACACTAAGTGGCAGACTTTGAAGCAAGCCAGCAGGGATGACAAGAGGTCACGGCTTTCAGGCTCTGGGCTGCATAATTCCCAATTAAGCAGGCGCAGGGAGGGACCGGGGTAATGGTCTCAATAGATGGTTGGATTTGTCTGTGGCAGAGGAATTTATTCGAGCCAGGAAGCTCTTAATTGTGGAAATGAAGGCGAGGGGCTGGGGCGAGCAGGACCCTGCGTGACTGCGTCAGCCCTCGGCCCCAGCCTCAGCGCCCCTTCTCCAGGGGGTCCTTTACCTGTCGACAGCGCGGTTCGGGGCACCGTGTTCGAGCCCCGTGTGCAGCTGTGGGGCAGAAGCAATGGGGAAATTGGGGTGTTAGGCCTTTGCCAAGGAGGTTGGGTGTTTTCAGGCCATTAGATAAAAGCAGGTGGGGACAGGCTCAGTGTCACCATCACTCTGGAGCAGGACAAGCCCAGCGTTGAGCATCCTCCCCCAAAGGCCAGGCACAGACAGGTGGAAAGGACCAACACCGCATTTCCTACCCGAGATCCCATAAACGATCCTGGAGGAAGATACGGGTTTGCTTTCCTCCCACCAGCAGGCACCAAGGGAAGCACAATGCCCCTCTCGCCCCACTCCTGGGTGGATGCAGCTCACCAGGCGATTGGGATGCCTGCCTCCATCCCCACCCAACCCACGCTGGAGGAGTCCCAAATGGGACACGGAGCGACAACCCACAGCTCAGCAGCTCCAAGGGGTTGGCAGTGGAGGGACCCGAGCCCCGAACAGCATCCGCAGCCTCCACAAACATCCCCCCCCGCTGCAGTTGGAGTCATCACCGAGTTAAAAACCAACACTTTGGCCTTGACCTCACATCCTCGACCTCTGGCTATTAGCAGAGCCCTTCGGTGTGGAAAGCAATGCCTTGTGGTTTTTAAGGGAAATGGGTGACGCTGGTGCCGGCATGCCTAAGTAGGAGCTGGCACTATATATACCCAACCACTCGTGGGGATGAGGAGCCGAAAATCTTCCTGACCCCGCAGCCATGCCCTGCAAGGCATTCGCCATCTGCCTCCTGGGGCTCCTGGCTCTCTCCTCCGCTTGCTACATCCAGAACTGCCCTATCGGGGGCAAACGCGCAGTCCTGGACATGGACATCAGGAAGGTACGTCCTGGCGGGCTGGGAGACCTTCTAACTCTTTCCTTTCCTTCTCCCAGGATTCCCTGAGCCCTCTCAGTGCTCCAGTGGGGAAGATGCAGGCAGAAGGGAGGGAAAGACCAGAGAAAAGGCTTGACCCCAGGTGCTTCATGAAATAACTCTCCACTCCCTTTCCTCCCGTTCTCCCCCATGCAGTGCATGCCCTGTGGTCCCAGGAACAAAGGCCACTGCTTCGGGCCCACCATCTGCTGCGGAGAAGAGCTGGGCTGTTACATCGGCACGTCCGAAACCCTGCGGTGCCAGGAGGAAAACTTCTTGCCGACGCCCTGCGAGTCTGGACACAAACCCTGCGGCAGCAGCGGAGGGAGCTGCGCGGCCCCCGGCATCTGCTGCAGCAGCGGTGAGAGCAGCACCAGGGCTGTGTCCCACCTGGGACCCTGGTCAGCGGGGTCCTCACACATGTGAGGGACCTCAGGGCTTCGATGTAAACCTGGGAGGGGAGACTGCCCAAGGGACCGTCTTTGTCCCATCCGTCCCCCCAACAGCCAGGGCCACTCCACTCAGGGCAGACTTGACCCTAACCCCCAGGGAAGGCGCGAACAGACTGTGAGGTTTCATGGAAGGGGGAAAGCAGACAGTAACCAAATTCAGGGGACTGAGCAAGCAGCAGGACACCTGTGGAGGCTTCAGGGAAGGAGGAAAGTGGACAGCAATGGATTTAGGGGGTTGAGCAAGCTGCAGAACACCCAAGCTGCATGGCAGCTCAGGCTCCCTCCTGCTTCAGTTACAGTTTGCCATAAATCCCAGCCTCTTCCCCAAGTCAGATGCTGCCAGAGATCCTGCTCCATATCCTGAGGAGCTACAGGGCACAAAGCGAACACGACCTTGCCTGATGTTATTAAAGAAACAACGCCAGAGGTGGGGGGTGGGGGGGGTGTCTCTGAAGGCTGGTTCCTGACACCTTGTTTCATGCGGTGCCTTCTCCTTTCTCTCCCCATGCAGAGGGCTGTGTGGTTGACTCATCCTGCGACCAAGAAATTCTGTTCACGTAGACCACTGGGGAAAGAAGAACCTGCAGGATCCCTTATCTATCAAGCTGTACCAGCCCTGCATCAGGCCGAGAACAGACAAGCCAAGGTCTGTGACTCAGATTTAAGTGATGATCTTCATCAGAAATAAAACTTGTACAGAAAAACAAGAAAAGAAGTCTATATGTTTTTTGTGCACTTGCATGGTTTAGGTGCAGACACGGGGGGGCTGGCTGGAGAGAAAAAGTCTTTTTAGGAAAGCGCAGATTAAAAGAATTTAAGGTCAATGCTCACAGCTGGCGTTTTACCCGAGTGAGGGAGGGCACAGGGACCTGCTGTTAGTCTGCTTGGCCTCTGCTGAACCACAGCAAACTCCAGGCTGGTGTCAGGCAGCACAAAGCCAGTGGTTTTAGGGCACAGTTGAGAGAGCAGCTTGGTCTGCAAGACCACCATAAGCCAGTGCCACCAAAGAGGACCCAAATTAGTTATTATCTACAACTTAAGCCCCAGGTGATGAGTAAAATAAGGCTGAGGGGGAGAAGAGAAAAGGAGACCCACAAAGCCAGTGTCATTTAGATGTTCTCTGCACATTTTCTCATTTAGCCACACCAACAGATGTGCAAAGGGGGATTTAAAGTGTGAACAGGAACAAAAGGTCCCACCACCATGGCAGAAAACAGAGAAACAACAAATTTGCTCCCCCAACAAGAAACGGCGGAGGGTCAGGGTTTCCTACAAAGCCATTCAGACCTCGTTTTCTTTCAAAAGCATCTAGAGGGGTCAACATGCAAGCAGAGCCAGGGCTACAGCAAGGAGCTCAGAGCCAGGATCTGCCTCAGGACTGTTCCCGCTTCCCGCCTGACATGCTTCAGGTGAAGGCAGGAGGGATCCAAACATGTGGGAGGTGGAACTGCAAAGAGTCAGAGCAACGGGCACACCAACACCCGCAGCTTCTCAGGCAGTTCCGCTGCTGCCTCGCAGGGCTGAGAGACTGCCAGCGCCTCTGCCTCTCCTGCTTGCTTCTCCCTCACCCTCCTCCACGCATGCTTTAACCCTTCAGCAGAACCACAGTCAGATCCGCAGGCTTTAACCCTTCAGCAGGACCACAGCCAGACCAGCAGGCTTCCTCCACCAGTTCCGTGGTCAATTTATTCATTAAAAAGAAGAAACTGGCTGGTGCCTCTGGACAGAAACCAGGCCAGCACCCCTCCATCCCATGCCACTAAGACAACACTGTCCGTTTGACGATCCGCCCGTCCTTGTCGATGGCGAAGTTGTAGTTGCGAGGGTTGTCCAGGCACTCCTCAATCCGTGCCTCCAGGTTCTCAGGGGTGATGAACGTTTTGGCTTCCTCCTGAACGAAGGACAAGTACCGGCTCTTAACACGTGGTAGTGGAAGAGTCACTATGGGCAGCGCATGAGCTGCAGGTGCCTGCAGAGCTCACAGACCTCCAAGAGAGCCTAAAATGCCACCAGCATCGCCAGGACCCCAGCAGGAGCCGAGTTCTGAACAAGGAAACCTTTGTTCTCTCCCTCAGGATTATTCCACCCTGTTTTCAGAGCTCTCACTCAACCTCTATCCCATCCACACGCTGTCAACACTTCTGGAAGGTGCTAACGCTTGTGTTCCCAGCTACCAATATAAAAATCTTTTAAAAATAAGCCTGTAGTTTCCACATCGCTCCCACAGGCTGCCATTGAGCCCCTCAGAGGGGCTGCTGGCAGCACACTCCCCAAGGAGGCACCAGCTGCTCTTACCTGCAGTTGCAGAATCTCCTGCTCCTTCTCCTTCAGGAAAGCCTCCATCACCCTGGCCTTGTTCTCTGCAACCCGCAACTTCTTCCTCTTCTGTTCTTCCTCTTCTTTCCTAATTCTTTCCTCTCTGCCACATGGAAAGGAAAACAAAACAACACAGCTTTGGTGAATGCTCACGCTCTGCACGGTGGTGCTTCGGTGAGATGTGCTAATCCCTTGGGATGCAAAGCTGCCAAGCTCAAGCGCAGCCACAACCAACAGGAAGGAGCAGAGCAGCTACGCTGGGGAAAAGCAGCCACGGAGACAAAGAGAATCCCCCTCCTCCTGCGAGAGAAAAATTGATGCAAAACTTAATGCAAAAGCTTTCCAACAGGCTGGCATTGCCACAGCGCTGCGGACCTGAGCCCCAGCAGGGTCTGGCTCCGTTTGGCAGCTTCAAGTCAGCGCATGCAATGCCACCGGCAGGAGCTGGATGCAGGAGCTCAAGTGCTTTGTGCCTTTAACCTCCTCCTGCTTTCAAGATTCAGCAGACACTGATTTTCTTGGAAGCATCAACAGGCTCCCTGGGGGTGGCATAGGAGGGAACATGGAGAAACTGATCCCCCCATGACACCCATCGCCGTAGAGAGCGGGAGGCTGTCCAGAGCTCAGTAACACCCCTCAGCAGCGAGAAATCTAGGAACGCGACCGCTGCGTAGGCAGATTTATTTTAAAAAGGTCAAACTTTAGGTCAAGTGTCTTTGTAAAAATTAGCCTGACTAATTGACCCAGGTGTTGAATTTAATTATGCATAAGCAAAAGCCAGAGCTGAGCAAGAAGGTGGTGTCCCGGCTGACCTGCGTGCCCGCTGCCGGGCATTCTCCTCCTGATTCCAAGCCATCAGGCGCTGGTGCTCCTCCCTCAGCTCCGCCGAGTCCTCCTGGGCCAGCAGTGCCTCCCGCTTCTTCTGTAGCACCTCAGCCCTAAACTCAGCCCTGCCAGGAAAGGCTGCTGAGCTCCTGCCTGTGGCCAGGTGCCAGGGGGCTCTGATGCACCTGCCCCATAGCAGAGCCAGCCCCACCACCCTGCCCTTCCCCTGCCCCACAGTAACCTGGGGTCTAGCCACCCACGCTCCGAAGCAGCCCCAGAGCCCCCATATCTCCCCTGCCCCACAGCCAGCCCTCTCCCTCACAGCTGCCCAACAGGAAACCCCCAACCTACCTCTGCCCCACAGCAGCCACCAATGGTCCCAAGCCCAACCCTCCCCTGCCCCACAGCAACCCCACAGCCCTGTACAGAGCCCACCTCTGCCCCACAGCAGCCCCGCAACCCTGTACCCAGCCCCTGCCCCACAGCAGCCCCGCAACCCTGTACCCAGCCCCTGCCCCACAGCAGCCCCGCAACCCTGTACCCAGCCCCCTGCCCCACAGCAGCCCCGCAACCCTGTACCCAGCCCCTTGGGCCATAGCAGCCCCGTTCTCAGAGGCACAGCCAGGCCCCCAACCCTCCGCTGCCCCACAGCAACCCCACAGCCAGTCCCCTACCCCACAGCCCCACACCCAGCCTCCTGCCCAGCACCCTGACCCTCCCTGCCTCACAGCGGCCCCAGCCGCCTGTGAGTACCGGAGGGCGCCGAGGACCAGCCGGTGCTGCCGGTACCGCTCCTTGACCACCAGCAGCTCCTCGGGGTCGACAGGCGGCGGCACCTTCAGCCGCGACGCCTTGGACTTGGCGGGAGGATCGTGCCGCGTCTTGCGGCCCCGTGCCGGGACCAGCCGCGGCCCCCAGACAGCCCCGGGAACGGGGCCCAGCGGGGGCCCCAAGCCCAGCGCCGGGCGGCAGCGCCTCAGCGCCCGCAGCATGGCGGCGGGCGGGCTCCGGGCCGGACGTGACGTCAGCGAGCGCCCCGCCCCGCCCGCGGGGCACTGTGGGAAAGGGCGCGCGGGAGCAGGGCCTGACGGGAAATGTAGTGCGGGGGGCGGACACGGCGCCCACGGAGCCCACGGCACCCACGGGGCACGGACCCCCACCCACGGACATGGATACCCCCGGGGCAGAGAATCCCAACGGGACACGGTACCCACGGACACCCTCCCCCCCCCACCCCGGGACACGGAACTCCACAGGCACGGCACCACCACGGCAGTTCCCACGGACACAACACCCCTCCCCGGGGCACGGCACCCCCACGGACCCCCCCACAGGACACGGCACCCACGGGACACGGAGCCCACGACAAACACCCTCTCACCGGACACCAAGCACACGAGACACAGCCCGCCCGCCCGCCCCCCCCCCCCGCGGGACAGACACCCCGCACCCACCCACGCGGGACGAAGCCCCCCGCACCCCACCACCCCCCACGCAGGACACAGGTCCCTGCACACCCAGCCCCCCGCCCCCCCGCCCCGCCCCCGGCGCAGCGCTGCGCTCCAGCTCCCCTCGCGCCCCTTTATTGCCCGCTCCCGCGTGGGCGGGTCCCGCGTGGGCGGGGCGGGGCCGCTCGCGCCCCGCTCAGCAGCAGCGGCTCCTGGCGCCGGGGGGGGAACACGGAGGGGGGCGGCAGCGCCGGGGGGGGGGCGGGACCTGCGGGAGAGCGGCGCCGTGGGGGCGGGGCGGGGGGAACACCGCGGGAGGGTAACGTTGGGGGGCGTAATCTATAGGGGTAATCGGGGGGGTAAATCGAGGGGGGTATAATCGGGGGCGGGGGGCTAAATCGAGGGGGGATAAACGGGGGGCTGGGGGGATAATCCAGGGAGTGTAATTTGTTGGGGGGGGTAACACGGGGGGGGGATAAATCCGGGGGGGGAAATGTGTGGAGGGGGTGTCAGCGGGGTAGGGGGGGAGCCCCCGGGGGGGTCAGTTGGGAGGGGCATCACCCCGGGGGGGGTGTCACTCCGGGGGGGGATCAGATGGGGCGGTCACCAAGGGGGGGGATCAACCGCGGGGAGGGGAGGAACTCCCCGGGGGGGGGAACCAGACTGGGGGGGGGGGAGGGGATTCAGACTGGGGGGGTGACCCTGCGGGGGATCAGATCAGACAGGGGAGTCACCCCGGGGGGGATCAACCGGGGGAGGACGGATCAACCCGGGGAGTACGGGGGGGGAATCATCTCGGGGGTGAGGATCAGATTTGGGGGGGGGGGGGGGGATTCAGATTGGGGGGATGACGCCGGGGGCGAATAGATCAGCCAGGGGGGACCAGATGGGGGGATCACACCGGGGGGTCAACCGGGGATCACACCGGGGGGTCAACCGGGGGGGAGGGGGGATCAGCCCGGGGAGGAGGGAATCACCCCAGGGGGGTGAGATCAGATCGGGGGGGATCAGATTTGGGGGGGATTCAGACCGGGGGGGATGACCCCCGGGGGGAACAGCTTAGCCAGGGGGGATCAGGCGGGGCGATCACCCGGGGGGACCAGGCGGGGGAATCCGGCGGGGGGCGAGCGGGGCCGTACCTGCGGGGCCGGGGCGGGGCCGGGGTCGCGCTTGCCCCCCGGGTACCAGCCGTGGGACCAGTGCTGCGCGCGGCAGGGCGGCACGGCCGGCAGCAGCAGCAGCAGCAGCAGCAGCAGCGGCAACGCGCGGGGCGCCATGGCCGGCTGGAGGGCGCAGGGTCCCTGTCCCACCGGCACCCAGCGGGGGGGCGCAGGGTCCCTGTCCCACCGGCACCCAGCGGGGGGGCGCAGGGTCCCTGTCCCACCGGCACCCAGCGGGGGGGCGCAGGGTCCCACCAGCACCTGCCCAGGGAGGGGCTGCGGGGGGGCTCGCTGGTGGGGATGCTTGAGGGATGAGCACCCATGGGTGCTGTTGAGAGCGGTGGGGATCAGTGAAGATGAGCACCCCATGGTCTTGGCTGGGGTGGGGTGGGCATGGAGAAGTGGAGGGGATGAGCACCCATGGGTGGGCTTTGGGGTGGGTTCAGGGATGGAGAAGCAGAGGAGCTGAGCACCTCAGGGTGCCGCTGGCGTTGGGGTCCAGCATGGACAGACCCCCAGGGGTGCCATGAGGGTCTGATTCGGGGTGAACAGCCCCACATGCCGCCCACCCCGGGGTCCCTGCGTGCTGCCAGCACCCCCCACCCAGCACCCTGCTGCCGGGGCAGCCTCACCTGGCCAGGTGGGTGACGGTGGCAGTGGTGGCCGGCTGGAGCAGTGGCTGGGCCAGGCTGGGCACCACTATTTGTAGGACTTGGTGTCGGTGACGTTGGCCCCGCCACCACTCCCACAGGGGACCGTGACCTCGCTGATGGCGCTGGCCTCCCCATGCCAGTGCCCGTCGCATCCTGTCCCCCCGCCCCCCTCCCCTTGGCACCAGGGGACAGTGGCCCGATATCCGTTTTTTTAGGGGGGGTGTGTCTGTCCAGCTGAGCCTGCTCTGGCTTGTCACCGAGATCTGGGGAGGGTGGGGGGCTGGGGACACCCAGGAATGGGCTCATTTCTAGACGCAGCTCCTGGTGGCTGGGAAAAGGCCGGATCCAGCCCAGATGATCCCAGCTCCACAGACGATGTGCCCAGGAGCTGCTCTGCAGCCCCCAGGGATGCTCCTGGGGAAGCAGGAGGGGGCAAATTCTCCATTTCTCAGTTTCCCCACCCAGCCCCAGTTTCAGCGTTTCTCCCCCCATTTCAGGTTCATGGCCCCCAGATTGGGGCTGCGGGCTGGGAATGACTGTGCGGTCCTAAGTCCCTGGCGTGGGGATGCGACAGAGCCCACGAAGGGGATGGGATTTAGGCAGGATCTGGCCCTGGATTATCCCACAGCTGCTTCTGCCTCTGCTATTTGCAGTGGGATGCGGTGGCAGGATGGGGCCGCAGCAGATGCTGTACCAGGGCACCCCTGCCGCCCTGAAATTCCTCCATCCCTGCAGCGATCCCAGGGAGGAAGGAAAAAGGGGGAAAACCTCATTAGCGGAGCAGCCAGCACCCGGCGGATGGAGGGATGGGGGTGCGTGGGGTGGTCTGTGTCCCTGGGGTGAGCATCTGCAGTGGGTGGGTGTGCGTCTCCCCCATCCCAGGAGGGTCCCCATTTCTTTCGGGGTCACCACATGTATTTGTGAGAGTGACTGACAGCTTTGGCTGAAAGCCCCCCAGAATTCAAGAGTTAAAGTTTATTAACAAAGTGATGATGCAGGGGTTCAGGAGGGGGTGATGAAGCAGGAAAGATGGCAGCAGCAAGGTCATTTTAGGGGAGTGTTTTGGGTTGCTGGGGGGTCCCCTTGCCTGCATGCCCACACCCCCCAGGAAATCCTGCCTAGATGGAAAAGCTATGCTGGAAAACTCGGATACCCTGACTCATAGGGTGGCTTGTCCCATGTTTTCCCAGATTTCAGCCTCACGTCCCCTGAGTTTTCCCTTGGCTGGGCAACGACGTCACTGTCCCCGAGCCCTGCTGCCTCCCTGCGCCCCTGATCCCCACCTGGGGTGCCCAGCTGAACCTTGGGGTGAAACCTCTCCAAACCCAGTTCTCCCAGCGCCTGCAGCAGGGGATGGAGCTCCCCCAGTCAACCAGGGCACGTTCCCCTCTGCTGCAGGAGGAAGGTGTTTCATCAAACACCTCTTTATAAAAAAAAATAAATTAAAATCAACCATATTAACCTTTTTTTTTTTTTTTTTTTTTACTATAGAAAGTGCTGCACCCCTGTGTCCTCAGGACCTTTCTTTACCCTTTTTTTGACCCTTTGGACCCTTCTTTGTGCTCTGGCCCATCACCAGCATTATATTTTTCTTCTGGGAGAGGAATGATGAAACTCGGCTGTTATATATTCCCTTCTTCTTGGATAACCCACATTCATCTCCATGATGGAGCCTCCACTGGGGGTGTGGGGTGTGTGGGTGCAGGGGAAGAGAGGAAAAACCTCTAGACCTGTCCGGAGGGTGGCAAGAGCAAGCTCTGGGCTGGAGAAGTGTCTCACTTGGCTTTAAAAACCAGTGAGTGCTTTAGCAGTGACCATCTGGAGACCTTCTTGAGGTTTTAGACTGTAAGAGGGTAGGTGGAGATTGGACACAAGGAAGAAATTCGTTATGATGAGGGTGGTGAGGCGCTGGCACAGGCTGCCCAGAGCAGCTGTGGATGCCCCATCCCTGGCAGTGTCCCAGGCCAGGCTGGACGGGGCTTGGAGCAACCTGGGCTGGTGGCAGGTGTCCCTGCCCATGGCAGGGGGCTGGGACTGGGTGGACTTGAAGGACCCTTCCAACCCAAACCGTTCTGTGATTCTATGATCTCTTGAGATGCCAGAAGAAATAATCTGAAATCTCCTCCAGCATCTAGGGGTGGAGGTACCCCGGTCCAAGGAAGGACCTACAGCACACTGTCAATTGGAAATAGCTCCAAAATTTTTCTTCAACTGCTGTTACAGACCAAGAAAAGAGAAGGGTCTGGGTGGTACTTAAGAGACACAACAGGTGAGAACACAGAGCTTGGACCACATGGAGCTACTTTCTTCTTCAGCCAGAGCCCCCAGACCCCAGGCAGCATCATCCCTCGCTGCTGGGAGCCGGCAGCTACTGCTCCCTCCTGGAAGGGACCAGTGGGAACGGCAGGGCCACTGGGAGCATCCTCGGCTCAGGGCCACCAGGGCCCGGCTCCCACCCCAATCCCCGCGGCAGGTCTACAGTCCGGCACCAAACACATGGACGTTTCCTTCAGGGAGCAAAAATCCTGTTGTTTTTCTGAGGTTTGGTTTTTTGGGTTGAAATCCCAACAGTTGCTGCTGTGGTCAACACAGTTTCCAATCCAGCAGCACGAGGTGGCGTGACCCTGAAGGAGGAAACTTTTTTTTGCTTTTGATACAAAAATTAGGGTATTTGTATATATACACACACACAGAATAAACACTTTTTTTTTTCCTTCTTTTTTTTTAAAAAGAGCTGACCAGCAGAAAAATGTGAAACCTGCAGGTTCGGAAAAGCTTGTGCTTGTGGGGTCATGGTTTGTTGGGGTTTTTTCTTTCTTTTTTTTTCAGATGAGAGCCAGGATATCTTTTTCTTCTTTTTTTTTTTTTTTTTTTTTTTTTTTAGAAAAAAGGCTTTTCTCCCTCAAGAAAAAAAAAATTTACAAACAAAAAATAACAGCCTGTATCGACTCTCCAGAAGAGAGATGGTATGACAATATTAATCCAAACATCACGCTATTTAATTCCCCAATAAAACATTGGAAAAAAAGGAGCCAACAGTATCTGCACTAACACTTTGCTACATATAAAATCTCCAGCTAATATGAAGCTTATGGTACCAACCTCTAAAACAGTTAAGATATATACACATATTTTTTTTGGGGGTATATTAACAAACAGAATATTACAAAATATTAAAGAAGGCAACTCTTCTGTCATTTGTTTCAGGGTGTGGATTTTTCTTTTTCTTCACTTGAAGTTGGCGTAGTCTGAGAAGGCGTCGATATATTCCTGCACCACCTTGTAGCAGAATTCGTACTGTTCCTGTGGGGTTCAGGGAGAGCACAGCGTTAGACCAAGAAAAATTCACACCTGAGACATAATTTGATGCCTCATGGTCTGCAGCAAGCTGGGACCATGCATAGCAGGGTTCCTCAGCCCAGACTGAGGGCAGGAGCTGGATTCCCGCCCATCCGGTCCCACCTCCTCCGTGCCCCCCAGAACTGGGCTGCCCATCTTGCTGGGGTGCCATCAGCAAAAGAAACTCTGCTTTTCCCTTCCTCTCGAGGTCCTATTTTGATGCCAAAAGACTTTTTTTAAATCCCTTCTTGTAAGACCCCACCTAGTCCTGCCTGCCTTTTTCCTCCCTGCCATGCTGCATGCCCAAGCCCGTGCCACAGCTGCTCCAGGACAGGTTTCCAGGCTCCTGGAGCCCGTAAGTATGTGGGCTGTGGCTGAGGACACCTCTGAGGAGACTCCTACAGCTTGTGTCAGTGCTCAAAAGGGGCTTGATGCCTTCAGCTGGCCAAGCTCTACTCTTCCAGATGTCCTATCAAGAGGAAGGGGCGACACCTCCTGACCCACCTCCCTTCCCTACTCTTTCATGGAGAGAGAAAACCTTCAACTGAGGAAGTTTTTGTTCCACGTTGAGTACCCAGCCCATTCTTGCTGGGGTCTGGGGTGGCAGGAGGAGTGTGGGATGTGCTCCGCTGCACTTACCAGTGTCTGCACCATATGTGGCCTCTGTAGTCTTAAACTCTTCACTGTCTGAAAGACGTCGAGAATCCCTTCTGCCTTCACCCTTTCCAGGACAGTGCTCAGTGCACAGAAGGTGCCTGTTCTTCCTGCTCCAGCACTGGCAAAGAGAAACCAGAAGGTAATGGAAGCTGTCTGTCCTGGCCATGCTGGCTTTGCTCAGGGGGCAATCCATAGGGGAACGACCGCACAACTGGAGGAGCCAATTGTCCTGCCCCAGGCTCTCCCACTTTAGCTAGGACATGCTCTACAAGAGCGAAGCCTCTTTGCTTAGCCAAGCAGGAAAACCCTGTACCACATCTGCCTGGGCTGCTCCTGCTCACCCAAGTCTTCTCAGGGACCTCTGACCATCTCCCAGGCTCCTTGTAGAGCAGATCCCCTTGGAGGGGTGGCCGCCCCTGCTCCACCTGGGCTTTACCTGCAGTGCACAGTGATCGGGTGGTTGCCAGACTGCTGCTGCTGCTTCTGCACAGCTGCAATGATGTTGATCATTCCCTTCCCATCCCCGGGGATCCCAACTTCTGGCCAGCCATGGAAATGAAACTGCCGAATCTGTCGGCTCTTGTTTTCCTGGTGGAAGAGCACAGCTCAAGGTCAGTAAGTTGGTGGGAGACCCATATGAAACCCACCAGCTCAGGGCTTTAGGAAAACTGTCTGCTTAGGAAAGCTGTCTGCTTGTGGAGGGGAGGCGTTCCCGTGGCACAGAGCAGGGCAGGGTGTGGGGAACGGGGAGCAGGGGGGAGGCTGGGTGGAGGGCACGGGCACAAGGCAGAAGGAGGATGAGGGCTGCTGGGTGGCAGCAGGACAGCAGGGCTCGATGCCAAGCAATCAGCAGCACAGGAACTCTCAGAGGTGGGAGGTAAGCATAGGGAACAAGGTGGGATTGCAAGGGATGGATGCTTCTTTGGGATGATGGGGTGATGGAGCTGAAAATGCCAGAGGGAAAGTTCAGCACTTGCAAGAGGAATCACAAAGCACCATAAACATCAGCGAGGGTTAATGACAGCCAAACCCAAGAGTGCTCCAAGCTCCCCGTAGGGAGGCCAGACTCTTACCCTGGTGTTCGTTACCAGCAGGTCCCGCACCGTATAGCTCTCACACTCCTCCTCTTTTTTCAGCTCCACAGTGATGTCTCCATAGGACACGGAGCCGTCAGATGGCCAGTACTGGGCACACTTCTCCTGAGAAAGTATTACAGGAGGAGACAGGGTGAAGACCCCGTATTTTTCCCATGGGCTTGAATTGAAGAAGTCTCTTCCTGGGGCTGGCAGCTGCCAAAAACCAGGTGGGATCCCACAGGCTTGCTTCAGAGAGAAGCTGCCTGCTGCACCCAAAGGTGCTTTGAGAACAGAGGGTCCAGACTTGATTTATTGAACACTTTCCCACCCCGGGTCTACAAACAACTGGCCTCTTTGCATTAGAAGCAGAGGCTGAAATAAATTTCCTGCCAGAGAAGGGGTGAAATAGCACCCAATGCGTGTGGCACTGGCAGTGCTGCAGCTGTCGGGACATTTTAAGGGGTTGTACTGATTTATTTTGCAGGTGCTTAAATGCAGCTATCCCTGGGCATGTACCTGGCCTCTCTCCTCCAGCTCCGTTAGCATCACTATGGAGCAGGATTTCCACTCCCAGATCATCCTCCAGAAGTCCTCTATCGTGTGCTGCAGTGGTCCTTGGCTGGCGATATAGGAGTCCTTCTGGCGATAACCCTGCAATTTGAAAACAGCGTCAGCGGTGAATCAGCAGCGCCTGGATGCTGCGAGCAGTGGGGGGAACGCTCTTGGACACAGTTGGGTTACCAAGCTCTGTTAAATTTTGGGAGCATCATGGCTGTCCGTGCGAATGACCACAGCCTAGGCAGAGAAACCTGCTGTCACGGTGGGCTGTGTCCTCACGCATGGGCATTACCACACCGCTGCTCGGCAGCTGCATCACCGGTGCTCTACTGTGGTAAGATCTATGTTTTTAAAGAAATGCAGCGGCACGAGGATCATATCCCCTACACATGCACGACCTCATCCATCTGGTGAAGGAAGAACTGGGTTTCCAGCATTCCTGAGCAATGTTGCAAAGTCCAAGTGCTGGGAGCAGAGCCCTGCCGAAGCTCCGAGTACTTCAGGTATGACTTTTACCAGGGATTTTTGGAACTAAGCAAAACCAGAGAGAACTAGATGATCTTTAGGGTCCCTTCCAACCCAACCCATTATATGGGCTATGATCTATGAAAACCAGCAGTAAAACTGGGTGACTCTTCCACAAGCGCTTCTGTTTCCAAAAACCTCCAACGTTCCCCTGTGCCCTTGCTGCAGATTGTGGCTAAAGATGCTTCGTCATTTGGAGCTTGTTGTTTAAGCAAAGTTAAGCAGAGCAGGAAATTGAATCTGCAACAAAAATTGCTTACGTGACATTTAAGCTTTCTGATCTCGATGCAGAACAAGGCAGCTGCTCCCGGCTGTGTTGCGTCGGATGCTCAGGCAGCCAGAGCAACCCGTGGGGACGCAGCAATGGAGATTTCAGAGAGCAATTAATTTCGGATGTTATATCTGGGAATAAGTTGGTTTTACTAGTTCAACCCATGGCAGTAATTTCCCTTTGGGGGAAAAAAACCTCCTGCCATTAGGAGATGAAAATAGAAATTGGGCTAGAAAAGAGCAAGGCTCTGTCAGTCAGCCAGCACTGGCATCACTCACAAAGATAAATACTCATACGAGATGCCCCGCTGAAGTCAACAGGATTACTCACGAGAAAAGGATGTGCAATCACTTACCTCCTCCTTAGAGTGAGGAAAGCACTTAACCTCTCTGCCTTGCCTCCTCCCGTCACCCAGACAGGTATAATGGGATTGACCCGTTTTTTCTCAAGGGTTTTGGGATCTGTGTATTGCTCCATTACCTAATCTAGCGCAAGTTTTCTAACCAAATGAATGGTGCTGTACAGCAATCATTTCCACAGCTACGTGCATCTGCTTCTCCAAAGCCATCATCGGAGCCCAGAGACAGAGAAGTGAGGCCAGGATTTGGAGGCTCTGCTCAGGCTCCAGCTCTCCTCTCCCACCATCCGTGGGTCACAAGGAAACTAGTGGGTTTCTTGGAGAAAGAAACCAGCACCACCCAGTGACACAAAGCAAAGGCAGGTGGAAAGAGCCTTATGAAATCCTGGGCTGGGACAAATCCTTTTCCATAGGAAGCAGCATGAGGTAGAGTTTCCATTGGGAGAAGATGGAAAGAATACTAAAGAAGACTCACGTCAATGAAGGAGGCGTTTACATAGTCTGTGTTCTCTTCACCTCTCTTCACTGGAATGATTACTCGGTTGAACTCATCTGAAACAGAAGTGAAATGATCTGAGTTTTGGGGAACACCTTCAAAGCACGGTTCCTTGATAACCATGCATGGCCTCTAGCTAGGATGTCACCAAGCCCTAAGTGAGAGGACAGAGATACAAGAAGGAGAGCCCTGTGGTTACAGCACCTGACTGGGACAAGCAGACTCAGTTCTGCCTTCTGCCATGCCCTGGTTTGGGGGAGAAGCGGATGCTGAGGACTCCATGTGCAGGATCTGCTTAAAACAGGGACTCCTCCCTCAAGGCAGAAAGCCTTGGCAGCATACATCTGCTGAGGAAGTCATGGCAGGGACAGGGCAGAACGAAAGCAAGAAAGCCCCAGGGGCAGCGTTGCATTTGGGCATGTAAACCCACCTGCCCTTGACTCTGCCCTGTCCCTTTATGCTACCCCTGCTTGAGAAGCGGTTGAACCAGATGACCTCCAGATGTTCCTTCCAACCTCAGCCAGTCTGTGACTCCATTACTGTGGGCACAAATGACTCAGTCTTGACAGCTCCTGAACACTCACAGAATCCCAGAGTGGTTGAGATTGGAAGGGGCATCTGGAGATCATCTGGTCCAACCCCCCTAGCCCAACAGGGCCGCTCAGAGCTGGCTGCCCAGGACTGTGTCCACATGGCTTTCTAATATCTCCAAGGATGGAGACTCCACAACCTCCCTGGGCAACCTGTGCCAGTGCTCAGTCACCCTCGCACACTCAAAACGTGTTTCCTGATGTTCAGAGGGACCCTCCTGGGTCTCAGTTTGTGCCCACGGCCCCTGGTCCCGTCACTGGGCGCCACGGCAAGAGCCTGGCTCTGTCCTCCTGGCAGCCTCCCTGCAGGTGTTCACAGACACCGAGATCCACCCCGAGCCTTCTCTTCTCCAGGCTGAGCAGCCCCAGCTCCCTCAGCCTTTCCTCACAGAGAGATGCTCCGGTCCCTTCGCTGGACTCTCTCCAGCCTGTCCCTGTCTCTCTTGTACTGGGGAGCCCAGCACTGGTCCCAGCGCTCCAGGTGTGGCCTCACCAGCACCGAGCAGAGAGGAAGGATCACCTCCCTCGGTCTGCTGGCAGCGCTTTGTCTGACGCAGCCCAGGACACCTCTGGCCGCCTTTGCAGCAAGGGCACGTTGCTGGCTCAGGGACAACCTGGTGTCCACCAGCCTCCCAGGTCCTTCTGTGCCAAGCTGCTGCCCAGTGGGGTGGCCCCCAGCACGTGCCGGTGCCTCGAGTTGTTCCTCCCCAGGGGCAGGACTTTGCACTTTGCCTTGTTGAACTTCATGAGGTCCTTGCTGGCCCATTTCTCCAGCCTGAAT
This sequence comes from Falco rusticolus, assembly GCF_015220075.1. Taxonomy (NCBI): domain Eukaryota; kingdom Metazoa; phylum Chordata; class Aves; order Falconiformes; family Falconidae; genus Falco; species Falco rusticolus. Next base: position 86,215,084 of record NC_051187.1, on the reverse strand, counting down.
CCTGTCCCCACACTCACCCAGCATGCTTTCCCCAGGCAGAGAAGTAAGTCTTACATGGAATTATCTGAAGCACCCTGTTCTTCTTCATGTTTGCTGGCAAGTTGCCTGTTCTCATCTTGTCATTCTGAATTTTGATTGAAGTGAGCTTCTGCAGAGGAAGGAGCAAAAGCAAAGGCAGCTTTCAGAGCCACTCAGTGCCAGGCAAGTGTGTGGTGGTCCCTATAGCCCAGCATCATCTGAGCAGAGGCACCAGGACAACTGCCACACTCACCTTAAACTCCTCTTCCAGCCCGTTGCTGCTGGTCCCTGGCACTTTGTTGTAGATCTTCTGGAGGTGGATCTCTAATGACGTCACCTCCAGCTCTGTGTCACCGTAGAGATAGTGCTCCAGAAGTGCTTGGTATATAAACACATACTGCATCTGCGAGGGTTGCAGGGAGCAGCCATCAGTCTCTGCTTCATGCTCAGTGAGCACTTCCCGGTGCCCATGCACATGCTGGATGCAAACCCACCACCCCACTGCCCACCCATGCTCGTTGGGAACATGGCACCCCTTGGAGACCCCAGAAAAGTGGATAACAAACTTCCTGCCATTGTGTGGGGACTGGGACTTTATTTGCTGCACCACACCAAGCCAACATGACATAAAACTTTCTCCAAGTTGGAGAGAAGGGGGCTGGGGGGGACCCGGTGGCTCTGCAACGGCCTGGCAGGAGGCTGTAGCCAGGGGGGTCGGTCTCTGCTCCCCAGGAACCAGCGACAGGACGAGAGCAAACGGCCTCACGTTGCGCCAGGGGAGGGTGAGATTGGGTGTGAGGGAACATTCTGCACGGAGAGGGCTGGCAGGCGCTGGCACAGGCTGCCCGGGGACGGGGGAGGGATGTCACCAGCCCTGGGGGTATTTCAAAAACACGTAGCTGTGGTGCCTGGGGACATGGTTCAGTGGTGGCCTTGGCAGTGCTGGGTTAACAGTTGGACTTGATGCTCTTAAGGGTGTTTTCCAACCTAAAAAATTCTATGATTCTATGAAGGGGATTAAAAAGAGCAGGATCCAGTGAAAAGCTCACTTGATGCAGCGTCCCTCCAAAATGAGGGATGATGCTGAACCCTCATGTAGGATTCGCTGCAGGCTGGGGACTGACTGTGCAAAGGAGATCTATCTCCATCGAGCAAAGCCCCAAAGAAACCAAAGCAGCACACTCACATCTGTCTGTACCATCTGGCAGCGCTGAGCCCGTATCCGGCTCACAAAGCCGTAAACATCAACCTTCCTCTCTGCATGCATCATGTCCAGCATAGCATCGATGACGATAAAAGTGCCTGTGCGTCCTACCCCAGCGCTGAAAGAGCAGAAGGGACAAGTGGTCAGTGCAGCAATGTTGGCTTTGGGGTCCCTTGTAGAGCAGCCAGGAGCGAGCCAGATGCTTCCCAGCGGTAAGCAAATAGCAAAATCTGTTTTGGAGATGAGAGAGGTCCTCAGCCTGGTGTTTGGTGTACCCTGGGTTTTGCAGAGAGATGCACACAGCATTTCCAGCAACTGTCACAACCGGAGTGCGTGAAGGCAGAGAGCAGAATGAGCCAAAGCAAAACCTAAGCCAGCTACAACATCCAGAGTCCTTATGGGCTGCCTGCTGCTCCTTCCAGTCAACCTCCACCATACGAAGGTGAGCCCACGGGGAAGCCTTGTTTCTGTGTTGATATCTCAGCCATTAAAAAAAAGAAAGATGAGGCCAGCAGACGCTATGGAAAGACAAAGCTCCTTTGTCCGCTGCCTCCTGAGAAGGAAGTTGGAAAAATGAAGTTGGGAGGTTGCAAACATGATCATCTCTGCCTTTAACCATGGGGCTTTTCCTTACTGAAATGTGGAAAGCCTTAAGCCTCTGCGGCTCCCCCAGGCTTGCTGCTGTGCCTGAACAGCACATGAGGTCAAACACCATGGCCCTTGCTCCCAGGCACGCTGTCAACTGAGTACTACCCTCTCGCAACAAGGGATGCTGCCCTCGTGCCCAGAGCAGCAGACAGCTAAGGGAGATGCCACCAACACCTAGCAGCGGTGCTTAGCTTGGCTCACTCCGCACCCAGCTAACCCCAGCAACCACTTGTCCTGGTTTCAGCTGGGACAGAGTTATTTTCTTCCCAGTAGCTGGTACAGCGCTGTGTTTTGGGTTTAGCAGGAGAACAATGTTGATAACACGCTGATGTTTCAGTGGTTGCAAAGTCGTGCTTACCCTAAGCCAAGGCCTTTTCAGTTCCCCGTGCTCTGCCAGCGAGGGGCTGCACAAGGAGCCGGGAGGGAGCAGAGCCAGGACACTGACCCGAACTAGCCAAAGGGCTATTCCGTACCATAGAACGTCATGCCCAGGATATAAACTGGAGGGGGGGGGGGGGGGGCTGGCTGGGAGGGCCGATTGCTGCTGGGGGACTGGCTGGGCACCGGTCAGAGGGTGGTGGGCGATCATATTGTGCATCACTTGTCTGTCTTGGGGTTTATTTCTCTCTCTCGTCTCCCTTTTCATTACAATTATTACCATTAAAATATTATAATATTTCATTTCAATTACTAAACTGTTCTTATGTCAACCCATGGGTTTTCTCACTTTTACCCATGCGATTCTCTCCCCCACCCCAGCCAGGGGGAGCGAGCAGGCGGCAGCGCGGGGCTGAGCTGCTGGCCGGGGTTAAACCACAACAGTGCTTTTTGGTGCCCAGTGTGGGGCACGAAGCGTTCAGGTAACGACAGATCTGACCAGAGCGTGTTAAAACAAACTTGTTATAAGCATTCATTACACTGGTTTAACAGTGGCTGGTCACAATGCTGATGTATTTGCTCTCAGAGTTGTTGCGCAGTGTGTCCCACCTCCCTCACTGTACACGCTGCCTGTCGGGATGTTTATCATCGCGGGGGGCAGCGTTAAGGTTATCACTGTGTTGTACTTTGCAACGCTGGCTTATGAAACTATAGAATGGCTGGGTGAAACAAATCTGGTCTGTGTACTCAGCATTGCTGTCACCTCTGTGCTTCAGCAGCCATCTATTGGGAACTATTAACCATTACACCTTTTACCTTTCCTCCTAGGAGAGCCAACCTACGGAGGAGACATGCTTCCACACCTTCCCCTTCTCCTCCAGCCTAGTTACAACAGCTCTTGGGAATTTTGAATATTCTTGGGATGCTGGAACCAGCAAGATCCTATTGCTAGGAACCATGAATGTGGTTCAGGTCTTGTTTAGGGTTAAGCAACTATCTGCAGCTACTCCAACCCCTGTGACAAGCACTGGCTACTCCAACCCTGGCGACAGACACTGCAGCTACTCAAACCCCAGTGATGGGCAATGCAGCTGAACTAGAGGACCAACCTGTGCCAATATGAATTGACCCTATACACAAGAAGAAATGGACACAACAGAAGACTTGTTTAGTAAAGAAGGGTGAAGCAGGGACATGACAAGAACAGGAAGAAGAGGTAGAAGAAGCAGTAACGACCCGATCCGTATCCCTGAGTGAGATGTGGGATATGCAAAAAGATTTTAGCCATCATCCAGGTGAGCACATTGCCATCTGGCTGCTCCAATGCTGGGATAATGGGGCCAGTAGCCTAGAATTAGAGAGTAGGGAAGCCAAGCAGCTGGGATCACTTTCTAGGGAAGGGGGCATTGACAGGGTGATTGGAAAATGGACACAAGTCCTCAGCTTCTGGATGTGACTCCTGTCAAGCGTGAAGGAAAGGTATCCCTTCAAGGCAGATGCTATATGTCACCCAGGCAAGTGGACCACCATGGAGAGAGGTATCCAGTACCTGAGGGAATTAGCTGTCCTAGAGATGGTTTATTATGACCCAAACAATGCACAGTCACCCACAGATCCAGACAAAGTCCAGTGCACACAACCCATGTGCTGGAAACTTGTAGGGAGTGCACCATGGTCATATGTCAACTCACTGGCAGCAATGACCTGGCAAGATGAAGAGGCACCGACAGTAGATGAAGTGGCTCGCCAACTACGGCAATACAACAAAAATCTCCCTTCCTCCCTACAGACTTGCATGATGGCTGTGGAAAAACTGTCTGAAACCAGCAACAAAAAGAGGATAGATCCTACTACCCACCTGTATGGACCCACATCTCAGCTATTAACAGTAGGCATTCTTTTGGTCAAGAGAGAGGATCTAGAGGGTACACACCACGGGGTACCCTGTGGTTTTACCAGAGGGGCCACAGAGAGGACATGAGGAAGTGGGATGAAAATCTACCTTGACCCTGGAGGTACTGGTATGTGAGTTGCAAGGAAAAACAACCACAAACAGGGGTTCTTCCAGGAAGGTTGCTGCTCCAGTCTCCAGTGGGCAACTCCCCACACCGAGCAGAAGAGCTGATCTTGATCCTACGGATAGGAATTGTAATCCATTTTTACAAAAGCAAGTGGACAATACTATGACCAGGACTAGAGGCGCCCTGCCTCCAGCCAGGTGGAGGAAAAGGACAACTGAGTTTACTGGACTGGGTGGATCCAATGGCCTGGCACATCAGACCCACAGCAGTATGAGGCTCCAGGTGCACACTGTCCCCTAATGCCACCAAACTATGAGTGGGCAGAACCCACTTGGATTTCTGGAGTGACAAGGGGATCCCAATGGCTGACTGTGAGGCTGAAGTGAGCCTGACTGGGAATGAGTGCCAAGAGCACCCACTGGGACTGGCCCTGAGGCTCTGTGCATCCTTGGCATAACTATCTCAGGAAAGGGTATTTCAAGGACCCAGAAGGGTACTGGTGGGCTTTTGGTATAGCTGCCTTGGAGATGGAGGAAATTAAGCAGCTCTCTACCTTGCCTGATCTCTCGGAGGACTCTTCTGCAGGAACAACTAGTGCCAACTGTTACCACCACAGTGCACGGCAGCAATACCGTGCCAACCGAGACTCCCCGATTCCCATCCAGGAGCTGATGAATCAAGTGGAGAGCCAAGGAGTGATCAACACAACTCGCTCACCCTTTAACAGCCCATATGGCCAGTGCAAAAGTCCAATGGAGAGTGGAGACTAACAGCAGGCTATCATGGCCTGAATGAAGTCACGCTGCTGGTGAGTGCTGCCATGCCAGACATGCTAGAATTTCAGTATGAACGGGAGTCAAAGGCACCGAAGTGGTATGACACTGTTGATATCGCTAATGCATTCTTTTGATCCCTTTGGCAGCAGAGTGCAGGCCATGGTTTGCTTTCACTTGGAGGAGTGTCCAGTACACCTGGAATCAACTGCCCTGGGGTGGAAATACAGCCCTGCCATCTGCCACGGACTAAGCCAGGCTGCGCTGGAACAGGGTGAAGCTCTGGAACACCTGCAATACATTGGTGGTATTATTGTGTGGGGTAATACAGCAGGAGAAGTTTTGAGAAAGGGAAGAAACCAGTCCAAATCTTTCTGAAAGCTGGTTTTGCCATAAACCAAAGTAAGGCCAAGGGACCTGTGCAGGAGATCCAGTTTTTAGGAATAAAATGTCAAGGTGGACATCATCAGATCCCAATGGATATGATCAACAAAATAACAGCTATGTCTCTGCCAACTAGTAAAAAGGAAACACAAGCTTTTTCTAGGTATTGTGGGGTTCTGGAGAATGCAGATGCCAAATTACAGCCTGATTGCAAGCCCTCTCTATCAGGTGACCTGGAAGAAGAATGATTTCAAATGGGGCCCTGAGCAACAACAAGTGTCTGAACAAATTAAACAGGAGACAGCTCATGCAGTAGCCCTTGGGCCGGTCCAGGCAGGGCAAGAGGTAAAGAATGTGCTCTACACTGCAGCCTCGGCAGAAAGCACCAGGGGAGACTCGGGGCTGACCCTTGGGCTTTTGGAGCTGGGGATATAGAGGGTCAGAGGCTCACTACACTCCAACTGAAAAAGAGGTACAGGCCACTTATGAAGGGGTTTGAGCTGCTTTGGAAGTGGTTGGTACTGAAGCACAGCTCCTCCTGGCAGCCCAGCTGCCAGTGCTGGGCTGGATGTTCAAAGGGAGGATCTTCTCTACATATCACACAACTGATGCTACACGGAGTAAGTGGGCCATGCTGGTCACACAGAGAGCTCAAATAGGAAATGCCAGTTGCGTAGAAATCTTGGAAATGAACATGGACTAGCCAGAAGGCAAAGATTTTGGAATATCACCAGAGGAAGAGGTGACACGTGCTGAAGAGACCCCACTGTATAATAAATTATCAGGAAATAAGAAGCAATATTCCCTGTTTACTGATGGGTCCTGCTATGCTGTAGGGAGCATCAGAGGTAGAAGGCGGCTGCATGGAGTCCCCTACAAGTCCCAGAAACTGCTGAAGGTGAATTGAGTTGGTTTGCAGTGGTGAAAGCCATCCAGCTGGCTTTAGACACCGCTGACCAAGAAAAACGGCCACTACTTCCATGTCTACATTGACCCATGGATGATGACAAATCCCCTGTGGGGGTGGCTGCAGCGATGGAAGCAGGGTAACTGGCAGTGCAGAGGTGAAACCCATCTGGGCTGCTGCACTGTGGCAAGATGTTGCTGCCTGGGTGGAGAACTTGGTTGTGAAGGTACATCATGTAGATGCTCACGTACTCAAGAGTCAGGCCACTGAAGAACAACAAAAGACAGGAAAGGTGATCGGGTGTTGCAAAGTGTTGGACCTGGGCACGATGTAAATGGTATAGAATGAGAGGTGAATACTGTCCTGGTTTCAGCTGGGACAGAGTCAATTTTCTTCCCAGTAGCTGGTACAGCGCTGTGTTTTGGGCTTAGCAGGAGAACAATGTTGATAACACGCTGATGTTTCAGTGGTTGCAAAGTCGTGCTTACCCTAAGCCAAGGCCTTTTCAGTTCCCCGTGCTCTGCCAGCGAGGGGCTGCACAAGGAGCCAGGACACTGACCCGAACTAGCCAAAGGGCTATTCCATACCATAGAACGTCATGCCCAGGATATGAACTGGGCGGGGGGCTGGCCGGGAGGGGCCGATCGCTGCTGGGGGACTGGCTGGGCACCGGTCAGCAGGTGGTGGGTGATTGTATTGTGCATCACTTATCTGTCTTGGGGTTTATTCCTCTCTCTCTCCCATCTCCCTTTCCATTACAATTATTGTTGTTGTTGTTATTATTATTATTATAATCTTCATCATTATTACTGTCTTTTATTTCAATTATTAAACTGTTCTTATCTCAACCCATGGATTTTACCTTCTTTCCAATTCTCCTCCCCATCCCACCGGGGCAGGGGGCCAGCGAGCAAGCGGCTGCATGGTACTTAGTTGCCAGCTGGGGTTAAGCCACACCACCACTCAGCACAAGTTTTAACACCATCACATCACTGATTTCAAGATGTTCCTTCAGTTCACATGCATTTTTTGGAATGTTCCCATGTGGAACATCCCCATTTAACATGGGGAAGTTAAATAAAAATAACAAAACAGGCCTGACCGAAAAAATCTTTTCAGTATTCAATAGGAGATGTTTTCCAAGTGACTCAGGAGATGCAGAGGTCAGGCATGACACCAGGACTTACCTGCAGTGGACTACTATTGCTCCTGCATATTGGGGATTACACGTTTTCACCTTCTTCAAGAACTTCAGCATCCCAATGGGGGTGAAGGGGACCCCGAAGTCGGGCCAGCTGGTGAAGTGGAACTGAGTTACCAGGCGCTGAGGCTTCTTGTTTGTGACATCGCCAACCTGAAAGGGAAATGTGTATTCAGGTTAATGATAAATACTCCAATGCTAATTCTTTCCCCAAAAGCAAGTGCAGAGAGGGAGTTACAGCACCAAGACTAAGCTGGACAGCTTGAGAAACACTAGCATCCACAAGCCGAAAGGGCATGGACCCAGGCTCTGGGGCCAAATCAATCCCTAAATGCATGACATTTTAACCGCTCAGCATCACATCCCACAGCCTAGGGGTAAGAAATGCCAGCCTGGCCTCAGCTGCAGCTCCAGCAGAAGCTGCCATATTTCATTCCCAGTGAGCTCAAACAGAAGCCGCTGCTCCATCCTTCCCCACACCTCTGCCCATAGCATCCTCATATTAAAGGCAGGGGAGGAAACCACTGATGTCCAGGTAGTTGGAGTGAAGGGTGGGGCTCAGGAGAACCCTGCTCAGGGTCCAGACAGGTTTCCAATCTCCAGCTCTCCCTTGCCTGCCTCTGAGGGCAGCAGGAAAACTGAGTGACTGGAGCATCCAGAGTCTCCTTGGCGGATTAGAAAATGTAGTGACAGATGGGAAAGCAATCAAAACTAATTCATACAGCGCTGGATTTTATCTCGGCTCATGGGAGAAATCTGATTATTTGCAGGAATTAAGTATCTGTGGGTGAGAGCTGGAACTGATACTGGTAACACTAAATGCTGGAGTCATACAAGACTGAATTTCAGCCTTGGCATCCATCAGGTCCCAGTACAGCCATGCTGGTACCCACTTGGAACGGGCTCCCATGTGCTTAAGATGAGTAAATTCTTAATAGCTCTAGTTAAAATGGATGCTGGAGGCAATTTCATCCCAACTCTGCTTTCACAGCAGCTTGGAGGATTTGAGGAGCATGGCAGCACATGTTGGATGTCCAGCACAGAGAGGGGAGGGATGGGATGGGAGACACAAGCCCCGGCACCTGCTGGATGCAGAACTTCCGCACGGTGTAATCCACCAGGACGGTCACATCCTCCACGGACACTCGGATGTTCCCGTACGTCCAGCAGCCCTGATCCGGCCAGTACTGAGCACACTTACACTGCGGGGAGAGAAAACGGGCACAGGTGAACTCTATTCCCTGGCAAGCCTGGGATTGGCTCCAAGTCATGCCGATGGACATGAGATGTGCTGGATTTGGATTTTACATACCAGCCCATGAAGCTTTCTGACACCTACCTCCTTCCTCTCTTTCAGGTTGGTCACCATGACAATTGTTGCTGTGTTTTGCTCCCAAATCATCCTCCAAAAATCGTTCACGGTTTCTTCCTTTGGTCCTAAGGGAAAGGTAAAACGAAACGTTATCTTTGGGATCAACCCTTCAAGTGCTGGGACAGAAACTCGGCATGTGAAGTCCCATGTCGTGCATGATGCAACACATTTTTCACCAATAGATGTCAGCATGGAGGTGCTTTGGTGGCTGGGCTAAACCAAGGAACAATCCTATCACACAATACCTGGGCTTTTTGGATATGTTTTATGATGAGGAAGTCCATTTTTAGCCAAAGAAGGGGAAATCAAACAAACGGAGCATGGGGAAACAGCTTGCCCAAGGTCACCCAGGGAAACTGTGGCTGTTTCAAACAGTTTGCAGAAGTCCTACCCTGGAGTCTTGGGCTTTAACCATGGGAACCTGCTTCAATGTGGCACGAGAATAGTTACCTGCCACCTGCCAGACAAGGAGCTAACTCTACCTAGACTCCCTTACCAAGCCTGAGGTTAGGGGTGAACCAAGTGAACAGCAGAGCCAAAGCTTTACCCCAGCCTGGTGCCGCTGAAGGGCCCGATCCAGCCTTCCTTCTTCAGGAAGAGCCAGGCAAACTGGCAGGTGATGCTCTAACCCACTTGCAAGTCAAGAGTGGAAATGCAAAACACCTCCCATGGGCAGACTTGGGGAAGTTAATTGAGCAGCTCACTGGCAATATTTCCAGAGATCACGACCACCTGCAGCTGTGGGCCAGGGTGGAAGCACAAGGATCAGGGCTGAAATGCTTTGACACCCTCCAGCAAGTGGTATTGCACAGGTAGGGCTTCTCTTCTTCCCCCAACGCATCCAGCACTGGTCTATTGACTGGGAAAACCATTCTGGGAACAAACTGTGGGCCAGCCAAGCCTCCTTCTGATCAGGGGAGCTCTGCAAGGTGCTGTGCTGTGGTTAGACTGGCACAGTTCCACAGAGCAGAAGGACCCCAGACCAACTGCCAGCCGCCAGAGCTACGGGAATAAACAAGCATTTACCTTGTGCAGCAATGAACTTGTTTTTCTCTTGGTACCCCTATATAGAAAATGAGAAAAAGGAAGACAAATGAAAGATGAGCATTTGTCTAACACAAAAGTTGTGAAATGCATCTATACCATTAATAAACAGACCTATCACCTGCTCTATCACTCACTTTCCCTTGTGCGGAGAAGGGGCTGCAGCTTCCGAGGGGAGAAACAGCACAACAGTGGGGCAGAGGTAATGGGAAATTGCTGTGCAAAGGGACCTTACCCTGCAGCAACACCCTCCACGCTCCCATAATGCAGAAATGACCCCACTTGTTGGCATAAAGCGCTAATGAAGTGGCCCCCAACAGCCCTTCCACTGGGATCAGACCCTGCATCCAGAGCGTCATGTGAAAATCATCATTAATCTTCCGGAGACAGGGCTGTTGAACTCATGGGACTTGATTTCGTATATTTCCTAATGGATATTTATTTATTGGTGAAGAAAGGAAAAAGCTCTTTTGGGTCTTGCTTTTCTTCATGTGCCTCCATCTCTCTCAAAGTCTACTTCTTCACACTATCCTTCCAACTTATTTGAACTATATGGAGATAAACATATAGGATCCACCTCCTCCTAGAAGCAGAGCAGGGCAATGTTGTTTCTGTTTTAGCTGGGTTCCTTGATTTCTTTTTCACTCCCTTCCCACGTCCAACCCTGCAAACTGGGAAGCACCGATGCTTAACCGGCCATACCCTTCATCAGCTGTTAATCAGAAATCCTCAATTCCTGCAGGAATGGTTCCCAAATCCCCTCCAAACCACCCAGCTTGGCTTTGCAGTACTCCAAGGAGTGCAAGTGCTTCTCATTATTTTAGAAGTGGGGAAAAAGAGAGGCTGGAAGAGATGGGACTATGGCAAAGCAGCTGAGCAAGGGCATAGCTACAGTTAGAATTTGAGTTCCAGCTCTCAGCCTCTTACTCCAACCACACTCATCTGGGCTCAAGATGTGAAGTGAAGCACAGTGAGCTCTACCATGGCCACACAAAGGTTACAAGATCAAAATACAGCATAATTTATTGCTCTGGAGGAGCTGGGGAGATGTTAATGTAGGAGTTAAGTCCCTTCCTCTCACAAGTCACACGCCATAAAGGCCCCATGCTCCTGGCACTACCCACCAGGGTGCAGCTGGCAGGGATATCCCCTTCAACTTACAAAACTCACATTAATGAAGGAGGCGTTGATGTAGTCGGAGTCAGGAACCCCTTCTACAGGAGTCAGGTGAACCCTGGAGTGATCATCTGGAAGCAAATTAAAACTCTGCATTATAACCAACTCCCTCCATGTAGCTGATACCTGGCACGGCAAAAAAGCCAGGCATTGGAGCGAAGCCTGGGCTCACTGGCTACACACACACACAAACACCTTTATCCCTCCAAATTTTTCTTACTTAAGCCTGGAGAGGTGCTAGACCTTGCCCAAGGAAGTTTTTCTTTTGCAGAGTGCAGACATTTGAGGAAGCCCCTGAGCCAGCCCGCCACCCCATGCCACTTGGCAAGAGCTGACTGTTTCGGCATTTCCCGGCCATTTCATTTTTCCCGGCCTCCCAGCCGCTGACAGCTCTGAGGAGCTCCTCCTCACAGGTATCTAAAGCTAAAGCAGCTGCAGCAACCCATCTGGGAAGCAAAATGACTTCAACCCTGTCCTTGCTCACCCCAAAACCAGAAATGGGGAGCCCTGGCAGGAGCACTAGCTGTGTCCCTCCCCGCCCACCCAGCTCTGACACCTACAGGGCAAAATGTTCACATATCTGTTCTTCTCCTTGTTCTCCTCCTTGGAAGCAGCTTCGCACGTGGCCTGTATGGGACACGCTGGGAGAGCCTGCAATGGCAGAAAAGGGGGGTTTCCATGATGTTCTTACGGCATGGTCGTAACTCAACCAGTGTGTCGGTGCATGCCACATCAGAGCATCCTGCCCTTTGGGACATGTCCCCACCATCCACACCTCTCGCCTCCACCCCAGCACCAGCTCCTCCTCCCCACTGAGCTCTGGGTGACCATTTAAATAGCCTGGGCTGGACCAAAGAGAACAAATCCGTTCCGAAATGTGGTATCTGGACTCTTAAGACCCATGAACACGAGGTGGCAGCAAAGCCTCCAACACCAAACCCACCAGCCTAGAGACCAAGAAGCTCCTTTCTGCCCACGGAGGCTCCGGCTGAGGTTTCCTGTGTGAATGGGGAAGTTAACGGTGACCCCATCAAAGCCCCATCGCCCAAGCACACCCAGCGATGGGCAGGAGCACCCATGCAGGGAGTTATTCTTCATCCAGCAGCACCAGGGACCTTTGGGTTGAGGGTGCTGGGGTCACAGTCAATGCTGTCCTGGTCAGAGCAGCCAGGTTTCACGCTGGAGCAGAGGAGGTGCTTCCCCAGCACCATCACTCCACATCCCCTTTGAATAGCAAAGAGGATGAGAATGTAATGAAGGTATTCACCATCCCTTCCTCCAGCTGGCAGGACAGACATGCTTTGGCAACGGAAGTCTTCAGGGTAATCAAGTATTTATAACCCCCAAAATCCCCCTCCCCGGGCATTCATTGCACCTATTTAGTTTCATCAAAGCGCAGCCAGGAAGGGTATCAAGTTGTGCCACAACTGGAGAAAACTGAGTGGCGTTTTTTTATCTACTCGTCATCCTCATATTGCTGCATCGTGCCTCGGACGGAAGGCTTTATGTATCTGCAGATGGCACCTTTGCAGTGCAGACAACCCGATCAACAATGGATTTTCTTTCATTAATCAGGCTCGTGGAGAGTCCAGGTAGTTCAGCGGCTCCAACACTACACGCTGCAATACTCCAGCTCGTTATTTAACTTTGTCCGCTACCTCAGTACTGCTGTGCCTATTTTTGTATTGCCAAGGTAAAACAGGTTTATCATCACAAGAAGCTGCAGAGCTCAGCAACATCAAGAAGTTGTTGTAGACATCTCAGAAGAGATGATCTGGCATTGTGGGATAAGCATAATACCTGGAATTATTACTCACTGCTGTCCTATAAATTGTCATCATTCTGTTTCAGGGTTAACAGCTCATTGAAACAGACGGGGTCATTTCTGTTTCTCTATCAGAGCTCTTGTTTTGGCTGTTTGTGGATTGAAGCCATGAGGACTGGGAGGAAGAAGGTAGAGCTTGAGACGAAACCAGCAGGCAGGGAAGCTCTGGAAGACCCTAAGACATCCAGGACACCTCCTGAACCCAGAAAAATGTAACATCCTAGTGGTGCTTGCTAGAAAACCTCTGCTTTCCATCGGGAATGTCAGGGGTAGAAGCTTGCCCATCCTTGCTGCAGGTTCAGGGACAGAATCAGTCCTCTCACCTCCCAGCCCTTTGAGAAACCCCCTGAGGACCTGACCATCACTCCCTTTGTGAAGCTCCCAGACAAGCTCTTCTGAAGCACAGCACCCAGCACTGTTATTTTACCACCTCAATTGCCCGCTGGGTTGACGCGCCATCCCCAGGCAAGGTACTGCTGCACACTGCAGCATACCAGCTGTATCGTCCCTGCTCTGCGAAGCAAGACCAGCTTTTAACTCGCTGTGTCGTAAGCCCGATGCTGAGAGCAGGCTGCAGGATTCAGGGGAAGAAGCAAAGGCACTTACATTGAACTCTTCCCGAAAGAGCTTGTTGTCATCTGCCATCCGGCGGTTGATCTCCTCTTCCAGCTTATCAACAGGCAGAGGTGGGTATTTACGGTTGGTGCTGGGGGAGCGGGCGAGCAGTGGCATGCTCTGAGGCTCTGCAATGACACCCATGCATCAGAGGTGACCACCCAGCTGCTCCCCATGTCCAGCGCTCATCCATACCCAGGTGGGCACAGGGAACTCGCACATCTCAGGCTGTCTGCTTTTAGGGCCACCTGGCACCCTCACTATCCCCATATTTTCATAGAGTCATAGTATGGTTTACGTTGGCTGGAACCTTGAAGATCATCTAGTTCCACCCCCTTGCCATGGGCAGGGACCCCTTCTGCTGGCCTAGGTTGCTCCAAGCCCCGTCCAATCTGGCCTTCAACCTTTCATGGCCTTTTTTTCTTCCTACAGGTGGTGCACAAAAATTTGGGGATGTTGTGATAACATGAAAGTCTTTCAGCACCCTGTGGTTGAGTGTCACGCTGTTGCAGAGGCAGGATGGCACAATGAGGACCAAGTCTAACAACCCCCAGCAGCTGCGGGCTGGGGGAAGGGGGCTGGGAACTGCCCGGCGGGACAGGGCCCGGGGGGGCTGGGCGGCCGCGGCTGGGCATGAGCCCCCAGCGTGCCCAGGTGGCCCAGGAGGCCAGCAGCATCCCGGCCGGTGTCCGAAACGGTGTGGCCGGCAGGGCCGGGGCAGCGCCCGTCCCCCTGCCCTGGGCACTGGTGGGGCCGCCCCGCGGGGCCTGGGCTCAGCGTTGGGCCCCTCACGGCCAGACAGACACTGAGGGGCTGGAGCGTGTCCAGAGCCGGGCAGGGGCTGGGGCAGGGGCTGGGGCACCAGCCTGGGGGGGCGGGGGGGTCAGCCTGGAGAGAAGGGGGCTGGGGGGGACCCGGTGGCTCTGCAACGGCCTGGCAGGAGGCTGTAGCCAGGGGGGTCGGTCTCTGCTCCCCAGGAACCAGCGACAGGACGAGAGCAAACGGCCTCACGTTGCGCCAGGGGAGGGTGAGATTGGGTGTGAGGGAACATTCTGCACCGAGAGGGCTGGCAGGCGCTGGCACAGGCTGCCCAGGTGATGATGGAGTCACCATCCCTGATGGTATTTAAATGATGTGTAGCTGTGGCGCTTAGGGACATGGTTCAGTGGTGGCCTTGGCAGTGCTGGGTTACCTCAATGCTCTTAAGGGTCTTTTCCATTCTAAAGGATTCTATGATTCTATGAAAACACAAAACACTTTCAACAGCCTGGGATCAAGCATTACACTATCGTAGAAGCAGGATAGGGCAATGAGGACCAAGTCATGAATGCTGGTGGAGGAAGACCACCTTGCTTTCAATTTGGATTTCACTCTTGCTCACATGGAAAGTCTGGCACCATCACATAACTCCCATGTAGACACAGCAAAGGTAGATGTTGCTTGTGGTTCCTTAGTGGAGCCAAGAAGGCCATGCAAGGGTTATACCAACACAACTGACTGTTTATGAAGCTCACACCTTCATTTACAGCAATGTAAAACGGGTAAGGAAGGCCTTAGCTGCCAACATAAAAAAAAAACTTTCTTCAAAGGTGTTTGGTTTATGTGGAAGGAGCTTAGAACAAGGAACTGAACTGAGTTTAAGAGGTGAAGGTTCCTCTTCAGCTTTTACTTTGATGCCTACATATGGATGGAGATGACCAGCTTCAGAATCCTCAACAGGTAGCTCTGGCTCAAAGCCATAAAATGAGACAAGCTCAGGGACAGAAGAGTTTATACATTACAGCATGCCTGCACAAGACTTTAAAATTGCATTTATGCATCTTTAAGAGGTCCAAAAATGTTTTCATATAGTAAGTATTCCCTGCTTTCTTTCAGAAATGTTAGTTTGGTGTCTACAGTTAGTGTGAGGATTTGAGTTTTAAATAGCTGTCATTCTAATTTAGAAGGGTAGAAGGATATTTAATTATTTCCCAAAGATATGTTTGTTAAAAAAAGTTTCAGCCAAAAGTAAAAAAAATTATTTGCGTCAAAGAGATATTGTGAAAACTCAAAAAGAACTGTCAGTAGTTTGGTGTTGGAAGTGACCTCCCATTTTAATATTAACTCCTTGAGAGCAAACATTTTGTTGCTGGAACAAAAGCTGGAAAATAAATTTTCATTCTACAAAAGTTTGCCAAAATCATAGAAAAGAGAGAAAGTTCAAAACAAGAAACACATAAAAAGGTAAATGAAAAAATACTTTCCTACAAAAATATGAGGTGGGAGAACAAAGCCCAGCAAGTCCCCAGGCACTGCCATTGCATCGGGCTCAGGTTGCAACAGTGCTGCACCCACGGGCTTTCCCGGACTTTTACAGAGGTTTGTCTTCTGATGTATATATTTATATTATTCTGGTGTATAATATTTATATTATTCCCTCCAGGAATAATATAAATACCTACTCAGGACTGCCTTCATATGCCCATCCAGGACCATACTCAAACAGAACACAATCCTCATTTTCCTTTTTACTTATTTACAGTAAATCACCTCCCCAAACCAGCATTTGGTGAGCATTTTCCTATTGCCATTTGAGCCAGCCAGTAAAACATGGTACCAGGTATTACATCGGCTACATGTCCATCAAGTTGCACGTCTTACTGCTGCGTTGGAAGGGGAAAGGCACTGCACGGTCAGCAGACCAACTTGGGTAGCTCTGCGCTGCCCACAAAGCTGCCCCGGAGGGCATTAACCAACCCTGCTTTTGCCACCTCAAGGGTTTTATGATATTTTTGTAAGTTTTACAATTTTTAGGGAGAATTGCTGGTTATTTCACTAGCTAACTTTGGCCAATTCTAAGCAGGGGAGGCGGGGGACCCTAAAATATTCTGTTGTTATTCTGAAGAATGTTTGCATTGACCCATTTTCATCTGTACAAAGCTTATTCCTTCTGCGAGATGCATTTTTACTCCCTGTGTAGCACCAACACGAGCCTCACCTGCATCATCCGTCCGGCCGTTGGACAATCGAAAGGAGTTGGAGTGACTCCCTGCTTGCTTGTATTTCTTGAACCTACCAAAAACAAGGGAGTGAAGAACATCAGTAGATACCCACAAAGAAGCCAGTGTTACCTTCTCAATGAGAGATGCAGCCACAAAGGGTGTTCTGCACTTTCTCATGGCTTGATGAATTAGCTGGTGGGTCCAAGAAGCTACAGGACCTCAAAAATCCTGCCTACAGGCCTAACTTTTAACTGACCGCATCTGGAAAGGCTGCAGGAGACCAGAGCAAGGTGAGAGCCAGGAGGAGGAGCTTTAAGGCTGCTTTTTATAGAGGACACACCAAGGAGTTCCTGCTCCACAGGCTGATTCAGCAAAGCCCAGAAACCCCAGGCTGAGTCGTCCTGCTGCAGCAAAGCCCTTCTCCATGAGCTTTTAACTTGAAGCAGATGCTCCCTTTGCCTGAAGTTAAAGGTTTTGCTGAATCACTGGGCAGGCAGCAGCAAACAGAAACCCTTTTTTTAAAGGGCTGGAAGCCAGGCGGGGAGGACTCAAACTCTGCCGAACTCCTGAGGCAAAACTCTCATCAGGTTCACTGCTGCAAGGACAGGCCCAGAACCAGGAGATGAAGGGAATTTTTCCACTGCTAGGGAAATTGGGTTTTCTCATCTTTTCACTTATTTAATCACCAAAATGGTGAGTAAATGGTTTACTGCGGGTGAATAAACATGTTCCTCTAGCTGAGCAGATATGCACTCAGGAGCTGGGAACACTACGTTGTGAGCAGCCCAGATGCCTGGATTTTTAAAAAATGAACCTAGGGAGGCTTTTTTTATGCTGTATTTTCAGGTACAGCATCACCTGATGCTCCTAACAAGCTCTGGTCATACACCACCTTGCAGCAGAAGATGCACAGGGCACGATGTGCAGGTTTGGTATCTGAGGCAGAACTTGGCTCTGGATGTTGGACCATGTTTGATATCAAGATGGGAATCAAGGAATAACACACCTGGTTATACACGCAAAGGACCTTCTGGCGTGAGCGCCATGTTCAGCTTTCCTGGCTTACTCAATCTAACACCCTTAGCCTCACAAGGAAGCCTTACCTGCTTTTTAACTGCACTGACAGGACTTCAGTTTAATCTACCCGACTAAATATGACATTTTTAGTAGCAGAACAGGCGTTACTCCACACGAGGATCAGCTTTATAGAGAAAGGAATAAGCACCATTTACTAGATAACCTCAAACATCATTTTCAGTGTCCCTACAGGTTTCTTTTTAAAACATCGGCTGTGTCAGCCTTTAGTTTAGGAAACAGCACAAAAGGCTTATTCCTGTTCATCCAGTAATTAATTGCTGTCAAAGAAGGGACGTCAGCATTAAAGCATCTCTTACCTTAACATGTACAGCACAATAATAATAAATACTATGACTAGAAGGGAAGACAGGGCCACCATCACAGCTATAATTGGAGTCTCATCTGCAACAGGAAAAGAAAGGTGTGGTTACCTACATCGAAAAACATCTAGCACCATCACTTAATAGGGAAGAGCTCTACAATTTCTGCTTGCAAAATAATAAGTACTGGGTAAGGTTACATTTCTCCAGTCTGACAGTGAAGACAGAAACACGACCTGAGCGAGCATCATGTATCTCAGATATTCTAAGGTTAGATTAAAATCTGTAACCGCTATTCAAAGCACCTCAATCTTCTCTAGGAGTTTTCTGTGAAGTTGTGACCTTGCAGATGAAAACAGCAATTGAGAAAGTTGTGAGCGAGCTATTTTAGAGGTTTCTTCTGCACAATTGAATGTGCCCATGGTGGCCCCCCAGCCACCAGTAGAAGTTTTCTCTGTCACCTGGGGAACCACAAAGTCTTCTCCTGAGACACAAGGATCCATACAAGAAGTTTCTGACAGAGTTTGGTATAACATGGTAAGGAAATTTATATTAAAATAGGTGAAAACTGTGGTCTTTTTAAGATCCCACAGATAGTACATTTGTAAAACTGTCATGAGTTTGCTTGCAGTTCCTGGTCAAACAGGACAAGAGGGCAACGCTACACCTGGGCTCTGAGCACCTCCAGGGTGAGGTGTGCTGGAGAGGTGCAGAGCTGCTGAGCTACTCATCATCTGCCTGGCTCATTCCAGAGAGCTGGCTCCTGCTAGGGCTTCTTTCATTTAATCATAGAATAGTTTGAGCTGCAAGGGACCTCCAAAGATCACCTAGTCCACCCCCTATTCTTTCCTCCCTGGAAATACTGAGTTTAGAGAGAAAGTGATGGTAGACAACTCGTTGTGCATGCTTTGTGCCACAAGGCCACTGAGTATGAACTAATATGGCTCACTTTGTTGTTCGCTCCCTTGCAGATGCTTCTTGAGGGCAGGCACTGCACAATTCCCTTGCAAACACACTTAGATTAGCTAGATCTGAAACATTCCCATCCTCTGGAACCCACAATAGATTTGTTTAAATAAGCTATTTGTAACTTGTTCTGGAGGTCAGTGAAACAGTGGCTGGCGCAAGCAAATTACCCAGATGGGGCTGGAAGCCAAGCAACACCAACCAGGTAGGAAAATGGCCCTGAAGGACATTTTTTCAGATACATGTGGATGCTAGCAACGCCACTTTTCATTTTTCATCAGCTCAATCAATTTGTATGTGCCACTGCACTGTGTCTACATGCCTCAGCCCCCCAAGACTGCAGGGCACGACCCCCCTTTCCACCTTCTGTGCATCCATTTCCCTGCCAGGGCAGATTCCTGCTCCACGTGTCTCAGCAATTTCAAGCTGCAGATTTTTTTGTGGGATTTATTTTGTCCATCTCTGACTACTGAGCTACCAAGGGGGATGCTGGTTATATTCCTGCATTTGTCCCTCTGTGGTTGTGAGGTCTAGAGATGTTATTCTAACCAAAAGATATGATTTTTGTGTAATGATTTGAAGGCAATGACCTGGTATGGCAAACAAAAACATGAAAACCTTCTGGTCTTGCACGTCTTTGCTTTTTCCATCTACTGTCCTCATGTGCTGGCATCTCCCCCAGCCCAGCAGCAAAAAATCAAGGAATTTATTGGGAGACATTTCTGCCTCCTGCACGCTTGGTAGCTCCTTGAGCCTTTTAGCATTACCCACCGTGAGGCTTTCCAAAAGCAAGACCAGGAAGGCAAAGCAACCACAGAGCATCTTAGCCAAACCACAGCCAGCCCTTGCCTCTCCTCTCTAATGTGTTTCTCCTTGAGACCTCCGACCGTAACCATCAGCACCACCCTGGCTGTAGGACAGGAAGGTGAGCTGCCTTGCCAAAGCCCATGGTGATATGTCCCCGCTACACTTTGTTGGACCATTTCTCCTGCCTTGGCTGGAGTTAAGCTCAGCCTAACTGATGCTGAGGTGGGCAGGGGCCACTGCGGCAGCACCAGTTGGCAGCAGACATGATTTACGGGCAGGAGTTTTGGCAGGGGTGCCTCTGGCAGCAGGATGTAGGGAGCCTGGGGGGTTGGTTTCTTTTGCAGCCGTTCTTTCGACACATCTGGCTGGATGAGTTAGAGCTTTTCCACCGCGACCACTAACTGCCGGCATGCTGCCCAGCCCACCCAGCAAAGCCCAGGCAGGAAACAAGCTGGAGGGTCCCCAGCCGGTCCCTCCTTCCCCAGCCAGCCCTCGTGAGAGATGCCAACCCCCTGCTCCAGCTCCCGTCCCGCTCAAGCCTCGTCTCCAGGGGCTTCATGCTTGCAATTTGCTTGGAGAAGGGATGAGGACTCAACACTCTGCTTCTACAGACCTGCAGTGCTGGAGCATCCACTGTGGTCCAGAGCCTGGAAGGCATCAGGATGCTTAAATCTTGTCCTGGCACCTCTGAGAAGCCAGAAAACCATCTTCTGGTGTTTGAGATCATGTCCCCAACTGTATGTAGAAGTGCTATATAGCGGTCTATAGGTTGTCCCCTATACATCACGCAGATCTGAGTGCAGCTGCACAGCAGAGAGGGACAGGGTTGAACAGCCCTCCTTGCTCATCGCTGTCAATGCCTGCCCACAAAATGTGAGTCAAATTGAGCAGACAAGAAACTATGGGATCATGAGGAAAAGAAACGTGCGTAAAAGAAATGGAAGCAAAGACGTAGGGTCAGTATTTCTTAAACAAAACCCCCAGGGCATGAGATGCAGAACTCCTGGAAAAGCAAATCCTGTGAAATGTTTGCAGAGGGGGAGCAGAGCAGAAGCAAGAGTTTAAATCCTATCTCTGAGATCCCAAATAGGGTTTAAATCACAGGCCAGATACATTTCCTGCAAACATTGCAAAGAGCCTGCAGGAGCAGATTTGTGATGCAACTTTTGTTGCAATATTTCCTTCCCAGCTGTGTTTGGGAGGTGCAAGAAGCCACCCCAGACACCGCAGCTCAGGGTAAACCAGAGAGCGTGTTCACAAAACACCTTAAACTACTCCCTTGGGACTGCGTCGCATGCACGCACATGCTTTGCTTGGGACAAGGCCAGACTGCTGTAGTAGGCTGCTCAGCACGGCAGTCCTCCGGCCCCATCTCCTACAAGGAGCTACCACGGCAGTGAGGAGCATTGGGAAAGTAATGCAACAAGTAGAGCAATGCTTCAAAGCCAGAGGATCCTCCTGAGCTCCAAGTGTCTCTGCTGCTCTCTGTCCATCCTGGTGGGATACGGATGCATTATTTCAAACCATCCATAAGGAAATGGGAGAGGATTTGTTGCCTACTTTCTTCAAACCATGCCGAGATGCCTTTCAGGAAGGCAGGCATGGCCCTTTCTGCATCCATGTGAACCTCGGGAAGTTCAACAAGGCCAAGTGCAAGGTCCTGCCCCTGGGTCAGGAGAATGCCCAGGATCAGTACAGGCTGGGGGTGAAGGGATGGAGAGCAGCCCTGCCCAGAAGGACCTGGGGGTGCTGGTGCATGAGAAGCTGGGCATGACCCGGCACTGTGCGCTCGCAGCCCAGAGAGCCACCCGTGCCCTGGGCTGCATCCCCTGCAGCGTGGCCGGCCGGGCGAGGGAGGGGGCTCTGCCCCTCTGCCCCGCTCTGGTGAGACCCCCCTGCAGCGCTGCCTCCAGCTCGGGGGCATGAGGGACATGGACCTGCTGGAGTGGCTCCAGAGGAGGCCACAAAGATGGTCAGAGGCTGGAGCAGCTCTGCTGTGGGGACAGGCTGAGAGAGTTGGGGTTGTTCAGCCTGGAGAGGAGAAGGCTGCGGGGAGACCTTAGAGCAGCCTCCCAGTGCCTATATGGGGTTTGTAAAAAAGATGACAAACTTTTTAGAAGGGTCTGTTGTGATAAGACAAGGTGTTAAGGGTTTTAAATTAAGAGGGGAGATTCAGCGTAAATATAAGGATGAATTTTTTTACAGTGAGGGTGGTGAAACGCTGGCACAGGCTGCCCAGAGAGGTGGGAGATGCCCCAACCCTGGAAACATTCAAGGCCAGGCTGGACGGGGCTCTGAGCAACCTGATCTGCTTGCAGATGACCCTGCCTGTGGCAGGGGGTTGGACTAGATGGCCTTTAAAGGCCCCTTCCAACACAAATCATTCGACGATCCTATGGTGCAACCATCGGATGATCCCTTCAGGAGGTGTCACATCAGGAGACATTAGTGTCTCTCCAGCTAAGGACCAGGGTTTTCTGCTTACTGAAGTGACTGTTTTATCCATCACACCAACGCCAGGCACAGAGCAGGAGAAGGCAGGGCACTTCTCATCCCCACTGCCTCACCAGGAAGGGATCTATCTTGCTGATGCATCCCCACGGCTGTCTCAGCTGTGGAGCCTGAGCCTGGAGGATGGCATAACCCCTTGAACAGGTAAAGTCATAAATATTTGTGCAGCTTTACACTCTTCCCCCTGGGGAATGCAGGCAAGACTTCAGGGAGCCTGTCAAGGACGCCTAGGTCAGCCTCTCCCTTCCAGGCTTGTGAAGGATCAAACTATCTCTTGTAGCACAAAACAAGCTGACAGACACCATAAAAGGCCACGATCACTAAAAGGCGATGGGGAAGGACTTGCAGGATTTGCAAGAGTTGGGTGCTGCTGGGAAAGGCAAACCACTGATTTCCATCAGTCTGACTTCACAAAAAATCCCTTTCTGACCCCAAATCAGAAGACCAGCATAAGCATAGCCACCTGCAAATGTCCTTCCACGCTGCCCTGCTCAGCACTGATGCTCCTCCATGGGCAGCTCCATCACTGAACAGCCCCAAAGCTTGCAGAGACCTCTTCTACTGATGCTGTTATGGGAGGGGGGGGGGGGCAGAAATAAAAGGGCTACTTGCTTCCTGCAAGTGTCATAAATAATAGTTGTACAAGTGTACTTGGTGTCTGAGATACACCATGGGGGATGGATTCATGTGACAGTATGAGTGCAACCAGTAAGAGGCAGCACATTTTCACTACTTCAGATAAAAATGACTTATCCACTCCTTATTTTCAAAATCAATCTCCATCAATAATTTCGAGGAAATTAAAGGCAAGCTTTTAAATTTGGAAGGTTATTACTGTTAACTTTCCTGACAAGAAAGCTACCTAGTTCTCCTCTTTCCAATATTAGAGATTAAAAGTCTTCCAGTGATTCCCATGGCACACACACCTGAAATGAGACGAGATGTATTCCCTTGGCTCACCTTGCTGTAAAATATTGTTCAGAATCCTCCTGAGATTTAAAGAAAATCTCCAGCACAAGCTCAAAGGCCTTCAGCTATGAGCAGAGCTTATCCTGTGTTGGTGAGCCCTGCAGAAGTCCATGTACCTGGACTTAATCTGCTACAGTTTCACAGGTCTGTCTAACCTTAAATGTGTTCAGTGGCAAAGCCCCCTTCATCTAGCGGAGACTCACCCTTTAAATGGAAAAGCCACACAAACTGATGGGAGGCTGGCTCTTGCTGTAACCTGCATCAATTTTCTCCATGATATGATATGATATGTTCTATATATGATGTGATATATTCTGCATAAGATGTGATATATTCTATACTGGTTAGGGGGTATAATTTGGGAAAGATGTACTTATGTCAGAAGAACATACATGTTAGCTAATCCTGTGTCTAACTAATCCTGCATCTAGATGCAAGAATAAATCAAAACAATTCTGTGTCTTTTCTATATCCTGAAATGATTAAAATATCAGAGAGGATTGTTTTCTGGAACAAATCAGAATCGGGGCACTGACTCCAACTCCACCATCTTAAAGCAGGAGAAGAATGACCTGTAGAGACAGAATTAGTCCCTTTAGAGTCACTGGGAAGGCAATACACCCCCAACAGGACCCAAGCCAAGTTTTAAGCAGCCCCTCCACTTTTTGCTGTTACAGTTTTGCTCCCAGTGCTGCTCCTTGGTGCCAGTGAACCAGGAATTGTGACCAAACGCCCTAGAACAATTCTCCAAGTCACAGGACTTGGAAAATAATTATTTTATTAACATTACTATTAGCAATTAGGATTGTTAAGAAGTCAGATTTTTTCCTCATTTTTCGTATCTTTGCTCTCAGGAGAAGGGATGAAACACAGCACAGAGATCGCAAAATCAGACCTAAGCCATGCCAGATCCGAGGGGATTACACTGTATATTTCTACAGCGACTTAACCATTATTTTAAATGAATTCACTCAGACCTGTATCCCTTTTATCACCTCTGTGCATATGTGTATTGACTGTAACTATCGCAGAGCATCTGTCTTTTCCTCTATACCATCAGTGGGACAGTGTGAGCCAGGCACACCAAGCAGCATAAAGCGGATTGCCGTGGGGTTTACAAAGCTGAAACACCACCACAGCAACAATGAAAACACACAGAGGAAACTCGTTTCTATAGGTAGCAACAAGACCCGCTGAACCTCCGCTCTACCCACTCCTATACTTCTAAAGCAATGAGTAAGGGCAAATATTCTAGTAGCCATGCCAGTTCTCAGAACTCAGAGACGGAAGAATGCACCTAAGTGCCACTATATTAGAAGAAATGGACTTGTGCTACTGCTTGCCAACAGAATTAAGGAGAGTAATAATTATTCACAACATTTGCAGAGTGGGTCTGGATCAAACACAATCAATAAAGACAATTCATAAGCAAAAAAAAGAAGGAAATTCATGAATGGCTTCTTAGACTTTCGTCATCTAACTCTAGGGATGGTTAAGCTGATGTTTTTGGAGCATTCAGCAGGAACATTTCATATCTAATAGGACATGTACAAATTGGTATGGGATTGTTTATTTCTACAAAGAAAAGCTCAACACAAATTAAGATACCAGTGTGTCACCAGCTCTTCTAAAGAGCTTGATTAGGCTTTGTAAAAACAAGTGTGGAAGTGTGTCATAAGGAGAGCTATCTAACAGCAGAATACTTCTGGAAATGTTTTTACTGAGGGCTTGACTAAAGAGCAATGAAATACAAAATTCTTACCTCTTCTGTCAGAGTTACCTGCAGAAAGAGAAAACAAGTGTCTCTTAGCAACAAAGAAATACACATTTTAATAAGTCAGGAAGGATCAAAGACCAAGACAGTAACATATTTACTAACTCTCATCATCTGCTTGTAAATCTTTCCTTTAAAACATCAGCTAAAAAGCCAGGATGTTACAACAAATTTCAGCCTTCACTGAGTAACAAGGAAAAAACAACAAACCCCAACTTTTTATCAGCAGAGCAGGGAGCTGAAGCCAAGCTGTAGCACCGATAAACACAACTTACCACCTTTAATCAATAACACAGTCTGTTTAAGCCTACAACCAGCAAGCCACTGGCAGAATTCATTAGCACTTAAATATTAAGAGATAACAATCGTGCATTATTTTAAAAGAGTAGCTGAGCCAAGAGTTCAATTAAGAGCAGCTGGGCTCAGGGATGGGGACGATGAGCATCCAAGGAAAGCCTCTACCTGCTTCTTTGGATATCTCATCTGGAGGAAACCAGAACAAACCCGTGCCAACGAGAGCCCAGCCCAGCTCTCCTGCAGCAACGTTGCTGGCACAGGCACCCCACACCGCTCTTTTCCATGTGAAGAGCTGCAGCACAGGGTTGAGGACAGTCTTGGAAGGTTTGGAGAAGCAGGAACTGCCTGTACAACATGCAATTCATGCGCTGCCTTCTGTCCCTGTCCTTCTCTTAAGCACCACTTAATTCTTCCATGACTGATATTCAAATTTCCCATTAAGATTAATGGCAAGGGCAGCCCTAAAACTAATTTTGCTCCTTGACAAATTACTTGAAATAAAGGAAGAATTAGGTTTGGTCATTTGTTCTCAGGACTGATGTCAAGCGAGAAGCCCCATCTGGCCTTGATGGTGCAATGGTCAATGTGTCATAACATACACCAAGGGAGTTCACCAAAAACAGTAACCCAAGCCATAAAAGTGTAGCAAAGACAAAAAAATGACAAATTCAGTCCGCTGCCAGCAGGCATTGTATTACGAAATCCAGATCTTGGCTTTTGCCTCCATCATTCCCATTCAAAGGCTATGTTTATTCTAAATTTGCACCGTACATGTACCTAAGGTTAGTCTGGACTCCTTCACCCTGAAAAAGAGCCTTGAGGATTTGGGTTTGGAAGGAAGCTGGATGAGCTCAGGGATGGAAGGACACTGAGAAACTTGGGTTGCAAAATTCCTTCAGCCACATCCCTTCTGATGCTGGTAGCAAATATAACTTCACTGCAGCTTCACGGGCTGTGGTCCCCGAAGATGTCCAGAGGAAGAGGGCACACATATTTCACTGATGTGAAGAGTGCTTTAGATACCCAACACCCAATATCCCTCGATAAATTTATTCTTAAGGAATGTACACTTGACATCTCCCTGCATTAACTCCAGTATTATCTTCTTCCAGTCTTTTCCACCCCATCACCAAGTTACCCATCCTGTTTTTCCACTAAAACCTGCACTGCCAAGGCTTTCACTATAAGCTCTAGCAGGCATGGCTATGTAACTGTTGCAGCTCAGAGGCACGTAGTATCAAATCTGTGTCTCAAACCATGCAGCAATGGGCAAACCATGACTGAAAAGGCACAGATCAGCTAAGATTTCTGATCACCTCAGCCTCTTTTTGCCTGATTTTTACTCTTAACCTACATTCAGCAGCCAAACTACATTCTTAGGGTTCAATTTTATGATGTGCCAAGAGGAGAATGACAGCAGGATGGCAACAGAGACAACTCTTGCTCGTCTAGACCTTTCAAAGATTAAAGTAGCCCAAGTAATGGGAAAAAAAAAAAAAGAAAATGTAAGCATAGAATCACAGAATGATTTGGGTTGGGGAATGGACTTCAAAGATCATCTAGTCCAACTCCCCTGCCACAGGCAGGGACACCTTGCACTAGACCAGGTTGCCCCAAGTCCTGTCCAACCTGAGCTTCCAACACTTCCAGGGAGGGGGCATCCACCCCATCATCAGATCTGCCAGCAAATGCAAGACCAAGACATCCAGAACATGGCATACTCTTCTCAGTAAGGTCTCACCACATTGCTGCTGGTGCTCATCACAGTGGAGAGCACCTTCAGATGATTTATCAAATCATACGCAGCAAGCGGTTTAGCAACCGTCAAGTGGTGCGCAGAGATTACCCAGCCAGATGGGCCATCATCATCCCACTGCATCAACCTTCATCCCCAGCTTCGCTAGTTCTGGATAACATCCCAGCTTTCCAGCCCTCCTCAGGAACTGGATCTTACCCCTGGCTGGCCACCTCTAGTGTAAGCCTTACATCCTTTGGGACAGGGACTGCCTTGTGTGTGTGCTTGCACAGTGCCAAAAAGCATGGCTTGAGACCATGGTGGTTACCAAAGTACATATAAATGTAGCAACACTCTGGATAACCCAAGCTCTGCAGCTGAGCAGCAACCTGGAGTGATTTATTGCTGTTGCCTACATAGACCCGTTACAGATCAACTTTTTAGCCAACACCTGGGAGCTGTGCAGCACTGGCCCTGTTTTACACTACGGAAACCACAAAAAGCGATGAAATTCTACTGTGCCTCAAGTGGAACAAGATCCTAGGGTTTCTGGTGCCCCAGCATTTTGGCAAGAAGCCCAAACCTTCGATAGGATAAATCTCTCCTGATCTGCTCAGTTCAGGGAGGTACATTGTTTCCTATCACCATGGAATTTGCCTGGAGGGGTCTTCTCATTCCGTTCAGCAAAACAAAAAAAGAGCAAAGAAACAAACCCGGAGGCAGGGTGGTCTGGGGAAGAAGAGGTGAAGGAGATGCCTACCGTTGTGGGAAGCAGAAGAGGTCTCTTGAGTTGTCACTGTCGCATTGAAATTCCTCTCTGTCGTCTCCGCTTCTGTGCTGGGGAGAGCAGTGTGTGGATTAGATGGCGTCACACTGGGTAGCAGGAAGGTGGCTGGAGGCACGGACACCGATGTCCCCAGGGTGGAGGTGTTGAGGCTGACAGTGGTGGTGTTGGGGGAGATCTTGGTGGCTGTGGTTGTAGGTGGCTTTGACACCATGGTAGAAACAGTCACTGGAGTGCTAATGTTGAGGCTGTTTGCGCTTGTCATAGTCCCATCCTCAGGACCTACTGTAGGAGCTTTGGTGGAGCTCCTGGGAGAGGTGGGCACTGTTGTGGGTGGCTCTGTGAGAGGAGAAAGCACAAGGGAACCTCCATGAGATACCTTTGTGCAACACTGGAAGTCTGAGATGCTGGAGATTCACATGAGTATAAGGCTAAAACAGCCAAAAAATCCCGAATCCAGGACAGGGAATGCTCTGCACAGTATGGTGGTGCAAACTTTATAAAACTTGAATTAGTATTATGATATTGAGGAGGTACAAAGACTAGAGCGCCTGTAAGAGAGGATCAATATTTGCTAGAGGTAAAAACTGCAGGTCCTGTTTATGAGCACCTGCAGCCCATCATCCTCTTTCCAATACTTTATATTACAGTTAAGTGGAGGGCAGGAGGAGTAAGTCAAGCACATGAGCACTTCCTCTTTTGATCCTAAAGATAGTTTAGGGACAAGAGAGGAAACGACAAGTATAGTTTACCTGTTGTAATGTTGTTAGCCCCTACACTTCTCAGGCCACTTCCAAGCAAAAGCAGAAAGAACCACAAATCCATGTTGACCTGGGGAAGAGAGCAAAGAACAGTTATTTAAACCCTCAGGCAGCATTATCCCAAAATAATTCCAACTGGAGAGATACCGCTGCACATCTTGCATGTGTAGAGCTGTAAGGGAGCAGTGAACGGTAGCTGGAGTCCCTGCAGGTATGTGGATGGCAGGGATTTGATATGTTCATACGTCCCCAATGGGAGAGCGCATGGAGAGATGTCAGTCTGGTGGACCAGCAAAGGTGACGAGAGATGAAGCAGGCAATGGGCAAACCGTGGGAGAGCACGCGAGGAATGAGCTATGAAGCTGAGCGCCAAAGAGAAGTACCTGGGCTTAAAGGAAATTAATAATGTGTTCATATAGTGGTCTGCAAATGGGTGCACTTTGAACAAACCGAAATGCAATACATGTGACAACAACCATGGCAAGGAGCCTTGAGCCAAAATGCCCAGGAACTGGAGGCAGGGAAGGAGAGGTCAGCTCCTGCAGGCAGTGCCCAGCCTGTTTCTCGGCATGGGTAGAACACCCGCATAAAGCCAGGCTCAGCTCCATTCAACCCCCATCAGATTCCCTGCAAGTGCGGACAAAACAAATATCCATAAATAATAATCCAAGATCATCAGCAAGCGCAGGCTGCACATTCATCCCACTGTATGCTTCTTCCCAGGAAACATCCTGCAAAATCACAGGACGATGACATTAGTCAAGTTGCTTCCCCATGGCTTTCTCCCTCAGCTCCTTTAAATACAATGTTTTAATGGTGATTTCTTTCCTCTGTAGACCTCAAAAAGCTCCTAAGAAATGGGTATTGTTATCTACTCTAAACAGATATGGATCGAGAGGCTCAGGCAAACGACAGTGAGATGCAAGACATCATCGTCCTGGCCAGGAGAGAGCCCAAAGCTGCCAAGCCCCACACCAGCACATGGCACAGGGGCCTCCCAAAGAAGGGCCAGGATCTTGCATCTGCTGCAAGCCCAGAGAGGGCTCGAAGACAGCTCTGATATGTGCCATCAACCAGCAGCTGCCATACAACTCTCTCCTGTCCTTCAGGCTTTTGTCACACGTCCAGCTGCATCTTCAGCATCTCCTGGGAGAAGGCTGGGAGATCTCACTGCCAAGTCAACTTGACATGCTGCCAAAAAAGGTTTTATTCCTGATATGCAGCCTAAACCTCCCCCTCTTAAATACATCTTGTGTTGTTTGTTCTTGTTCTATTTATTTAAATCTGCTTCAAACTAGACCCATCCCAAACTCCGGGCAAAAGGACAACACTGAAGTCATCAACATGCTGGAAGCGGTATCAGAAATACAAGATCCTCCCCACCCCACCCGGGAGTATCCTCCCACCAGCACCACCCACTTACATGTTTTTCCTCCCCCCACAAAAGAAAACCTGGCAAAAATTGAACTTACTCAGTGACCAAAAGGTCAGACAAACCCTGAAGCAGAAGGAAACCAAGCTCCAGAGATAAGAGCTTTCCTTCGGCTCCCTCCGCAGCCAGCCCTGCTGCTGCATGCAAGGCAGGGCTTTCTCCAAGGGGTTCCACTGGTGTGAGCAGCAGCTTTCCAGAGGGTTTCATCACCGGTTAAAATATCTGTCTGGATGAATTTGAACTGATTCAGTAGTCCTGCTGTTGGTGAGAGCAGGACTGGTTCTGCAATGCCTCCCTGAGGATCTGCTCCAGGGGGGGATGTCCTCAAAACCTGCAAGTGGTAGGGTTTTGATGACATGCTCCACTCTTGCTGCTTAACACACACCATGCAACTTGTTCAGCCACCTGCCAGAGCCTGAGATGCGCTTGGCCTAAATTGTTTTGGCTTTGGAGAGAAAACTCGATCTTTATAAGGAGAAAATTTATTGTGCTGAGGGTGGTGAGACACTGGCACAGGCTGCCCCAAGAGCTGGGAGATGCCCCATCCCTGGAAACATCCAAGACCAGGCTGTACGGGGCTCTGAGCAACCTGATCCGGTTGCAGATGTCCCTGCGCATGGCAGGGGGTTGGACTAGATGGCCTTTAGAGGTCCCTTCCAACCCAAACTATTTGATGATTGTATGATTCTGTGAGTCTATATTTTTAGAGCTGATGGCAAGCCAGGGCAGCTGGAGCTTGAGGAAAAGCACAGTGGCAAGTACACCAGGGTGCCGGCTTTTGCTTCAAGGCACTTAACAAGCAATCACACTCTGGAGCTGAGATGGTCCCAAGCCAAAGAGGTTCTCCACCCCCACAGTGTAGGAAAGGGAGCTCGTGTCTCCCCATGTTTAATTGCAACTGGGAAGCATATGAAGCTGTGCTAAGAACAAAGGCAATTTGCTGCAGGAGGCAGCTCCTCCGAGCATCCTACTATGGAAACCCACAGAAATGGAGTGCTCACTGTGATGGGACCCGCATGCAAATGCAGAAGGAACCTCAGCCCATGCTGAATCCCCAGCGAACATAGTGGCAGCACTGAGATGCTCCTAAAACCTTGCACGGGCTGATGAAGGTGGGAACCCATCGCTACTGCCACAAGCAAACAGTAACAAGGTAAAGGGAAAGGCCTGGCTCTTCTGAAAACAATACTAGGAAAAAAAGTGACTGTTCGCTGTGTTTTGATGAATATTTGTATAGAAACACCATTCCTGTAGGTGGATGTGGCTCCTCCCCTCTTCCCCCAACTCATTTCTCAAAATGAGAGCTTGCATTCATTTGGGATCAAATTCATTTGGGATCCCATTCATTTGGAATTCCTGTTCACTTAGGGATCATGTTAATTTGGGATCTCCATTCATTTGGGATCCCACAGCTATGTCAGTACTAGCCCTGCAGCCGCAGTTTGCCCCAAGAGCAGAAAAACTGGTTGCTAATGGTGATGCTCCCACCACGCTGGCACCATACCAACTCCTCACACTGAGATCTTGCTCCTCAACGCCTGGCCCATAATTAACCAATCACTAGAAAACCATATAGACATTAATCTCTTCCAAGCCTTTCTTAATGGCTTCAAGGATCTTTTGAGCTGGCTGCTCCAGCTCTTGCAGCACATCTCAAATAGCAGGGGAATGAACTTGCTCACGGTCGCTCTGTAAAGGAGTGCAGAACTGGGGCTGAAGCCCAGGGGACCTGGTTCCTCTCCCCTTTGTGGTCCCTGGAGTCCTTTTGAGAAAGTTAAGGAAGGAAAGGATGATGGGTTAGCCCGTACCAATCTCGCACCTCTTCCCTAAGGCCAACAGCCAAATGTCCCATTAACCTCTGAAGCTCTTCTCCCCCATCCTCAACACATTTTCCCTTGGTATCAAAGGCATGACATGGAGGGTGGGTGGGTGGAAATGAAAGCTGTGAATCCCCTCTTCTTTCTGCCCTTCGTTACAGGGAAGTAACCCACATACAATAAAAGAGCTTGGATTTATTTTCATGACCCTGAATGCTACATAGACAAAAGCTACAGGCAATTCCTGGACTAGCCATGAGTACTGGCTGCAAAATCCCTTTGGGATGGTGGGACAATCATAGAATCAGAATCATTTAGGTTGGGAAAAATCCTTAAGATCATCTAGTCTAATCACCAATGCAGGTCCCTCCTTCGCTGACCCAGCAGCACAGCTCCGATGCCCTGGAATTACATCAGGGGCAGCTGCCTTTAAACCCCCTTGATAGTCCGTTTCATAAGTTCATTAATCCTTGGGTGGATCGCATTAGGAGGAAAGGGTTGGCAAGGGGAGAGAATACAGAATTTCCCCAAGCCTTACCCCATTTTTGTGAAGAAAGCTGGACGCAGGCAGTCCGTGTGGATCCTGAGTTTTTACGGCTTTATTACTGTGAATGTCAAAAGAAACAGGCCGCCGGGCAGCCCCGAGAGCACCATGGCTTGCTGTGCAGATCACTACACAAAAATCCTGGGAGTTGCTCCTGTGACCAGCAATCAGCTGCCAGCGCTGCTTTATCACCTTATAAACTGGATTTGGAGCAGAGAGCAAGCGAAAGAGCCCTGCGCAAGGGGAGGGCTGTGCCAGCCCAGCTCCCGGCTCCCAGCCCCTGCTATTAAACACTCCCTATTCCCAAATGCAGTATAAATAAATGCCAGCGGTACACCGTTACCCGCTTCTTAACATAAAAGGCCTCGAGAGTCCTACCCCAAAGCTGGAGAAACCCAAGTCTCCCTTCCCCCTCGGCTCCCTCCCTGCTGGTTTCGGAAACGGAGAGGAAATACTTGTAATGTTATCAACATAAACACAGCTCTTGGCCGGCTGCGACATCCTGCGAGCTCTGCAGAAAAACACCCTGACGTCACGGCGCCGGCTCTGCCGAGGAGAAAGGAGCCGGCTTCAGCACCGCTGCCCCGGCAGGTTGGGATGCTCAGTATCATGTCTTCATTTTAAACCATCTTTTTCAAAAATCAGGATTAGAAACTTGAATAAATGCTACTGGTGTCTCCAGCAATATTTTATATATATGTATCTTAAAAAAATGTATTTGTAAATACATACATAGAGAGAGTGTATATGCCCTGCACTCTCCCATACACTGCTCAGGATCTTCCGACAGAAAAGGCTGGGTTTTAGGCTGCAGGACATATATTTTAAAATAAGCTCATCTTGTCAAGACGATTGATACTGAAGGGGGGAAAAAAAAGGAAATAATCTCTTTATAAAGTAGTAAGTGGCTTAAAAATGGCACTTACGTCTGCTGCTGCTATAGCAGGGTTAGGCTGCAGGACCACCTCCCCGTGCTTTCAGAAAGCAAAGAATTAGTATTTAGTGCTGCAGGAACGGCCCGGAACCCACCCAGAAACAGCCGTTCACAGTCAAAGGCAGGATTTACCCCCACCTCTGACATATTCCTAATTCCTGGAAAATGAGGCAATCTTTTTCTGTGTGCAAGGAGGAGACACAACCTGAATTCTAACTGTCTTTCTGGGACTCCAGAAACCACTGCTGCTATCAGTAGGATGCTAAAACGTAGTGGCTCAACCAAGACCACCCAACCGCAGTGAAAAATAAAAAAAAATCATTCAGTTTTCTTCTTTTTTTTTGGCAGAGAAGAGAGCAAAACTAAGAACAAGGTTAGCATTTGCACTGGTTAAGTCTTTGAAGCAGCTCACAGTGGGACGAGAACAAGCATTAGCATAAAGAAAGGGGAAAAAGGTCTTTTTTTATTTTTTTCCTTTTTGGTGGCAGCAAGCCATCAGCATGGCTCAGCCACCCTGGAAAACAAACCTGCCATTCCCTCTCCCACTCCCTGCTCCTTTTAAATCCCATTTGTGGTTTTCCAGCCTCTCACTGGAGCTGTGATCCATGGCAGAGGAGAACTGCCCATGGGCTTATCTGATGGCAGGACAATTTCATCAGCACGAGGTTCCCCTTCCCCATAACTCCAAACCTCTCACATTGGATGAGATATAAAGGATGTAAAAATAACAATCAGGATGAGCCCTGCTGCTGGGAGCTCTGCACCGAAAAGCAAAGCCTGGTTCTGTATGAGAAGTCATGCAGAGGAGCCAAGCATCTTGTATGGGGGCTCCTTACGCTGTGCATTGATTCCTTCTTCATTAGCACCACGCAACAAGCTGCTTTGGCTCCAAACTGCGCTGGGACGGCTAAGGGCTGTGGCGAGCTGGCCGTCGCAGGGAGAGGAACTGTTCAGTTTAGGGAGGGAAAAGGGTTTTGTTGCACTAAAGCAGCAGTGACTAATTCCTTGCATGTGTCTCCGAAACTGAAACGAGGCCTTTGATGTGTCACTGAACATTATTCCCCCACCCCACCCTCTGCTTTTCCACTCTTCAACAGAAAAGATGAATCACGGCAACCATTCACCCTTTCTGAACATCCACTTCTTTTTTTCTTTTTTTTTTTTTCCTTTTAAATAAACAGGCGGCTTTCACATGAGTGACAGCCACTGTAACAAGTGGCGCATGAGGAGGAGGACAAGCCTGCGGTAAAGGCCTGGGTTTTTTTCTCCACCTGCCCAACCTTCAACAAATCACCTAGTTCCACTCCCCTGCCATGGGCAGGGACACCTCCCACCAGCCCAGGCTGCTCCAAGCCCCGTCCAGCCTGGCCTGGGACACTGCCAGGGATGAGGCATCCACAGCTTCCCTGAGCAGCCTGTGCCAGTGCCTCGCCACACTCATAAAAAATTTCTTCCATACATCCAACCTCAACCTACCTTCCTGCAGTCTAAAACCATTGCACCATGTGCTCCATTGCACCATGTGCTGTCACTACAGGCCCCAGCAGAAAGTCTCTCTCAGTCTTTCTTGCAAGCCCTCTTTAAGTACTGAAAGGCCACAATAATGTCTCCTGGAACCTCTTCCTCTCCAGGCTGAACAATCCCAACTCTCTCAGCCTTTCCTCACAGCAGAGATGCTCCAGCCCTCCAACCATCTCCAAGGCCTTCAGTCCAACAGGCGAGTGCAGTCCTCTTTCAAAGAGCAACCCCATCATACGTGCATGGAGGGAACCCGACCCTACCACCACCTGGCTTTCTGGGCAGCCAGAAATATCTAGCACCATTAGGATGATGTTAAAAACTGCTGGCCTGAACCAGCATCAGTCTTTCACATGGATATCATCTTTAGCGAGGTGTTAGTCTATCCCATGCTGATCACGCAGGCTCTCAAAAGCACACACTGGTAGCAGCAATGTGTGTGAAACTGTCGTGGGTGGATGTAGAGGATCAGGTGTTCACCAGCCAGAAGCTGGAAGGAGGTTCCCCAAGCTCCCTTTCTACCTCTGCTGCCAAAAACTGGAAATCCCTGTGCTTCATCCTGATTTACCATGAAAAGGCTCCCAAATTGGCTTTTTTACTCCATAAGTGAATGACGCAGGTTTCATTAATTCAGAAATATTTGCAAGGACATTTAAGACCACAGTTAAGAATAACTTGGTGGGTCCAGTCCTGCTTAACAGCTTCATTAATGATCTGGAAGATGGGGCAGAGTGCACCCTCAACGAGTTTGCTGATGACACCGAACAGAGGAGTGGCTGATACACCAGAGGGTCATGCTGCCATCCAGAGGGACCTTGACAGGCTGGAGAAATGGGCCAGCAGGGACCTCATGAAGTTCAACAAGGCAAAGTGCAAAGTCCTGCCCCTGGGGAGGAACAACTCGAGGCACCGGCACGTGCTGGGGGCCACCCCACTGGGCAGCATCTTGGCACAGAAGGACCTGGGAGGCTGGTGGACACCAGGTTGTCCCTGAGCCAGCAACGTGCCCTTGCTGCAAAGGCGGCCAGAGGTGTCCTGGGCTGCGTCAGACAAAGCGTTGCCAGCAGGCCGAGGGAGGTGATCCTTCCTCTCTGCTCGGTGCTGGTGAGGCCACACCTGGAGCGCTGGGACCAGTGCTGGGCTCCCCAGTACAAGAGAGACAGGGACAGGCTGGAGAGAGTCCAGCGAAGGGACCGGAGCATCTCTGCTGTGAGGAAAGGCTGAGGGAGCTGGGGCTGCTCAGCCTGGAGAAGAGAAGGCTCGGGGTGGATCTCGGTGTCTGTGAACACCTGCAGGGAGGCTGCCAGGAGGACAGAGCCAGGCTCTTGCCGGTGGCACCCAGTGACGGGACCAGGGGCCGTGGGCACAAACTGAGACCCAGGAGGGTCCCTCTGAACATCAGGAAACACGTTTTGAGTGTGCGAGGGTGACTGAGCACTGGCACAGGTTGCCCAGGGAGGTTGTGGAGTCTCCATCCTTGGAGATCTTCCCAATCTGTCTGGGCACAATTGTGGGCAGCTGGCTCTGTGGCCCTGCCTGAGCAGTGGTTGGACCAGTTGACCTCAAAGGTTCCAACCTCAGCCACCCTGAGATTCTGTACCTTACTATCCTACAAACTTTTCAGAAGGCAAACTTGCTGGGATTTAAGCTCATAGTGGAGTAAGCATCCAGCACTGAGAAGGAGATCCCTACATTGCACAGGATGTATCTTGGGATCTCACCAGTGTCCCTTCAGCTCTACGCTGGTTTTCAGTGAACAAGCACTAGTTACTGCAAACCATGACAGCCCTTTGCCATGTACGAGACGACCCTCCCCCAGGAGCCACTAACGAAGAGACAAATGCTGCTCAGAGGAAAGAAGCCCATTACAGCTTTCCCTAAAGGAGCTTGGAGCATCTCAAAGACTGGTAAGAGAGCCTCCTCAAAAAGCACTGAGACTAGGGAATTGTTATCCCAGTTAGGAGACAGGAAAACTAAACTGATGAGGTTTTAAGCAGAAAACCAGAGACAAACACTAATGAACATGGATGCTTAAGTATTCCAGACATGCAATAGTTCATGGTCCTAGAGAGGCACAGTAATGTTGATGGTGGGTATCTGTCCTCTGCAATTGTGGCAGGTCAGATCGTAGTTTTCTGTATTGCCTTGCTTTTAGGAAAGAAATCTCTCTCCGTATGTTTAAAAACTAAGACAGAGCATAGAAACTCAATGGTCTCACGCTGACAATACAAAAGTAAGAGCCAGGAGATGTAGGCTCCATCCCCAGCTATGCCAGGGGCAGATCAGTGGCACGTCCAAGACCAAGGCACCCAGTGATGTCCAGTCCTTGCCTATCAAGCTGCATGGACAGGCACTCATGGCCACACTGCCGGCACAGCAAGCAGAGTCACCATCTGGAAGCTGCCCAAGTGCCTTGGAGGAGAAGAGCTACAAATGTGTCCCATTATTTTCCTAATAATAACTTTCTTAATAACTGTCATAATTAGGATGGGTTTAATTTGCCCTCAGCCACTCTTTTCTGCTGGTGCCATGGCTGTCTGATCATGGCAGCATGTGCCAGTTGCTCTTGCAGCTTTTGCAGAATAAACTGCGATGGGTTGGGGAATAAGTTGTGCAGGGAGACAGAAGGGGATGAAAAACTTCTTGGAGCTGTAGCAATGGAGAATGACCAGCTGGAGAGTGTTTCCTAAAGGACATGTCATCAAGGAGTGTCAAGGTGGGACAGGTAATAACTGGGAGAAGGCGAGGTTCTAAGACAGAAGAGCAGTGGGCCATGCCCAAGGGAGATGTCAGGTCAGGGAGGATGAAGATGAAAGACTGACTCTGAGCCTCGACCAGGAGGAAGGTGCTGGGGGTGAAAGGTTTCGCTGCAGGCCAGGCTGATGAGGGATGGTGGGGTGGCAGGAGCTGTCACAAAGGGGAGAGGGAGATGAGACCTCCTTCTGGGGTAATCAAAATGCATCTGCTGAAGCAACACCCCCAGAGCTTGTAAAAACCCCTGAGTAGTATGAGGCAAAACCCCATGGTCTCCTGGTGTGCTTTCCCCTGCGGGATGGGCATTGTAGCTGCAACACAGCACTAGGAAGCAGAAAGCAACCGCCTGAGAGGCACAAGAGAGGGTGGTTCAACTCATTATTCAAAATAATGAATTAGTAATTTAGAAAAAAAAAGAAGTCATATAGGAATGTATTTCTTTAAATATTCCATTTTAGAGTGTCCCCTCTTCTTTGTCCCAGGCATCGTTTCGTAACATGTACAAAGAAAACATGAGTGCAGTTCACACACCAGCTATGACAAGGACTGATTGCTTTTGATTGAGGAGTCAGGATGAAGCATGGCCATTATTTAGCATAACAACATCCCGACCTAGCACAATGCCTTTCGGAGAGCAAGCAAACGGTACGTGGGGAGGAGAAACAAGGTTTAAAAAAAACACCAAAAAAACCCAAACCAAAACAAAAAAAACCATGAAAAATTAAGCCCAGCTTTGGGGCTCAGCCCTTTCTGCAGGACCGAAACGAAGTCCCAGCTCCAAGCCACGACCAAGCTGGGGAGAGGGAGCATCCTACTTAAAACAAAGGTGTCGGAGGGGATCATTCGCATGACAGCCTTAAAATCTCATTACAGAGGCTAAGCTCCAATTAAAAAGCATGCGTTCGGTCATGCAGCTTAATCGCTGGTTGTGCTTACCCTGAAATCCGCCTGGGACACCTGTAGGGTGCGGGGATCAGCCAGCCCGTCCCACGGAGCAGCCCCTGAGCTAAGAAAGTGCCGTGGATCTGTAAAATCACCAATTTACCTGCAGTAATTCTGCACCGCTGCTCAGTTCAGCCCTGTTGCCACAGTAACACTTCTGGTGTAGCCGAGATCACTGATTATGAAACTAGAAAAAAAATCAGAGGCTGCTAATTAGGATATACTCCAGTTCTCAAAAAGCTCCATATTAATGACATTATGATTGCAAGCGCAGGGAAAATAAAGACGCCAGAAAGCATCGCCTCGGTCAGCACCGTCCACTGCCGCCAGCTGCTGCTCGGGTTTTTTTATATATGGGTCTTCAAATAGAGCTTGCAAATTCCCTGTAAATTCAGCTTGTTTTCCTTCTCTCTGAATGAATGTGCAAGACCCGGTGGAACAGTCTTTACTCTTTACATATATTTGCATGTATTAGACTGGAAAAAAAGGGTCAAGCGTGATGTACAAATGGTAATAGCCAGAGTGGGACCAAGGCTGCATCCCCTGCATCTTGCATTAACTGTGTTTCTGTTGCAGTTTGCCAGAGAAAAAAACCAAATCACACGTGGGGAACCAGCGCTGAAAGCGTTTTCCTTTCTTGGCTTTTATTCGAATGCCAGAAGCATTTGGAGGCATGTCTTCTGCTGAAGGCTTCAAGCTGAAAAGTCTGACTGGGAGCAGTTGTGCTGCCAGACACAAGTGTTTTTCAACACAATCTACAAATAAGATACTGGAGCTTATTTCCAGGTGAGAGGAAAATGGCCTGACTGGTATTTCTGGAGCTGCAAATCCAGAGCCATGATGTTTTAAAAAGTCAGCTCATCAAAACACCTTAGTTTTTCCATTCTCATTGGATGATGAATCTCCAAGAGGATGAAATGGTGCTAAACAAGTGGGGCCAAGGACCAAAACTGAGATAATAGCCTATAATATTCATTAATGCAATGGCAGATTCTGCATTTTTCCATCATCCAGGGCTGCCACAAGACACAGAACCCAGCAGCCTGACTTCAGCCAGATCCACCGATAAGAACCGGGAGCCATCACCTCTGAAAGAGATGCAAAGGCTGAAAAACAAATTGCTGGTGAAAGTTGTTCCTTGAGCTCAGGCACAGCTTCTGGTTTGTCCTGGGGAAGGGCAGGAGCCAAGCAGTGCCAGCATGTTCCAGTCCCAGACTATCAGGCTGTGGTGCCCTGACCCAGACACGCAGCAAAGCTTCTGGGCTGTGACTTTATACCCCTCTTTGTCAGCATAAGGGATTTCAGAAGCTTGAGCTAAAATTTTGGTCCAAGAAAGAGAGAGAAAAGTTCTCCCCTGCTAGCAGTAAGAAAGCTTTAGGCAAGTAAAATGTAAAAGTCCAAAGTGGGAAACAGAATCATCAGCTGAAGGTGACCTAGAGACTTCAGCTACCACCTGGCTGGCACCAAGGATGCCGGTTTTGTAAGATTCTTTTGCCCAGCCAAAGGCTATCATGGAAACAAGCTGCATCTTATTTGTAAAGCAGTGGGAACAGCTGCTGAAGCTCTCATTCAGGTTGCAGGTGAAATTTGGATCAAAATGCAACACTGCGAGCTCCAATGCAGTTGCTGGAGATATTAAAAGCTGGAGCAATTGTAGATCATATGGGACCCACCAGAAAATAAGAAGAGAAACAATCACTCTTTGGTCATCCCAATTTATAGAAAGCATTCCAGTCCCTAGTTCTTAAATGAATAGAAATAACCTGAGGAAAAAAAAAAAATATATATAAATATATGAAAAGCCTCTGAATGCTGCAGGGCTGTGCCCTCCCTGTAGCACAGGCAACGGGAACTTCACATCCACAGCAAGAGCCGATGGCACCCACCAGCAAAGGACAGTCCAAAAGCACGGAAGGGCTTTCCAGAAGGCAATGCTACCCCCACCGCTGGATGGAGCTTCTAGCAATTACCCTCCCATAGCCTAATTACACCTGGTTCAGACAGTGCAGGGAATTAATGCTGGCAATTAAGCTGATGACTCATGTAAGGGCTTTTCCCGAGGCTGCCTCAGGATTGGTGCTGCACAGCTGTCGATAACTCTTTCCTCATGAAGGGTGAAAAGCAAAGTGCTGCACTTGAAGAACTGGGAAAACGTTTTTCCCCCCAACTTTGAGGCAGGAAAATTAAGATTACTTATTTTCTTTAGCAGTATCACTTAAAGCCTTGAAAGGGCAGTCCCTCAGCTATCGACTGCATGAACCAGTCTCTCCTCCCGCTCACCAGTAGTACTGGGGATATGTTAGGTGTAGTGTTAATTACCTACAAATGTGATTTATTAGCTGGAAACAATGCAAAGGGCTGATCTCATATGCTAAGACATCCTTTAAACACAACGTAAGAGCAACAGACCAAGCACGACGGCATCCCAGTCCCGAGCAGACAGGGATTACCACATTACAAATAACAAATTAATAAAACAAGCGGAATTCAGCTGCTGTTGATGGTTTAGTTGGAGGCATTATTTCTAACCTTTTAATAGGCTTATTTACAGGAATTAGTCCTTTAATGCTGTGTGCTCATGTATATAGTACTGTATAAGCCAGTTCAATGCGACCACAGAGAGAACATCTGCTTTTGTGAGCAATTAGGGAAATTATTGCCAATTACAGGGACTGCAGGTAAGAGCAGCTGGGGAGAGAGGCTGTCTACGAGGAGGGATGGGAAGCTTTTCAAGATGCTGATGTGAACAGGAAGTTCACTGGCAACAGAAATATCCCGGCAGAAAGGAGCCTGTGCCCAGAGAGCAGCCAAAACATCGGCAGCAAGAAAAGGATTTCAGAGCCAGCAGAGTTTGGGGGCAATCCCCATTATCATTTACGCTGTTGGCATTTTGGGCAGATCAGTCTCCCAAACATTTCTCCTCATCAGCCCACGCTCCTGAAAAAGGACCAAACTCTGTTTGGCTTCAGTGGCTCTGCTTCCACTTTCCATCTTTTTTTCCCATCTATTTTCCATCTATTTTTTCCATCCATCTTTTTTTCATCTATTTTCCTTTCCATCTCCCATGCCCAAGAGGGGTGTCCTTGTTCAAGAAGCGATGCTGTAGACACAGGTTTTAGAGCCACACTAACAGGCTGGGAATCTTCTATCACTGCTGCTGCTATAAAATTATTATATATACATTTATATATATTTTTTACATATATAGATATAAACCCAATATCATAAATCTATTTTTTATATATATATTGCTGTAAAACTATCATAAACCTACTGTCTTTGCTATAAACCTATTTCTTGCTGACACAAGATTATGTGAACTGAAACAATCCTAGTCTTAAACAACAGGGTGGCCATAAGCTCCTGCAGCCCCTGCAGATATCAACACAAAACCTAATGCCCAGTAGTTCTGAAAAAAAATATAAAAAACTTAAAATGCCTTTTCTTATCCTTAAAGTGATTAAACAACAGCCTGGGACGACTAACCTTTAGCCCTCCCATGTTACAATTAATTCTCTATTTTAATCTCCCAACAAAAGGCTGAACTCAACTGTATTATTGTCAGCGAGGGCTTTTATCATCAGCCTTCAGAACGGTCAAGGCATGGGAGAGAACAATGACTCTCACAGGACAATAAATACAATCTAAACAAAAATACCCTGTTGCTAAGGTTTAAATCAGACTTTTTTGGGGGCGCAGCCGGGTAGCTGGGAATCCCGGTGCCACCCTATATAAAAAAATATGGGAGAGGATTAGGACTTGGACAGAGGAAAATAACCTGACACGCAGCCTTGTTGTGTTTTTCCCTCCAGGATGGCATTTAAAATATGAGTATCACATAGCGGACCTTAAACGAAAGCCGACGGCTGGAGTATGCTGCTCTTTGCAGCAGGCGATGCTCTACCTAAGCCCACACACTGCTCCAACCTCTGTGGTCCTGAGCTTCATGTCTTGCTCCAGCAAGGGCAGGGGGTGAACCATGACCGAACAGAGTCAAGGTAATAGTGCAATTCAGTTTTTATGACCCATTCTGTTCTTTTGCCAATAAACAAGGTCTCCCTGAGCAAGCATTAAATATTACCTTGTGTCACTTAGATTTCAGTGATATTCAAATAAACATTAAGAGGCTCTGACAGAGCTCAAATCCCCCTGTATTAGGCACATAGGCCAAACAGCTACCAAAATTCTGCTAATTTAAATTAATTTCAAACCCATCCAGAATGACGGAGCACTCAGGTTAAATATTTTCATTTCAATA
Organism: Falco rusticolus; assembly: GCF_015220075.1. Taxonomy (NCBI): domain Eukaryota; kingdom Metazoa; phylum Chordata; class Aves; order Falconiformes; family Falconidae; genus Falco; species Falco rusticolus. Next base: position 86,172,337 of record NC_051187.1, on the reverse strand, counting down.
GCAATGCAGTGGATAGCAACCGAGACATCACCATCTTTGAAAGTCTTTGCTGTCCCAGCATTTTCAAAAGGCTTTGAAAAGCAGCTTTCCTACAAAAACACCCATTTCCATCACGCCCTCGCTAGGAGCATAATACACAGAAGGCTCCTCAGTATTGCTGTTAAATAAGAGAGCCCCCTAACCAGGCATTAAATGGTACAGGAGCTCACACACAACAACAGAGAGTGCTTTCTGTAGCAGTTTGTCACTGCACAAATACAAGACAAAGTCTGTTGCTGAAGACCAAGACTGCATTGGTGGCACAGTGGTCCAGCCTAATAAACTCATCTCTTTTTCATAGCATCATGGCATCATTTGGGTTGGAAGGAACCTTAAAGACCATCTAGTTCCACCACCCTGCCACAGGCAGGGACACCTTCCACTAGACCAGGTTGCTCCAAGCCCTGTTCAACCTGGCCTTGGACACTGCCAGGGATGGGGCATCTACAGCTGCTCTGGGCAGCCTGTGCCAGTGCCTTACTGCTCTCATCATAAAAAAATTCTTTCTTATGCCCAGCCTTTCGGTCTAAAACCATTGCGCCTTGTCCTGTCACTACAGACCCTGGTAAATAGCCTTGCTCTGTCTTTCTTAGAAGTCCCCTTTAAGTAGTGGGAGGCTGCTCTAAGGTCCCCCTGGAGCCCTCTCTTCTCCAGGCTGAACCCCCCCAACTCTCCCAGCCTGTCCCCACAGCAGAGCTGCTCCAGCCTCTGACCATCCCCGTGGTCCCCTCTGGCCCCGCTCCAACAGCTCCACGTCTCTCCTGTGCTGAGGACCCCCGAGCTGGAGGCAGCGCTGCAGGGGGGTCTCACCAGAGCAGGGCAGAGGGGCAGAGCCCCCTCCCTTGATGGTTGGCTTTCTGGGCTGCGAGCACACATTGCTGGGTCATTTTTTGCCCACCAGTACCTTCAAGTCCTTCTCTGCAAGGCTGCTCGCAATCCCTTCATCCCCCAGTCTGCACTGATACTGGGCATTGCCTCAAACCAGCTGCAGGGCCTTGCACTTGGCCTTGTCAAGTCTGATAAGGTTCACAAGCGCCCACTTCTCAAGCCTGTCAAGGTCCCTCAGGACGGCACCCCTTCCTTCACGTGAGTCACCTGTACCACTCAGCTTGGTGTCATCAATTTTGGCTCCATGAAATGCTGCCTGCTGAAGAGCAGGGTCCAACCTGGCCCAGGTTCCCTCTGTTCCCCTTAGTTCAAACCAAATCCAGTCCAATCAAGTCCAATCCTTCATGACACACATCCATCTTCAATCTGTGCCCTGCCTGAAATCAGATGCTGAGCATTTCTAGGTGATTTATCTCTGGGTCTGGTTTATCTCAAGCGAGTGCTGTTGCGCCCCAAGCCATCCGGTGCTTGTATAGCTGTGGGGTGCGAGAAGAAAGAGGGATGCTCAGCTGAAGACCCCCCTGCAATGTTGCCGTAACAAAATGCAGGGATGTACCAAACAGGAGGGAGAAAAGTAGATGTCATTTTGGGAAGTGCACAAGGGTTGAAAACAGAGTCCTACAGATGGAAAAAGGGCAACATCTAACACGTACACAAAGCAAGAGGGATGTTATGAGTAGTCAGTTGAGTACAGGGTTATTTGTGTTCATTTCTGCCTTAATACCTTCTTGTTAGGGCACTGTTCTCAAAAGCACTATCTCCAAATAATTTCATAATCTAGACATCAATTCCAGAAGTGCCTTAATGTAAACATGAGCCCCATGACAGAGTGCTTGCACTGGGTCTCCAACCAACCTCTGTTCCTCTCTTCCCACAGCTTTACAGGCATCCTACAGGTTCTGGGTGCGATTTAGCTGGCTTTAAAAAACAAGTCTCCAGATGTTATGGGATCTCTTTTTATCCTCTTTATATTCCTGGTGCTCCAATGCTTGTATACTTACAAGGGTGGATGCTGACTCGTCTCCATCTCTGACTCTGGCATAGAGCACGAGCTATAGGAAAGGCAGATTTGGAGGCTTTGGAAAATGTGGTGGCAACTTCATTCTCAATTAATTATCCCAAGAGCAACACAAGAAAGGGTTTAGCTGTAAGTGCCTGCCAGTTGCTTTGCTGAAGGAAAACCTCCGTATCTCAGCCACCACTTTGCAGAGGCTGCCAGCATGCTCATGAGTGCCATTTTGACCGCCTCCCAGCTCTAACATTGGCAGCAAAGACAACGGGCACAGCTCAGCCTCTAAAGCAGATTTTGCACCATTTGAAAAGACATGCTCCAGAAAGGGAGAGAGCAGGCAAAAGCAGGGCAGCCCTTGCTCTTTCCAGGTGGCCTTTCTTAGCAGCAGAAGGGCATTTCAGGTGTGGGGTGCTCTTAAAGCAGCTGGACGAACCAGTTATAAATGGCAGGATGCTGAGATACTTATTAAGAGTCAAGCAAGGAACACCAGCAGTGGGGTGACTTGTAATCCTTGCTGGTGTGGACTGGAATTAAAATTAATGAGTTAGAAATAAATGGCTAGCCATCCCAATTTGCACCCCAACACATCTCTGACTATGAGATGTATGTATAGACAGAATTAATCCAATACCGTCTTCGTCCTGACCTATTTGGGCATGGCGATAAGACCCACAAAAAACATCTCACAAGATCCGACACAGTGCCACTGCCCCTGACTGGTTTACATCCCCACCACTGCTTCTCCCCCTGCCCCAGACGACACTTCAAGGGACCCAAGAAGCAGTAACATCTCTGAAAGCTGCTTTACTACAAAGGGAAAGACCCCTTCACCTGGAGGGAAGGGAAGGAAAGTTTCAGGTGACCCGGTTCAAAGATGCAGCTATTGCTGAGCAGCTTTTACTCCTCTCATCCCAGATTAGCTCCTCTAAACTCACCAGTGGCAAAGCTGTTTCACTTGCTGGAAAGATGCCATGTTTGTGTGTCAGATTAAACGTCTGTGCTTTTAAGCCCTGGATTTTCAGATCAGATCTGCGTGTTTGGAGGGGTGAAAAACAACACAAACTGTCTGTTAGGGGAGTTTCATTGAACAGACACCATTATTTCTTCTTCCCCATCCCCCATATCACCCCTCCTCCCTCTACAGCCAAAGTGATTCAACAGATTTCAGGAAAATGCAGAGAAAAAAACATATTATACATTTTCTGTGGTCAGTGTTTTCCTATTAAGTCAGAGAGGAGCTACCAGAAACACAGTGTGCAGTTGGCATCTCCCCTTCCTGGCTCACCACTGCAGGGAACTAACCAACTTGGGATCTCAGGTTTGAGGACCAGGTGGATGGTCTCACCTGCAAGCATCTTTCTGGGACAGGTACCCGTGCAGCCAGCCCTGGGATCAACTGTCATCCTCAAACTGCATCAGACATGGTGCCAAAGGCACTCAAACCCAACTGGACCTCTACTGCCAAGCAAGGATGCTCTCAGCCTTGGCGAGCTGGTTTCCTCATTGGGAAGGTCAGCAGAAAGTCTGAAGACAGAAAGGTCATCTCCAGCAACAACCCCAAAGGCTTTAGTTGCGCCAGTAAGGTGGGGAGCAAACAGATGGAACCATTCAACAAGATATGGCTTGAGGGTCTAAGATAATTTTATTTCATAGAATCATTTAGGTTGGAAAAGACCTTTATGATCATCAAGTCCAACTGTTAACTCAGCACTGCCAAGGCCACCACTAAACCATGTCCCTAAGCCCTACATCTGTGTGTTTTTTAAACAGTTCTAGGGATGGTGATTCCACCATGTCTCTGGGCAGCTTTTCACGCTATGAAAGCTATATTTCTCAAGCTGTGGCTCAATAGTTTTATCTCAGCAGCAGAAAACTCTCTGAGAAAGTAGAAAAGAAATCCCAAAGCCATAAATGTCTTCGTGGTGTTCACTGCTCTGTTGGCATTGTATGAAAAGAAGGGAACATTTCAGCATCTGATTTACTCCATCACATCACAGCGTTGCACAGCTGCTCCTTCAGTAGGTCCAGGCATGAAGGTGGAACCAGCTCAGTGGTGAAGGAGGAGCGACTCATGGGGACCTCCCATCAGGGTGTGCCCATCCCTGACGCCACAGCCAGGACAGCCCACCATCTCCCTGTCACACATCATGCAGAGGCAGATGTGGCCTTCCTTCCACCATGCCAAAATACACAAGGTTTTCCTCAGCAAACCTCTGTGTGTATGAGCCTTCCCACGTTATTTCTGCTGTCCTACAGAGCCCCCTTCCCATCCATCGTCCTTCTTCAGCTGCAGATCTCTGTATGAGAGAAGCAGCAGCCATAAAGTAACAAAAAGCGATGATTCACCAACAAAGGGATGCGCTGGTCCTTCTCCCTCCCACGTTCACGGCACCATGCAATGGGACTACTCTGTATGTATCAGCTCTTTGGGGCAGGGACCATAATTCTGCTCAGCACATGCTCCAGTAGTTTTCGATGCAGGACCTGGCTCTGTGGGACCTCTACGTGGTATCACAAATAAAAGATGAATCACACTTTATGAATGCAGCGTACCCCGCCTCTGTCAAAATGATAATGTTTTAGGTATGAAAATTAGTCTGAAACTGGGAAAGGATGCTGGCTTATCCTGTGAAAATTGTAGGTGGAAACTGCACGTGGTCTTCCATCCCTGCTCTTACAGGGTACTTCAAAGGAGACCCCACTGTAAAGAGATAACAGGATCCATCCAGTTTGGATTCTGGGGCTCTATCGGTCTACACAAGCTCCACGTCAGCCCTTTCACCACCCTCCCAGCTCCCCATCAGCCCTCGCTGCCGTAGCAGACTTGCTACAGGTGCTGACACTTGTCCCCACCCTCTTTCTGAAGACAAGAGTTAAGTCTTTCTTTTTTGGCAGCCAGGTCTAATGATCTAATGTACCTCAGATGATCAGTACAACCACTAGGAATACGGTCTGCGCTTCTGGTCTGATTGCCCACCAAAGGGGCACCCAATGTCCCACCATCCTCTCACGTGCCTCAGCATCTTTGCTCTCTCTCTTCTCATCTAGTTTTCCTGCTTAGGTCTCATTGTGGTGGTGGGGACATTTTAATGTAGACAGAACCCACAGAATCAGTCTCCATCCCTGGAGATCTTTAAAAGCCATCTGGACATGGTCCTGGGCAACTGGCTCTGGGTGGCCCTGCTTGAGCAGGGGGTTGGACCAGATGTCCCTTCCCACTCAACCACTCTGGGGTTCTGTGAATTTGCATCACAAAACCTTCATATGGCTCTTCTAGCATATCACCTCCCCAAAATGACTCTCACTGGCTTCAACGACAAACAGTAGAAGTCAGCTCTGAGGCTGCTGGTGAGCTTAGGCATCATTTCCAGCTGTTTTGGATCTCTTCAAATGGTCAGTGCTCTACAATCCATGTAGAGAAGGGAAGCCAAATCATCACTATCCTCCTTTACATATGGCACACACAGCTACAAAAACACTAACTAGCTTGTCAAGAGGTTCTGCTAGCTCTATCTACCCAACAAAGGCATCCACCAAGGAGTGATCCCCAGCCCCTCGAAACAAGCCCACTGCTCAGGATCAGCCCATCTGGAGCAGGCTCTGCCCCTGCTGCCCAGCACTGTGCCTGGCTTGTCCCCGAGTCCCAAAACATTCTCATGGCCCAACAGCATCTTCCTGTGGGGCATTTTTTGCTTTTCCATTTCAAAAGCCCTGAGATATTACAAGAACTGTGATGCAGCACACCAAAATTGGGGGTTTAACAGCTTGGCAGGTAAAACCATGAGTCACACAAGCACAGGAGCACATGGGGCCATTTAATTGCCCAAGCTCTGCAGTAACCAGAGGACTTGGTGGGGCATCAGAAGGGAAATCCAGTGCCTCTTGTTCACACCAAGTCAGTCCCTGATGCAAAGTATTCCCCAAGCTATATCTATGGTATGAGGATCTGCTTGCTTGCCATGATGGGGAGCTGGGGAGTCAGGGAGCCAGCCTGGAAACAGGTGACATGGGCAGCCAAGGACAGCAAGGTGTCCTGAGTCCCAGTCTTTGGGCTTTACCATCATCTACATCCTTGCTGCAGAGAAGCTTTGGCTTCAGGGAGCCAACTATTGTTTCCAGCATGCAAGAATAATGGCACCACTATTATTTTGTGTCTTGCTGTGCACCCACCTTCCGTCTCCCAGACCAAAGGAGTTGCCATTCAGTGTCTTTCCACTCATTTTATATAGGAAAGCAGCACAAGGATCAAAGGAGGCTCCTGGGCAGGAGCGGCAAGTGTCTGATGTGAAAGGGCAGTAACTGGAGAGGTGGCATCAAGAAGACATGTTAACAGGTACAGGAGCTCAGTAAATCAAGGGGTCACTCCTTACTGCTGCAGCCTCTGGCCATGTAACCTGAGTACCAGTGCAGAAGATGCCGAGAAGCAGAGGAAGGAGAGAAAAAAAGACCTATGCTTGGATTAATGAGAGAACTAGGTGACAAAATAAATCGGTGAACTCCTTCTTCTGCTCCTACTTAGTGTTGTTGCACTTGGTCATCCTCAAATGACCCTCATGTTTTACTGGAAGAGGAAAATTTGATTTAAAGTCCTACCCTGGAAGTCCTTTGGTTGCACTAGATGAAAGAAGCTCTACTCAGGAAGCGAAGCAACCACAACGAGGAGCTAAGTCCCTGCTGAGCCAAGCCCCAGCATTCCTGCAAAGTGGACTAACAGAAGTGGCCTTTTTTCCTTCCTTTTCCTCATCAAGACTGCAAAATGAAAAGCATCTCTGGCATTTGGCTATCCCATGCCCACGAGCAATGCCTGTGGTTTGTGTGGAAGAAGAGCTAAAGGTTTCCCAATGCAACTTTGTAACCTCCCCACACGTCTATCTATCTCCTGTGTGGTTTCTGAAGCAAAATCCACAGTAAGGCAAACAGAAGTGTATTATTTATTTTTTTTTAATGGATCCTTTGTGCTGCTCTGATCCTAAGTGCTCTTCAGCAGCTCCGGGAGGACAGGTCCCAGCCTGCTGCCTGCTCGTATACCGAGGGAGAGAAGAATGCTCCCACGGTTTTGCATCGCTTGCTCGCGGATGTTCAAAGCTGTCTATTAACCTCGGGCTGTATCATCCCAGCTGTTTTCAAGCAGGACTCCTCATGTAATCATGATGGCCTCGAGTCGGTTAAAGGCAGGGCCCAGGCTATATTTACCTTGGCACCTGATTGTCAACGCTCTGCCTTCCAGAGTCCTCCTATTTCCTCCTCGAGTAATGAGTAGCCTGTCAGTGGGGTGAGGAGGAATGAGGAACTTCACCCCATTATTGCTGTGTCTTTTACCACCGTTGCCAAACCCTTGAGCACAACCAACAGCTGTAGTTTGTTGCAGTATTGGAAAATACAGAAGTTATCAAAGAAAACTGAGATCCTTCTTTTTGGATGTCACAGGGATTAAGCTGCTTCCAAAGATGAGACCTAAGGCCCCCCAGAAGTGCTGTTGCCAATACATAGCCCCACTATAGGTTTACAATACATGCCAAACAAGCCCAGTATATCCAAATAATGTTCAGAAAGGTGAAACACCTGCGATATATTATTTCAGAAGTTCCTGTTGGGGGAAAAAAAGACATCACTCCTTGCTGCTGCTGAAGAAAGTGTTAATCCCAGGCTCCGTGAACTTTCCCATCCCAAATGTAGCACACCGAAACACACTGCTGGCACAAGCAGTTGTCCAACTGACCCAGTTTTTTTTACAAACTGGGTGAATAGGGACAAAACCATCTTACTTTCTTTGAGAGAAAAATAATTCACATTAAGCAAGGTATGATTCTGGCATCGCTTTCCACACTGTACGCCACGCCGTCCTCTCCTGACCTATTTACGGAAGTGCTGCAGCAAGTGTTGCTGCGGGGGGGATGGCGTTATCCGCTGTGTAAAAGCCTAAAATTACACTGCCCTACAAAGAGCTGGGATAAATTGACCCCTCTAAGCAAACGGGTTGCCAAGCTTTTATCTTCTCTTCATTGTTAACTTACACTGAAGCGGAATAATTAGACGATACGGGGCTATACAAGGCACTATTGGAAAGCCCTGCCTTAGCAACTCAGTTGTATCTGTAATGCCCACGTTGGCTATTATATATAGCTACTGATTTGGAATGCTGCTTTTAATTTCACACTCATTCAGTATAGGTACATTTATGATTTCTGTCCAATTACCGCTTCCTAATATTATGGCAAAGGGAATGAGTTGTGAATTTTGGATTAGGAAGGCAATGCGACTTTAAAAAAGACTGGGGGGTAATTGCTCCGGCTGCGTTTTCCTGCACTTCATCCAGTCTAGACATAAAAATCTCAGGACACCGATGATTTCCGTTTCTCTGCAGCGGCTCTGCCATGGTATTAAAAAAGTACAATGCAGGGAATAATAAGCATCAAGACCTGTCTAAAATTAGTGGTTTACAAAACAATCTAAGTTTATAATATCCTGAGTACAATAAAAGCAAAGAGCAACTGGGCCATTTATTTAAAAATTGCAGGATAAAAGGAAACCCTGATCAAAACCATTATCAGGAAAAAAATAATCTATCTTTATTGTGGTGCAGTTTTGATACTAACTGACTTAGCTTTCATGAAATTACCATTATGCTGCTAAGAATTAGCTAAATTGAGGCAAGACACCAAAATCACACTGCCCTGTGCAAGCGATCAATGTGCAGCCCACAACTGCTTCATTATTTTCTGCCAAGTTTTAAATTCCGGTATATTTGCCAATGTTTTTCTCTTTGTACACCTCAGTTCCTCACACAGGAGGGCAGAAAATGGATGGTTGATTTCCACGTGATCTTTAGTTATATTCATATTTTGGGTCTCAAGTGGTAGCAAAGCTGCACCTCCCAGACTGTAAGTGAACAGGTAATTTAAGAGGAAAACACCAAAGTTGCATTTCCATTGGTGTTGCTATTATGTTTAATATAAATCTTAAACAAGGAGCAAAATTCGATACAACAGTAGTCCCAGAAAAATACTCCTCCTTCTGCCAGGGACTATAAAAATGTCCTCTAAAATACTGGGGGAAATTAATATTTACAAATCACTGCCAAGAGGAGTGATGCAGAACTGCCAGGGGATCAGAGATTATGCAGTATCCAACTTCAATTGTCCCTCACCACTGGGAGAATTCTGAAGGAATTAAAGTTGTCAGGGAGATAAAATAGCTGTCAAGGAGAACAAACTTTTTCCCTGAAAAGCCATCTCCTCTTCCAAGGGGAAAACCAGATCCATCAGCAACCTGACCTTGCATTTGTGTAAGGTGATGGACGTGTTCTGAGCCCATCCTGCTCACAAGCAGGGATCCAGAGGAGGTCTCTGCAGGCTTTTGCTTAGGAGAGGACACCAGAGATGGACACGCCCACTCTCTGTGGTTCAATTTCTCGCTCTTGAAACAAAAGAATATAAGCCCTATAGCACAGAACCAAATAAAGATGGACATCAGAGTTCGCATCGCCTCAAAAACAGACACATGCAAACTGGGTTTGCATGCACCTATGTGTCAAGAACAAATATAACCATGAAGCCAGCACCGGCAGAGAGCTACTCATACTCTTCAGAGATGCAATGAGTAATCTTCCTTCTGCTGGGGATAAAATACAAGGTTTCCTTGTACAGGCTTTCCACATGAGCCCTGCTGGGCTTTGGCTGAATGCCCAAACCCAGCATCCTACTTCTTGACCATACCGTAGACCCACGCTGAAGTTGCTCCTTTATCCAATGCTCTACAGTCCTCATCCTTCCTGCTCCAGCTATCCCTTTCCCAAGAACAACCTTCACATTTAGCACTAAACCAAACTTTAATCCACCTTCTTCCTACATGTTGTGCATAGTCCACTCTCCCGTCCTTTCCCCCTTCCCAGGCCCTACAACCATTTCATCACGTCGTTTCCAGCTTGGCTGCAAAGCCACACTTCCTAGGTAAGAAATTATTCTCAGATCTCTCCATTCCTCCTTGGAATTTCATACCAAGTCATATAGCCTTGCTTTTCTTCCCATCAACATTAACAGCAGCCACCTTGGTAGATAAATAAGGCTAGCGGTAGACCACTTGCAACCTTAGAGCCATGATTCAGCCCCAACACATCAAGAGCTATTAGCCACAAAAATTAGCATTACAAGCAGGTCAAATCCTACCATGCTTCAAAAGGTTTTCTCAACACCAACCTGTATGATGACCAAGGTTAGAAGAGAGGGGAAATAAAACATTCATGGCCAGCTATGTTCTGCCCCCATTTCTTACCTGTTCTCAGAGCTCTGTACCATGGAGCGAATAGGAAACACAATTTCTTGTGTGTGAAAGCAAAGAAAAAACTATTAAAACCTCAGTGAAACAGAATCCAGTTATTAAGCTCCAGAGCTGACACCCTACTGACACAAGAGTTTTGGGAGATGCCTCAACTGCAGCTTCAGGAAAGCTGAAGAACAATCATTGCTAAGATGGTTACACCCTTCTTCCTCTAGTAATAGAGCAGGGACTAAAAAGTCCTTTTTAATTTAAAATGTTTTGGAGTAGCAGAATCACAGCCCAGAAAAACATTAACCCTCTAACAAATGACAAATCCCTAATACCACCAGACTCCTCACCAGTCCACCTCCCTTCCCCACCTCTCAGCAGAAGGAAATGAAAACCATATGAACTGGACAGGGAAGAGATCGATTAGATCATCTTGTCCTACCCAGCATGCAGCAAAAGACTGTTCCCTATAAGAAACTTCCTAAATTACTCCATCCAGTCTCACTTGCAAAAGTCCAAAGCAATGGAGTTTCCACCTCTTCTCTTGGGATATTATTTCTCCCCGCAGCCCAAAACATCTCACTGCCAGGAAGCCTTTCCTATCAAGACTTTCCTTTTGAAAATTCCTTCATTTCAATTTGCAGTCCCCCTCTCTCCCCTGCACATATGCATTTATTAACTACATTAATTAAATAGATTAATACCAAACAAGAATTAAAATTTCAGAATAAATTAGTTTATTTTCCTTTTATCCTCTACGAAAAAGCCCAACATGTCAAAGTAAGTCTGAGTCTCTCCAAAATCTTCCACTTTTAAATTGGTCCCAGTGCTCATAATTACACCTCCTCTCCATCCATGCAAGTCACTTTGCTTTTCTCCCCTTCCTTCCTCACTTTTTTGGGGGAGGAGGGAAGGAAGGCAGAGGATAAAATGAGAAAGGGAGGGAGAAGGGGAGAGAGGAGAGGGACCCATCCCATCAGACCAGTCTAATTGCTTGCAACACTCTCCAGGCGTATGAAAATGCAGGTTACGATACCAGCTTTGCCTGATGAATATTCCTAACCCCATTTCAGATGCAGAATCAGCATTTATCCAACGACTGGCTTTCCTGCAGCAGGCAACAGCATCCATTTCACATAAATACTAAGGAAGAGAGAGGCTGACTTCCGGCCAAATTGCAGGCAGCAGCTTGGAAGAAGAATGACCAAGGTCTGAAATGCTGCTCAAAAAACCCCCCTAGCTTTTCACAAAAATCAGAACAGCTGCAAGAGGCAAGCACACCCCCAAATATCCATCAGGCTGGTGGTTACAGCATATACTGGTAAAGGGCATCACAAACGCAGCAGCTTCGACTGAAAACATCCTAAAGAAAGCCTTGATTGGAAAACTCAGCTCCGATCTGCCAGTGCCTTTCCCTAGCAATTTGCAATATAGAATTTTATGCCCAGATCTGCCTGTCTGATGGCCTGCTGTTGGTAACAGCCATTCTAATTTACTAAAACAAGATGGCTATCTTACGGCTTAATCATAATGGAAATTCTCACACTTTAACAAATAATTACCCATTCGATCTAAGAGCCCTCCCGCTCAGATCAGAGGGTCCTGATCTGAGTTGTCCAACCAACACAAAAGGAAAGTAAATGACAACACTCAACACTTCCTCAGCCTACGCTCTTCGTTATCAACTTCAACATAAATGCATGTTCTCCATTTCCAGGTAAGTCTGGAAAGCATATAAAAAAAGACATTACAGGGAAAGGTGATGGCAAATGGTTGGAATTGTCCTCTTGGGTTTACCTACACGACTTGACTTGGTTTGATGGGCTAACATTTGGATGTTAACGGGCAATGGCCTCTCTTTTGGAGGTCATGCATTCAGCCTGTCCATATTACAAGCTAATTAAAGGCTATTCCCATCACATGAGTGTTCCTGCTGCCTCCATTGTCATTGCAGCTGGTGTCCAGATCAGTTCAACTTCAAGTTTCAAAAGTCTACGCTCGTGTTCGGGAGGTTTGGTGGCTGGCTATCTTAATTCCTTCTTGTTCAAAACATTAAAGCATATGTGTAAGTCCTTTTTGTGTTCCACCAAATAAAAACGTCTTGCTATACAAGGGTCTGAAAGCCAAAGGGAATGTTTTTGGTGAGAGGGCTGCTCCAGGTAGGAATCCTCATCCAGAGGGATGGGCGGGATACTTGCACTGCAGAGGGACTATCTGCTTGCATTAGCAGTGAAGTTTATTTCCCATCCTTGTACAGCACGGTCTAACATTTAAACATACTCAACTGACTTCAGTGTGTCCACATCTCCTGTGCCCTTTATTTTTCTGACAGCTTCTCCTGGATAGGAAGTATGGGAACATCAAATTGCAGCGACCGAGCAAAGAGCCAGGAATCACTGCAGTCACTGGCCTGAGGCCAACTTTGGGTTTTTTGCTTAAAATGCAACTTATAGAGAGATATATGAAAAAATATGTATTCTAAATGCTCTAACAGTTATTAGAGATCTAAAAGAAAGCAGTCTTGGAAATAGGAAATGCATATCCGAAGGGAAAGCTGGAGCACAAGCAGGCAGCCTGCCCTTCCTTCGCTGCATGTCTCCCTTTCTTGGCTGCAAGGAGTAGCAAGGAAGTGATTATAAAGCATTTATTTGCAAAATCACAGCCAATAAATCCAATAGTAACAATACCCTCCCTCGCATTGCTTGTACTTTGGTGGGGGGGGAATGAAGGAAAGGCATAGGTCCAACAGGCAGGCAGGTGCATGGCAGCAGCAATCCTTTCTGAAGCTTTCCATGAAACGTTCAAGCTCATAAGGTGCAATATTCATCCTGGCTGTCCCCTAGCTCTGCACACACCGTTTTGAAGTCCTATGAAATAAAAAGCCCTAGAAAGGCTATGAAGATTGTGATATAAAAACCTCTGAAAAGGCTAAAAAAAAGACTGGGCTGTCAAGTGAGGAAGTGAGTAAGGGAGAGCATTAGATAAAATAAAATGGTACAGAAAAAGCCATCTAAATTCTCCTCCCCTTTCCTGAATATAAATACCATCACAAGAAAACCATAGGAAGCGAATCTGACTGCTTTGAAAATCACTGAGGTCAAAACCATGACAGAAGAAAGGAAAAAGGATTAAACAAAGGAATGATATAATCTACAGAGCTATAATTCAAAACCTTCGAGGTATAAATAGCTACACTACAGGGCTCGAGTCAACCACTAATTTACAGCACAATCAGGAAGGGGGAGGCAGATACCCATCCCCACAAGCAGATTAATCTTTAATTGCTCATTTCTGCATTTCTGACACCTTTCTTTGAAGTACCAAAGCTGGTACCATCTCACAAAGGCACTGGTGAGCCTGAAAATTGCAGAAATGGGCCTTGCTGCTGCTTGTTTGGGGCTGTGATGGCCCATGCGCAGTCCCAGATGCTTTTGTGGGTCCTCTGTGCAAACAAAAAAGGAGATGGCTCCATCAAAGGCTGGTATTTGCCAGTTTGACAGAAAGGGAAGCAGGACTGGGATGACGGCTCATGTTTCACAATGTTTTTACAAGACCTTAATTGCAGATAAATACTTACTGGGATATTCAAATATTTCTGAGCACTTAAATCACTTCAGCAGCTTTGTAAATCCCTCTAGAAATACTCACAAGGACAGCATGTATGATGCTGAGATAAGAGGAACAGGATCACCAAGATCATCAGCTGGCAGAGAGTTTGGCTTTCCAAACAGGTCCCCCAACCACTCCTCCAGTTTTCCATCCCTCCCCCTTGATTCATCTTTATCCATGTGAGGAAGGTGATGACAACAATGGAAACATATCTGTACATGTGTTTCTTCAGTCCCTGCATACAACCCCTCTCCTATTACATTATTTTTTCAGGGGAGAAGTTGCTTCACTCTTCACTGCATTGCTAACTTCTGCACTCTGGTTCAAGAGCACATCCCTGGATGCTGGGAGATCAGCTGTGTGTCATACCAGCTGCATCCAGACATCCCTTGCACATCCTCACGTGTCCAACAGGTTAATTAACTGCCAGCCCTCTGCCCCTGCTATCGTGGGTCCTCACTGCATCCCAGCCTATCTAAATTGAACAAAAATATCCCTGGGATTTTTTGCTGATGAGATGCAGAATCCAATGTTTCGCTGTACAAGATGAAAATTACTATCCAGTAATACACCAGACTTTGCTCAGTCAACAACTTTCTTCAAACACCACCTAATCAGTCACTAACCTCTCGATGGTACCCAACCTCTGCTACATGGTAGCTGGGCTCATTGCTTTTGGGGAGCATCCAGCTTGGGCCCACTATCAGGGGTGGCTGCTTTGTGCCCCCAGTGGGTTATTTCATTAAGATGTCCCTCTGGAAACTGTACACTGGGACAAGTGTGCAGGTAGTGGGAAGAAACACTTCTTGACGATGCATACTTTCCTACCGAAATAGAAGCAGCATCTTTAAACACAAACAACTTCTAGCTTATAGTACAGCAGTCCTTGGGCAGGAGATTCAAGCCCACTTCTTCAACCAGCTTTAACTACTGATGTCACACAGGGAAGAATTTGTGGAAGACAGAGTCTTTTTTTCTGTATCACAGCTGCCTCGTGCTCCAGTTGGATTAAATGCCATGTAGGCTGGTAAGAAAAAATAACTTTGCTCCCCCCCAGAAACAGAAGTTGGACTTCTTCACCAAACCTGGTTTCACATCAAAACTGGATCAGTTGCAAAATAAAAGTCACCAATATAAATGCTTAAAAAGTAGCATAATTTACCAAATACAGATGCTAAAGCATCGCTGGGGAAAGAAAACAAATCACCTTGTGGTACAAAACCCTCCAAATGTATGTTAAAAAAAATGTATAACGGAAAATTCTTCCATATTTTTGCTCTCAAGAATAAAGACCAGGGCAAATCAACAGCTGTAAGGGTCTGAAAGTCATCTTGCTGTGAGCCTTGCAGCCCCTAGTTACTACCCTGTCCCATGCTGTGCATGCTGCTGCTACCCTGAAGACAGACACAGCTGGTGCCCTTGTTTCTTGTGGCCAGTGACCACAGCTCCCCGTCACCCTCACATGTACAATTAGCGCTAAGTCTGTTATCCACCCTGCACATTTAAAAAATCTATTCTGTTCTCACCAGGGGAAAGGGCAGTTACATGGAAAGGAGCATTTAGTTGTTAAAAATCCCAGTTAGTTAAGGACTGAACAGTTCAAAGAACATTCAGATTCTGATTTAAAGAATCTGATTTAAAGAAATCATAATCACCAACATTTAGGCATAAATCTATCCAAACTCTTCAGCAAGTTCTTTGTAACAGCTCTGACTTTTGAAAGAAAAGCAGAATCACAGCAAAGGGGATTTCATGTTGATGTTGGGTTTTGCAGATACCTGTCAAAGCCAGATGGAGCTAGCCCCACTGCTCTCACTCCAACGCAGCACCAAGGCCACACTGCCGTATTCCAGAAGTCAGTTTGCTTTCTATCCTGGAGGAAGGCTTTCGCCTTGGTTACTTTTGCTTTCTGTTTAGCTTACACAGAAGATATTCTGCACTTGGGATGAGCTCAGAGTGCAGAAAGTACTGATGCCTAAGGAAAAGTGCTTGGTTTATTTCCCTATCTGTTAATAAAAATAGATATATGGATGAAAAAATTCAATCAGCAAGGCTGAAAGAGTGCAGATTTTAAAAGGTACTTCTTTTAACAGGAAGAATCTGGCTGATGGTGAAGAGAAGCAGTAAATCGGTTCATGATATTTCTTCCCTTCTGTGACTGGGAAAAGTTTATTAAAATTATCATGATTGCTGCACAAGAAAATAAATTCATTTAATTACAAGCAAGACATGAACCACTGAGGAAGGCCTTATTCCCCTGCTAATGTTCAAAATACAGGGCTGCTTTCATTAAATTATAAAGCAGCGATGCTCACAGCACAGTATGTGGACCAAAGGTGATCCTGAGCACGCCGGTGATCATCTGCATCACATCACTTAAACAGCATTTTCAATTAAGCACTTGATAAAGATTAATCATCATCTTCAGCAAGCTGACAGCCATTCAAAAAGCACAGAAACAACCACTTTAAAAACAATGAAAACTCTTAAACACCTGCCTGAGGGATGAAAAAACTAGTGTCCAGCAGATACTATCTTTTTTTATTAAAGCTCAAATAAAATTGAACCCGGGAGTAGATGTTTTAAAGCAGTTAACGCAAAAGAGAAAGTGGGTTGCCATCCAACATCTCACAGAAACGTCTTCCCAAATGATACATTTCAGGCCCTACTCAAAGCACATAAAAATAAAGAAATAGCTATTAAATAGGTTTTGATTGAGCCTCTGGCTGGCACTCAGGGAAAGGACTTAACAGATTCACCTCTGAAGCAAAACAGCATAACTGGGGAAGCAGCTACCAAAAGAAGGTGGCAGCATCCCCCAGCAAAGCTGATCTTCCATCAAGCAACTAGGTCAAAACCAGTGGCATACTGGATTTCCCAGTCTGCTTTTGTGCCTGTGGATACCTGTTAGCATCCCCACCGTAAAACAGTTGAGGGTGGCTTCAAGGCTGCTAACGGCACCTGAGCCAAGCCAGGCACAACGGGAGCTGGGTTGCCTCACTGCAACCCAATGGGCTGGGCTGGGAGCTGAGGAGCAGAAAATTCGTTGCCTGCAACCGGTCATTTGGGGAAACAAACCTTCGTTATGCATAACGTGTGCCTGAGCTTTCAGACAGCAGACCTGAGCCTCTGCCAGCTCTGTAAGGAGGCAGAGCCGTACCAGCAGCATGGGTGTCAAGGTATTCTTCACCCCAGGACCTGCAGGACCAGGGCTCTGCTTTTCTTCAACAGCAGTTATTTTAAAAAGTGGTGACAAGGCAGTGAGGTGGCCCTGATGCACACGGTTAGTGCCCCTGCAGCTGAAGGCACTGATCCATTGCGACTAGAGTTTCAGAATGTTTTTTTTACTGTAACTGGTGTCTTTAAGGGGACACCTGGTCTGTCAATAGGAGGAGAGCACACAAGCAGAATTGCTGTCCTCTCCGCTGCACGTTCCTTCAAATATGCAGACTCAGAAGAAAACACCCAGCCACCACCAGTCCCAGTGCAGACCTCCACAAGGACCCCCGGTGCAGGAGCCACTCCTGGGGTTCCTGACTTGCATGTCCTGTTTTGGGGAAGCACTGAGAGGCAGAGCTCCAGCCCTTCCAGATGCTTTGCTTTTTCTCAGATTTAACTCCTTCCCTCCAGATCCTTTCAAGCTCACACTGTTCTTGGTCATGATGTCCCACCATCTACCTTACCATGTCTATAACTTAAAGAGTTCATCTTTGGGACAAAGAAATCGAGATGTTGGGCATTCTGGCAAGTGCCTGCTCAGCGCCTATCATTTCTTCCTCCCTGTGCATCTCTGAACGCACCTCTCCAAGTCTTCTTGCACAGATTAAAATGCACCAACACAACGCGCATCTTGACCAACTTCTCTACAGAACAACCCAATCCAGGTTCAACACTTTCATGAGTCATCTTTCTGCGGCCCCATCTCTAGGGTCATTTCCCTTTCCTCCTTCAGAGCTCTCAAGTCCCCTCAACTTTTCTCTGCAAGAAGGAACACTGCACACAGTAAGACGCGATAACTAAACCCAAATGGACTGCAGCTTCAGACACCTTCCTGCTCAGTCACACCTGTACCTCGGAAGCTCAGATGTCAGTTTAGATCCCATAATATCCAGTCGTTTTGGGGTGGACAGCAGCATTTAATCCTCAAAATTAGTTTGTCTCAAATACAAAGCTCTTTGCAAAACCTAAGGCACTGGTTTCCTTAGCAGCATGGTCTTGTTCACACAATCTTGTTGACTTCTCCAACCCCCTGTGTACTGAAAGCAGCCCACATGTAATTAAAATTAAATTAAATAAACAGTTGGGTTTTTTAATTTTTAATTTTTTTTTAAAGGACCACATCTAGTTTAACTGATAACCTACAAACTTCCTTTAGAACTACCACAATTTGACTTTATGCTTCCTCAAAGCTCAGCCCAAGGTAAGACAAGGTTGCCAAGAACATCTGCTGAGCAAGGTGCAGTCAAGCCAGCATCCCGTACCAGCAAGGCACCTCACAGTGGGGAAACAGCAGCACAGAAGTAAAATGCAGTTTTATTGTTGTATAAACCCCATATATATTTGAAGTATTTAACTTTAAAGAGCTTCTTCCCTCCCTCCAGCTATTCAAAAAGCTCTTCAACCCTGCTGAATTGCTCATCAAGGCACATGCATCACATCAAATGGAAGCAGAACCTGGTCAAGCTGCAGTGTTTGCTCACACACAGCCCCCATCCCCACAAATGCTCTCTGCAGCAGCAAAACCATATGTATTACAATATTTGTTTCCCCAAACATCATACGCTTCACCCAGTGCACCCCCACCCCCACCTCCTGTAGTGCACCAGAGCCCACTGATACACTGGGCAGAAGCACCTGAGTAACACAGAGAATGCAAGAGAAAGGGAGTATGACTTGCAAAACACATCAACCTTGATAGAAATCTATAAAACACACTGCAAAAGTAAGTTTGAGAATTAAATTCCCTGCCACTGAGCAATGGTCAACCAAAAGCTAATTTCCCTCCAAAACTGTCCTCTTCCTTGGTCCTCAAATAACCCTTCCACATTCCTCAAGAAATAATTTACCTCCTTCCCCAGTGAGCACATCCCTCAGATCCGCAGGTGCCAACTGTCCTCTCTCTCACTTGAAGTGTTACTCTATTTGGATGAAGCTCAGAGCAACTGGCTGAGCTTGTAAGACCGATAACGCATTTTGTCTCAGGACTGGAGGATTTACGCATCAAAAGCTTGTCTGCTTCTCCCCATCTGCAGCAGTTTACCTGCTACCAGATATTACTTCCCATAAAATGTACCCACCTTAGACCATCACGAGTAAAGCATCACAGTACTTGTAAAAACTCTGTCCTCCCAGAGACGAATGAATTCTTCCAGTCTGCCTTATCCCTCCATGTACATCCACATACAGAAAACCCCAAAACAAATATCTGCTTGCCCTCAGAATGACTCTGTGTGAAAAGGGAACAGGTCCCTGACCAAGCACTAGCAGTTACTCACCACAAGTCAATCATACATGCGTATAATGTAAGTATGACAAATCCATCTAACCTCTGACTGGAACTGTGAGAGGTCCATGCGTTGCTTGCCAAGTTCCTGTAGCATTTTTTTTCTTTCTTTCTTTTTAATCAGTGCATAGGCCACAAGATTTAGACTGCAGTATTACAGGAGAAGTCACTGGTCAAGGGAGAGAGGAAAATACCAGTAATGGTGCCAGCCCGAGGACAGGGGATTTCAGTGCTTAGCTCTTGGAGAGACCTGATAGGATTGACACATTTGTTTCAGCTTTTAGCAGAGAACTTCAAGGATTTGGACTACAAAACACTTAAATAACATCACGAGAACTGAGTTCTGGAAAAGGAGATATGAGAAGTTAATGGGGTTAGTAATCACCGACCTGTCTAATCCCATTGCTGACCTGCATTCAGCTGACTGAATGTATTCCTGAAAGCAGGATGTACTTTATAGCACATGGTAAGGTCCTGGGGCAAGAAACCTACTGGGTGCAACTTGATAATGACATGGCTTTTGCTTTATATCAGCTGGGACCAGATGTTCTCATCTGCCCCTCCAGCTTCAGTGTCCTCTATGAAAAAATTGTCACTAAAGCAGTTGGCACCAACAAACCCAAAGAACATCCGATTAGGTGTCCTCTTGTCTTACTTAACCAGGCATTTCTGCCATCAGGTCTACCCAAGGTTATGCATACCTCTGCACAGCCACTGATGGACCTCCTGTGCTACAAGGAAGCCACTGCCATCTAAAGCTGGGGTTGATGAAGACCTTTCATCAGCTCTTCTCTGTTTTCTATCATCAGATAGCAGGGATTTCTCTGTTAACACGTTCTCCCAAAATGGTGAGGATGGGAGGATGAAAAGCTAACAGCATGAAGGACACCCTAAAAAAGCTGGAAAGGGCACCACTGATTGAAAAGAAAGGTGATGCCATGCCACTCCATCCTTCAGAGGCACCTCCTGGCTCCTAGCAATGACAAAGGAGCCTGAGCATTATCCCTTCTGTGTCTTCACTTCCTCAACTTGTCATCTCTTATTGTTCTGACCACGAGTAGATAAACTCTCCAGCAGTGTGGACCTTGCCTTCACATCTGTTACACAATATGGATCAACCAGAGCAATGCAGGTTTGGCTGGAGCTAAACTTGCTCAGGAAAAAGATCCATTTTGAGCTGTAAAAGCAGAGATTTAAATTGCCTAATATGTTATCTGCCCAATTTGAAGGATCTATTTTATTGAAGGATGGTGCGGATCAACTCAACCCTTTCATGGGACCAAACATAATCAAAGCAGAGATGTGTCTGAAGCCATCAACGTGAAAAAAAATGTTCCTATAGATTCATGTGCACTAGTATTTAGAGTAACTGTGTTTCGCTGTAATTACCACTGCTTGATCTCTGTGGAGACATGATGTTGAGGAAGCCCTTAAACTCAGCAAGCACACACAACAAAAAACCTGAACACAGGTTGCAGACCACAGCTGCTGAAAGCTGAAGCTGTGGTTGCTACACCCTGCAGAACAAGGGCTGGCAACATATTTTTGAGGCAACCACCAATTCTGTGCAGCTTCCTATATGATTCAGGTGACAGATACATCAGTTGCTGGTATCAGTTTTTCAGGACTGAATTTCAAGAAAAATCACAAGTCTCAGAAGGACGCAAGAGCAGTCGATGTTGTGCAATGATAGTTCCACAGAACTAACATAAAAATGAGGTCTTCCTAAAAACCTGCATGAGGAAACCTGCTTGGAGAACAAGCTACTGGAAAAAAATGTATTACTACTCCGGGAGGTAGTTGTCAGAAATAAGATGGAGGGTGGATATGTTTATTTATACACAGCAGCTCCAGGTATGGGTTGCAGGTCCCAACACGCTGCCCGGTGTGGTTTCTGTAAGCAGTTGTCTCCTTCACGTCCCCAGCCTGCAGTCAGCAGTTCAACAGCTGAACACCAGAGTGTATGCTTAGTACTGACAGTCTGTATGTATGTAACAGCTCATACAAAAAAATACTAGCATGCAGCAGGCCAGGTCAGCTACCTACCATCAGTGATGTCAAATTCCATGTAGAAGTTTGAAGCTTCATAGGAAGAGGTGGGGAAAAGTGCCTATGGGATTTAAGAGCACCAGTAATTTGTGATTTCTGGTCTCAGGGCAACCTCTGTGTTCCCAAAAAGCACTCCAAGGGTCAGCCTGCACATCAACAAATGCCTAAATCTGACAGCAATCTTTAAAGGGTTGGGAAGGACTACAGCTGGGGGGAGCTTCCTCTGAAACTACAGGAGCAGATCTTCAAAGTGGGGGAAAAAGCAATTCTTGGCTTGGTCACCCTCCAACGCAAAAGCCATCAGGGTGAACCAGTTCAGGACTGGTCCTGACCCATCCCCTCCTCTTCAGTTCTCCTGCAGTTTGCTCACAACTGCATGTACTCAGCGAGAAGATCAAGCTATGGCACCAAGGCACTTATCTGAAGAGCAGTCCTTAAGGGAGAGGGTGCAGGGTCCAGCCACTGCAGCAGCTGGTGCCTCCAGGCTGGAGGGGACAGCTGGAGTGGATGGAGCCATGCAGCAGCAGCAGCACTCAAACAAAAAATTCAATTTCAAGTTAATACGGGAACGCATACCAGAGGAAAGAGCCAACTACAATTACTGACTCTTATCTCGCAGTAAAGATCTTTCAGTTATTGTGGGTAGCACCAAAAACATTAGCTTGGCAATCAGCACTGCTGGAACCAGTGAGAAGAAAACCACACATGTCAATCACTTCTGAAAATCCACAGGGCACATCGGCTTGGCTCCCATCTCCCAGAAGATGTTGGCAACACAGCTGGAAAAGGCACAGGGAAGGATATGGATGGTGTGAAGGTAGCGAAGGGCTTTGCATGGACTTTGTTGAAACAGGATATGTGGTTTTATTACTCACCCTCAACAAAACATGGGGCTCAGCTCAGCACTGCACCAGCATTGATATGACTGTCACTTCCATGCCTGGATGGTTTTCTGCTCTTTTGATTAGCTCATGTAAACCCGTACTTACCCCCGACCATATGCACAACTGTAACACACCCAAAAAACCCGCTGGTGCCAGGACACACACACAACCCGAACAGCATCTGCATTAGCTGGCAGTTATTAATCAGCATATCTGGCAATGGCACACTCAAGTACAGACGGCTCAACACAATGCCACGTCTTCAGCACATTACACACGCTGCTCCTCTTGCTTTCAACACACACTGGTGCTCTTTCTGAGCATTTCAGGACCATTCACATGAATGCTGGAACCACTAATGCCCCACCTGTCTCATTGCTCACACCTGCACCTGATGCTCTGTGTCATGGGGATTTATTTCAGCAAAGAAATTCTCCTCCTTGTTTTCCACTGTCAAAGCCAATTTTTAAGAAAATAAGTACATTACACAAAGTATTTTACATGAACATCCCAACATGTTTACCTTAACCTTTTGTCTTCAAAATGAAAATAGAGAATTACAAGCAAATGATTTAATACCACCAGGTTTAGCTAAATTTTAAGTGAGGATGACAGGTTTGGCACCCATGTAGAATTTTGAGTAAAATAAAAAGCTTGCCTTTCGACATGAAACCTGGTTTCAAGTCACCCAAACTTCAAGTGATTCTTCCATTGCTCCTCCTATTCCTATGAGACATTGTAATTTTAAATATTGGCTAATTTGAGCCTGCAGCTTGAAGGTTTCTTCAAAACGTCAGCTTCTTGCTTTTTGTAGACAGACTGATGAACTGTAGCTAATTTGCTTAATTAGTGATTTACAGAAAAGATCTCTCTGTGAAAATGTGAAACCCTTCAAACAAAATGCTTTAAGCGCAGAGTCAAGAGACCATCCGTAATGATTGTTTACTCTCATCCTCTTCATATTTTTGGGCCACACTATTTCAGTCAGCAGCTCCTGTGATTCACAGCATTGTACTTCCTAAATATAAAACTGAACTCTGCAAGAGGCCAAGCATAATTGTCCCAAGTTTTTCCTAGCAGAAGGATGTTGCTTTTTAAAAAATCACACTGGGATGAGAAGGGAAGAGGTCAGCATATAAAGTAAACACACGCATCCAGACACCGTCCCACAGCCCAGAAGGAGTTTTCCCTGTGATTTCAGCAGCTTTGTTTCTATTAATCCATCTTTCCTTCCCCCAAGCACTTGCTTTTGCTGACCACTGCATCCAAGCACACAGGTCCTTCTAATGGGTGCTCTGGTACTGCCGAGCACAGGGAGAAGGCTTGCACAGATGTTCATTTTCTAAGTAACAATAATTCATGCAAATCCCTGCTCCAAGCAAATTCCACAGTAGTGCATCTTATCACAAGCCAAACAAAAAGTACAAATACATCTGAGAACTGTAGACCTGTATTAAAAGAATTTACTCTTGTTACAGCTTGAATTTCTCCCTCTCCCTCCAACAACTCAGCCACTAAACTATCCACTGACACTAAATGCCAACCAAACCACTAATTCCACCCAGGCTAGTAAGAAGTGTAAACCCCAACTGCAACATAAAGCAAAGCCTGTGTTAAAGTACAACAGACATAACATACCCCATGTTCACCCACGACACTTTCTTACACATTTACAGTCAGAATAAATGCAAGAACAAAATCCTGCCTGTGATGTCAGCTCCACCAAGCACCTCACCAGGCTCCAGAGCAGAGCATCCATCTTTGCTGTATTTGGGGTATTTGCAGATTGCAGAGGTTTGATACTGTGGTGGGAACTCAAAGACACCTCTACCACCTCTTCAAGCTTGTAAATTGAAATTTATCAGTATGTAGAGCAAAGCCTGGAAATGCACACAGTCCTCTTGCCTGAGTGAAGTCAAGATGACTTTTTGAGGTATTTTGACTGGAAGGGGAAAGGCCAACTCATTTAGTTGGTCTATATGGTGACTACAGTGAAGACCCTCTTTCTTACTGCAAGAGGAGGCAGAGACCAGCAGTGACCACTACACCACCCTGAACCTGCTTCCGAGCACCACAGCCGTGGCAGAAATGACCAGCAGACCAGAAACCAGATATTAAGGTATCATAAAAACTACTTATAAATACATCTAATTCTGCACACATTTCTATTTTCTTTTCCAAGTTTGTCCATTAGTTTACTGTTTTTAACATCAGGGATTTTCCTCTGTTTCATTAATCAAGAACTGAGTACTCTCTTGCCACATTTGGAGATAGACCAGCTTTCCACAGAACCTCAAGATGATGAAAATAAACTAATAAAATATATTTTTAGTTTTGGGTGGTTGTTGGTTGTTGGGTGTTTTTTTTTTTGAGATGGCAAGTTAGAACCTGAATTCCAACTCAACCACTACGTTTCAGCAGAACAAAAAAATCCCTGTTGCTGAGCGCTCTCAAATAAGTCATGCCCCTTCCAGCTCTGCACCAACAGAGACCTTATTATCCTTTGAGGGAGGAAGTCAGATTTTTTCCACTGAGTTACGTTCCCAGGTAGTTCTTAAATAAGATTTCCCTTCCCTCTGTGTTTAAAAGGACACTTTGACACAAGTTAATGCCTTGGCCGTGTCCTACTCCATACTGCCATTGTTGTGTACTAAACCCTAAAATGGAGTGATGACTGGCCAGCCACCAGCCAGTGTGATTTTATTTTGAGAGGAGAGTTGCCAAGATGCCATAACTAACAAAGCTTCTTCCTACCTTCATTTTCATAAGTAAATTGTCCACCTGCACGTCATTAGGAGCCCATAAAGGTTCTTCCAGTGGTGCCCCCTGCAAACAACAAACAAAAAAGCTTTTAAAACCAAAGAGTTAAAATTCAGTAACATCTTTGGAAAACAGTATTTTTGCTGCTGTCAGCAAGGTGATTCCACTTCATTTTATCTATATGCAAAATGCACCTTTTCACTACTGCTTAAGCCAGAGACACACTTTAAAAACCTGAAAATAACTTTTAAATACAGAAGGCAAAACTGTGGGAGCTTCTGGGGTTAAAAGTGCTTTTGGGCAGAGGCAGCAGCAGGTGATTACAGGCCAGCAGCAGCAATTACAAATGAGAAGGAGACTCTGACTTCACATCTTCGCTTGATCTGAGGACTGCTGTTTGAGGTAAAGTTTAGGAGTGTCCACAGCTAGAAGTGGATAATTTTTATCATAGTGAAGGTACAATATTTGCTTTGGGCTGCTATGAGTGTGTATTTACCCAGACACAAGTGGCTGGGGCATTTGAAAAAGCAGTTCTGCGTATGTTCATTCGTTCCTACCCCAAGCGAAGGGGCCAGAAAGCCGCACGGCAGTCACCAGCGCTCCTGATGGTGATGTAGCAGAGACACAGCCACCAGCTTCCCCAAGCCTAAACCTCTCTGGATATAGACTTTGGCTGTAGGGCACAAGTGCACTCCTAAAGGAAACAGGCTGAAGCTTGTCCCTGTGGTTCAGGTGTTGTGCAGTGATGTTCTCACACCTCTGCACAGAGCAGCCTCCCTTCCCACCAGCTCTTGGTCTTGGATTCCTCACTCCATCAGCATAGCCGCACTGCAGGGGCTCATGGTTCACTCACAAAGTCAAAGACCATTGCCAGTGGATCCCGCCTTTTACATGACAAGCCAAGTCGCTCCCACTCTCTGCATCTCTGTTCTGTCTCCCAAAATATTTTTTACCTACACCAGCTTTCAGGCCACAGTGGGCTCCTTGCAGGAGTTTGAAGAACCAACCCCTCCTTTCACTAATCCCATTTTCTGGGCTGATGCTATAAGGTACAAAATTAGAGACCCGAGGCACTTCTAGATTTAGAGTTGAATATATTTAACCAAATTAATATTTTTTTTCCTATCGATGTCTTTTCTCCCCAGCCTTGGGCAGGATGCGACCCAGCCATCTGCTGTATTGGTGCCAAGTAGCTTCTCAGACATAATCCCTGGGTGATCTCCTCACTGCTTTTCATCCTACTCAAGTGTTGACTCGAGCACTTGTTCAATTAGACAAGTCTCAGCACTTCAATCAGATGGGCACACAAGGCTGATTTCTACCTCCACAGAGAAGAAAAAGTCTGATTTAGTTGAGTGTGATAGAACCAGAAGCTTCAAAGTAATGAGTCCTGGAGATCACGTCTACTCTGAAGTCTGACAGAATAGCTGCTTAACACAAGCAGACCACCAGCAAACAGCAACTTCCATTTTAAAAGAAGTTGAGAGCAAGCAGATTAAAAAGACATTGGATCTGGCAGAGAGTAGGAGAGCTGTGTTACATTCCTGCTATCTCTTTTTTAAGGCAACTGGAGAAACTTTCTCTTGTCTCTGGCTCAAAGCAAGCAACCCACAGATGTGCTGAACTCACTGCTCCCCCTGTACCACTTGCATTTTCTTCCTTACAATCCAGCATTTCCTGATACCTCCCAGCAATGCTGCTGTCCCAGGGCAGAGGGGTCTGTCTTCCTCTCCCTGTGCAATGGGGATAAGATCCTTCCATCCTTCAGTTAGCTATACGTATTTAAAACGTTTTATGGGACCAAATCAGGAATCTGGCATAAGCAACTTGTGCTATCAATATTTTCATGGTCAATTTATTCCTTCATTCACAAAGCTGCCAGTTTCAAAACACAGCCTTGGACAATGTTAGGTGCAAGAAAAGTTGGAAGACTTTGCATTCAACTCCAGGTTCAGAAGGCCTTGATGGAACGCAAGACTTCCCGTCCCTGCTGTTATTAGCATCATCTGTGAGTTAAAAGGGAATCGGCAATAAAGCTGAGTTTTCACAAAGCTTGGAACAGAACACATTCAGTGTACACTCATGGTCGCTTGCAAGGCAAGGACACCACCTTGCTGAAGGAAAGACAGACACTGGGAGGTAACAAAAACCAGCAAATGCAAAGGCAGAATGAAAACAAAAGCCTATAAAAGCTTGTAAGTCAATGCAACATGTTTGAATGGGTTTTAGAGCAGACTGTGTCTTCAGACGGCTGTAAAAACAGATCAGTAACAGAAGAGAGTAATTCATGATGCGTGACTTGCAGTGACTCATAAACCTTTTGACAGGTACAGAGCGCACTGCAGGCATGCACTCAAGCCACTGGAGTATGTAAGAGTAGAAACATCTTATGTTATACATACTTACAATAATATCTTATATCCACATCTGTTCATAGAAATTAGTCATACAGCCGGCCCACAGAGGAAACACAATTGCCAAAGAGCAAACATACAACAGAACCGAAAGGAGGTGGCGTGTCCCACATTTGGGTTATGCAGCCCCAGCCACACACAAGCTTTTCCAGTCATCTGCCTGGCTCCGGGCCCACTGTGCCCCCCACGTGCCGGCAATGTAATCCGCTCGCCAGATAATCCTCCAAAAACGTGGTATCCTGAGGATCTGGTGCAGTCAGCTGACTGCGGTAAGCCATGGCTGCAACTCACCGGCTTTGGGAATAGTATGATTACTATTTGTAATTACTATTTGTATATTTACTTTCATATGTCTGGATGAAAGCAATTTAACCAGATAAATGTACACACTGTTACAGCACAACAACAGTAAGGAAGGCACGCTGGCTATAGGAAAGAGCTTCCACTCTCTACAGCCAAAGTCCGGCAGCATTGGGAAACCCAACAGTGACCTAATCCAGGTGTTCCTGGACAATGCTGTAGCATAAAGCTGCATCAGAAAGAGCTTCAGTTATGAAAGAGACCTTTGGACTCATCAGCCAAGTGTCTTCCAGCATTGCTGTCCTGGTTTTGGCTGGGAAGGAGTTAATTTTCTTCCCACTAGCTGGTACAGCACCCTGTTGTGGATTTAGGATGAGAATAATGATGATAACACACTGATGGTTTTACTGGTTGCAGTGTGGTAGTCAAGGACTCTTCAGCTTCTCATGCTGCCCTGTGAGTGGAGAGGCTGGGGGGCACAAGGCATTGGGAGGGGGCACAGCCAGGACAGCTGACCCCAGCCAACCCAAGGGGTATTCCATACCATAGCACGTCATGCTCAGTGTAGAAACTGGGGACAAAGCTGGCCGGGGCTGCTGCTTGGAACTGGCTGGGCATCAGTCGGTGGGTGGTGAGCAATTGCATTGTGCATCACTTGCTCTGTATATTCTAATTCTTTTATTCATATCGCTATTATGAGATTATTATTACATTATTATTATTTTGCATTATTATGATTATAATTAATTTTTTTAAAATTCTTTTTCTGTCCTATTGAAGTGTCTTTATTTCAACCACCAGTTTTACCTTTTTGTCAATTCTCTCCCCCACCCCAGCCAGGGGGAGCGAGCAGGCGGCAGCGCGGGGCTGAGCTGCTGGCCGGGGTTAAACCACAACAGTGCTTTTTGGTGCCCAGTGTGGGGCACGAAGCGTTCAGGTAACGACAGATCTGACCAGAGCGTGTTAAAACAAACTTGTTATAAGCATTCATTACACTGGTTTAACAGTGGCTGGTCACAATGCTGATGTATTTGCTCTCAGAGTTGTTGCGCAGTGTGTCCCACCTCCCTCACTGTACACGCTGCCTGTCGGGATGTTTATCATCGCGGGGGGCAGCGTTAAGGTTATCACTGTGTTGTACTTTGCAACGCTGGCTTACATCATATAATTATGGGTCGTGAGATTAATCTGGTATTTGTAGTCAGCACTGCTGTCATCTCCATAGTTCAGGAACCATCTCTTGGAAACTATTAATAATTACACCCAAACTTTTTTCCCTCAGATAAAATGTCTCCCCCAAATTATGGGGGAGACAAGGGGTGACACTTGCCACTGCTACTTCCCCTGCCTTTCTCCTCCCCCTTCCCCTTCTCCTCCAGGCTAGTTACAACAGCTCTTGGGAATTTTGAATATTCTTGGGATGTTCAAACCAGCATGTTCCTGTTGATGTGTCTCCTATTTCTGAATGTGTTTCAGGTCTTGCTTAAAGTTAAACAACTATTTAAGAATGCCACCCAGAGATCGACCCCGAGGCCATAGCTGTGACTGGCAGGATGTGTGGGACAGTACGGGCATGCACCTACGTCAGTGGGCAACTTGGTATCTTTGTGCAGGAGTTAGCAGGGCTCGTTGAAAGACTTAAACTAGATTTGAAGGGGAAAAGGGATAAACCCAGGCTCACTAGAGAGAAGCCTGGGGAACCACAGCAGAGTTTGAGGGACGGCACGCTCACGAGGTCCTTCGGTCTGCCACCTCAGTGGAGGCAGGGGATGGAGATCCATGCGGCAGCAAAGACGCAAGGGATGTGTCAGAACCATGGAACCGCCTGAAAATGGTCACGCAGGAATTGGGGCTTCTCCCCCCAAAAAGGTGGCGGGATCAACAGCCCAACTGAAAGGCATCACAGTGTGGGCAACAAGCAGGAGGAGCCGGAAGCCACTATGCAGCAGGGAAATTAGGATGTAGCTGCCATCACAGAAACACAGTGGGATGACTTGCACGACTGGAGTGCTGCAATGGGTGGGTATGAACTCTTCGGAAGGGATGGGCAAGGAAGGAGAGGTGGTGGGTAGCCCTGTAGGTTGCAGGGTGTTTTGGTTGTCCAGGGCTGAACAAAGGTGACGATAGGGTTGGGGGCCTATGCGTAGGAGTCAGGGAAAGGCCAACAAGGCAGATACCTGGTGGGAGTCTGTTACAGACCACCCAGCCGGGACGAAGAGGCAGGTGACATATTCTATAAGCAGCTGGGAGAAGTCTCACAATGGCAGCCCTTGTTCTGGTGGGGGCCTTCAGCTTAGCAGCTGCCCGCTGGAAGTACAGCCCGGCAGGGAGGGACCAACCCAGGAGGTTCCCGGAGCGTGTGGAAGAGACCTCCCTGGCCCAGCCGGTGAGGGAGCCGGCGAGGGAAGGTGCCCACTGGACCGGCTGCTCCTGAGCCGAGAAGGGCGGTGTGGTGGCTGGAGGCCGTCTACAACAAGGGCCAGAAAGAGGATCAGGAAGCTGCAGCCCTGTCAGCCTGACCTCGGTGCCGGGGAAGGTTATGGAGCATCATCCCAAGTGCCACCAGGCGGCACGTACGGGACAGCCCGGCGATCAGGCCCGGCTGTGATCACCTGCTGTGACAGGGTGACCCGCTCAGTGGGCAGGGAAAGGCTGTGGCCGGTGTCTGCCTGGGCCTTAGTGAAGCCTCTGGCACCGTCTCCCACGGCATCTCCTGGAGACACCGGCTGCCCGTCTCTGGACACGCTCCAGCCCCTCAGTGTCTGGCTGGGGCACCAGCCTGGGGGGGGCTGGGGGGGTCAGCCTGGAGAGAAGGGGGCTGGGGGGGACCCGGTGGCTCTGCAACGGCCTGGCAGGAGGCTGTAGCCAGGGGGGTCGGTCTCTGCTCCCCAGGAACCAGCGACAGGACGAGAGCAAACGGCCTCACGTTGTGCCAGGGGAGGGTGAGATTGGGTGTGAGGGAACATTCTGCACCGAGAGGGCTGGCAGGCGCTGGCACAGGCTGCCCGGGGACGGGGGTGTCATCATCCCTGGGGGTGTTCAAAAACCATGTGGCTGTGGTGCTTGGGGACATGGTTCAGTGGTGGCCTTGGCCGTGTTGGGTTAACGGTTGACTTGATGACCTGAAAGGTCTTTTTTTCCAACCTAAATGATTCTATGATTACTGTGATGGATCATCCTGCTTGCTATGGAAAAAAATTTATGGTGCAACATAATATCTTTTAGAAAAATGAGGAATAGAAATGCACAAACTAAGAGGTCTCTTGTGGAAGAACCCCACTGAGATAGTGGTTTGGGATCAGTTGCACTATGTGGGACTTCAGGCAATGACAGCACGTTTGTTAATCTAGAAAGTCAACGGCATAAAACACAAAAATATTCAAGATCTTGGGTTGGCAAAGGTGGCCTACAGTTATAGGACTCCTCCATGTCTTATTAAAATAATTACAATAAAAGTAAGGCAAGTATTAGTTGGCTAGACAGCCCCAAACCCCGCCGCCTGTTTAATCTACCTGAAAGCCAAGTGTATCAAGGAAATTAAAGCTGCTTTTAATCCATGCAAATCTCAGTGCAGAATCTTTTATTCTTTTACCTCCTACCACGAGTTTAGTCCTGCCCCACAACCCTTCATGCTGCCAGAGCTGCAGGAGCAAAACAACACAAAGCTCCACATTTTAGTTAACAAGGAGAATAATTCTGGACCTTTTGGCCTGGACGCAGCTTTATGCTTCCCCATTTGGGTTGAGATCGAACCCCGTTCCACCTGTGCTTGGTTTAATCATTTGTATTGACACATAAATTAGGGCAATTTGTGCATAAATTAGCAGCGTCATTATGGTAATTGGAATGGTATGATTGTGCCGAGCGTGTTTGCAATCTGCCACAATCCTCTGGGACAGTGCTGCAAGTGAGCTGCTGCATCTGGAAGGGCCAGCGCTCCGCCGGCATCTCACTGCAGCAGGTTTGGCCACACACCAACCCAAAGCAAGCCTAAATAACGGAGGAGAAGGGGTGAGCAGACCTGTTGCTTTGTCTGAAATGCTGGCTTCTTTTCTAGGTTACAATGCCACCATCAAAAAATAACTCTGCTTCCTAAACATCGCATCCTGACCTCCCCTGTGATGTATGAATGAGGTTGATTTATAGACAGGGGCAGAGAGAGGCTGCTAGCAAAATAAACCACCATGGTGCAAACACCCAGATGCATGCAAGACAAAAAAGGAACAGGAGACTCAAATCCCCTGCTCTTTGCTTTATCAAACCTAACATGAAGAAACAAAGTCATCCTCATGAAAAACAGAGCCACTGCACTTCACTCCTTCCAATCCCCACCGAAGCTGCAACAGAGGTTGGGATGCTCACTGGGATCAGGGACTTATCATAGATTATCTCTGATGATCCCTGCCCTCAAAAAAACCAACACAGCAACTAAATCTTAAGAATTGAATGAACAAAGAAAATGGAAGAACAAATAAACTGCAAAGCAGTTTTTGAGATTCAGTTAATTAGTCACACATGAGTAGGTCTATCTATTGTAGGTAATTATCAGGGTAGACTTTCAGGGTCTCTTACGAAAACATGAATTTTTTTAAATACCCCATAGGTATCCTGCACCCTGAGCCCTGACAACCTGCAGGTGCACGGTCAGTGTCCCTGTGCGTTGCAGTGCTGCTGGTGATGCTCAGCTCCAGCTCCAGGGCCTGGGGGTGGGTCTGGGGCTGCACCATACTGCCCTCCTCCTTATGGGTACCAGGAGATGCTCCTTAAGTCATTCAGTTTTCCTACCAAAACTGGTCACTAATTTAGCTGCTAAATGGGATCATTACAATGAAAAATCCTACCTGTGGGACTTGAGCTCTCTCCCTTCAGAGTGAATTCAGGCTCAGTTTATTCTCCAGGATCCAGCCAGGAGTTTTCCTCCGACAGACATGCTGGCACTTTGCCTGGCTTAAAAACATACAGCAGAAGAGCACCAAGCACTAACCTACCACTAAAAGCGTTAAAAAAAAAAATCAACTTTGGGCAAACCATATGGTAACACTCACTGCGCCACAGGTGAGAGCAAATACAATACGCCCTGTACAGCATGAAGTAAAAATAACAAATTTTCAGAGAATAATGGTGCTTAAATACCAAACCAGCCAAGGAACAGATGCCCAGGTGAAGGGTTTTTAATGCCTTCGGCCTCAAGTGTTCCTGGAGTTTTGCATTTCTTTGCTGCTTCAACCTTAAATATCAGGAGATGGATTTTACAGCAGCACCTCGAAGCTGCCCAGCTGCAGCACAGGGACAAGCTCCACAGACCTTCCGGGCTGAAGATACTACAAAATCCTGCAGTAGAACCTGGAGGATCAATGATCAGAGAACAAACCCTGTTTATAAGCAGGCCAGTGAGCACCCTAAACTCAACCCAAGGCAAAGGAAGCAGGGATAAAAATGAGTTATTGCAGCAAAGGGAAAACAAAGGTGAAAGGATGAAAATATTAAAAGGGCAAGAGTACATAGGAATCGGGGGATGCTTCATAAGCAGCAAGAACAGGGAACAAAATTGAGCTGCCCCAGCTGCAGGGCCAAAGGAATTAGCAAGGTATGAAGCAAAAAAAAAAACCCCAACCCACAGCCAGCTTCCTTCTGCTCTTCTGCAGCTCCCCTCAAGCACAGGTGGCTGGGTGGTGGGTTCCCCCTCATCTTTAAGCAGAACCCCCCCTAACTAGTTTAGCAGTGAAAGCAATCTCAACTCTTCCCTCCTTACGAAGTAATATGGATACTAGCACAGGCCAGCATCGGCGCCTTAGCACCCAGTAATTCCCAAGCCCCTCCAAACACTGAATACCTTGTCACAGCAGGAGCTTTAAAAACTCTTCTCTCCACCCCTTGGTGATAATTAGTTTAAGTCTGTCAGCAGCAGATCAGTTTTGCACTGCAACTAAGCCAAAGCTGTATGAAAAGGCTTTGGCTGAAGACTCTTCATACCAAATCAGTTCAAAAAAGGAAAATACAAAACACAACCTGGCTGCACCATCAGTTTGAACAGTTTCTGCTGCTAAGAAGGAAATACAGCAAGATTTGAAAAACAGGTTCAATGAAGTTATTCTTCACTGTTTTATTTTCCCATAAAGCTTAAGACCAATTTGGTTTCGTTTCTATCACAGTTTCTTGAATTGTTTCTGATGGGAGCACAATGCGGGGACCCAGCATGTGAAGCTGTGCTGGCCCCTGCCAGCTCTCAGTTAATGGCACAAGGAGCTGATCTGCCTCGCTACGGCAATTCCTGTAATTCAACCCTAGCAAACAATTCCTAATCTGAAAATGGGACAGCATCCAATAGTTATCTCCTTTCTGGTAAAAAAAGAATTTAAAAAATCCAGCCTATTTACTCTACCTGCCTATTTACCTGCCTGTTTACTGTACTGGCAGTACCACTATGCAGGCATGACAGCAACAAATGCCGGCAGTTCCTGCAGTTTTGCCTGTTGATGTTTTTCCTTTCATCCTAGCAGAAAGCATGTCAAAGCTAAACAAGCAGTCGAACAAAGAAAGCATCTGGCTGCTTCCCTGACAAGTGAACAAGCCCGCAGTTTTCAGAAAGTAGAGCTTTCCTACACTTCTAACCAAGGCAAATAATTTTAAAGTTGGACTCAATGATCTTAAAGGTCTTTTCTTACCTAAATTATTCTATAATTCTAATATGCAGTTACCTTAATTTTGCTGCAGGTGCTTCCATACATCCTCACTAATGTTTCTAACCTCCATTCATCTGTACTAAACCACCCTAGGATTTTCATCCCCCCCAATAATTTATTAAAGACCAAAAACGTAATCAGTTTTCCGGTAGCTGCATTAATTGTGGACCTATTCCACCCCTGTGCATACATCAAACCCTGGCTAAACACATGAACGCAGAGTACCACGCACAAACTTACGTGAAAGGATTTTGTTTGAATGGTTTCGCTCACCGTGACACACCTGATAAGAGCCTGCAGCAACGACACACCCAGAGATAAACCAGACGGTTTCAAATCTTCAAAACCCCATTACGCATCCTGAATGAGGTGGGGGAAACAAATACACAAAGAAAACATGATTGCGTAACAAGACCATTTCCCTTGGCAAATCCTTCTGCTTTCCTTTCCTCACCATATCTGTGTGTGCACATAGAAATCGTTCCCTTGCATTTTCTGAGCTACCTTTGGCTCTGCTCCCGTGGATGGGCTGCAGGGCTGACGCCTGAGCCCCAGCACAGCAGCACTTCCAGAAGCACCTGGCAATCTTCTCCTGGTGCTTGCAAAATGTAGGTCTTGCTGTATCTTAATACTGGAAGATGTAAAGAGACAGGGCAAAGCTGTCTGAAAAGCGGCATCCTTTACAAATCCAAGTGATATAGTTAGAGAAAAAAAAGAAACCCAGGCAGGCAGAGGTGGCCACTGACCCCAAAAGCCATGTCCCAGAAAGCCAGTGGATGCACAACTGTATGCAAGAGGCGCTCATCAGTGATGATTTGATAGTCAAATATTGGCACCTGGGTCAATATGGATATAAGTAGATATGTAAACAAGCTGTGACCCTACCTCAGCGCATCTTGGGAGGGCACATTAGTCTTCCTGAGCTCCATGCCAGGGATGCTATCGTTGCCGAATGTATCATACACAGAGCAACGCGCAGCCCAGTCACTGAGGTCTCATTTCTAACCCAGCAAAACATTTGCAACCTTTTTATTCCCCTTCCTTTTTTGACTTCCTTAACGAATAAACATACTTATGAAGGGGGGGGGGGGGGGGGGGGGGGGGAACGCCATTCACACGACTCAGTTGTCCTCTGCGCAGCCTGGGTTTGCTAGCAGCAGCTTGGAAAGGGCAACGAGACGTGAGATTTTTAGCAGTGCAACAGGGACATGAGCTGCCACGGGGCAGATGGTGTGGCAGAACATGCACACTACTACAGGGGCAACTTCTGCTGGTGGCTCAGGGCTGGCTCCGTCTTCGTAAGGCATGTTAAGCCAATCCACTCAATGAACAGGGCTGTCAGGACATATAGCTTGTTTGCAGGAGGCTTGGCTGTATCCTATACATTTTTCAGAGTAAACGAATGCAGCACACCGGCATCTGTGCTTCCCCAAAGGTTTTGGGAAAAAATCCCACATCCCTGTCATGCTGTTGGCTTGCCAGGTCTCAAATTCAAGAACTTCTATGTCTGACCAAAGGGAATGGGGGCTACTTGTACCCCACACACCATGCCGGTACAACAAACACTGCCACGTACCGTATTGCCACCACCTGTTCTGCTCACCAATGCAAATCACCACAATGGAAACCTCCTTGCTCCTGCCAGGAGAGGTTTCAGTTTCGTGACCCACACACTGGGTTTTCCTGTCCATCATTTCACCAAACCCCAGCCCAAAGACTGCCAAGTCACCAGGCAGAGCTCTATCCGCTTGAAGGAAACCAGGAGCTGTTTTCAAGGCAGACCCACGCGATGCAGCTTGTATGATGGAGTCAAGCAGTGGTTTCAGCTGTGATTTCCATGCTTGCAGGTGGTGAAGCCAGGGCAGGGAGAGCAAGCGACCCTTCAGGAAGCCACCCAAGAAACAAGCTCCAGCCAGATTTCTAAAAATGGTTATAGCATCAGGCAGTGATAGGATGTTCTTCATTCCTCCACACAGATGGATTTCTGAGCTTCGGATATAAACACAACGTTGTTGTAGCTAGGATATTGCGCTTTTCTCCTCTGGGTCACAAGTTCAGAGCTACAGCAAGTCATGCTGCTCAAAAAGCAACAGCTCCTTTAAGGCTGTCATTAATGCTTGGATTCCCCAGCAGCTTTTTCTAGGGACTCAAGGTTAATGCAACAGCCTTGGCCCCTTTCTGAGGGCTGGTCATCTGTATCGCAAGGTCTTTTATCAGTGCTGATCAGGACACCGTGTTACACACCTCTGTGGCACCTTGACCTGGTCCTGCTCCAGCTGAACATCAAATAAACCTTCATCAGGTAGTGACAGGGCAGAATAAGGCTTTTTAAAAAAGCAGAAGCTGAACATGAGGGGAAAAAACTAAGCCACAGCAGCAGAGAACAAAGGAAAATGGGTTTTCACTTCTGGCATTAGCACTGCACCACTCCAGCGTGTTCATAGAAGTTTCACCTCCAGGCTTCACTATCAGGTTCTGATCTTAGATTCACTGTCAAAATAAAGCTTGTGCATAAATCCACTCAATTTTACATAGAACAAGGAACCATCAGCTTCTTTTTTTTTTTTTTTTTTTGCTTTTGCTTATTTATAAATGGCTTAAAACAACATGTACTCACATATGATAGGGGTTGCCTCAGCAGTAACTCCAAAAAGGCAAGGGACCGACCCTGTGCATGCTGCAAAACCAGGCTTTTATCTCCTGTGGATTGCTCAGCAATTTGCACCAAAGAATACTGTTGGCTCTGTTGTAGCTTTTAGGCTGGATGAAATTCAGAGTTTTGACACCCCCACCTCTGCAAGGCCACTGAAGCCCATGGGGACTCAGCAGACCTAAGGGTCAGGAGAATTATGGCACAAATCTTTACGTGCATCAAGGCTATAGGGCAGATTTCTGGAGGCACAGCCCTGGAGGAGCCACCTCCTAGTCCTTACCACCCAAATTCCCCCAAACAGTTGAAGATCCAGACCTGATTTTTTTTTTCTGCAAGAGTTTTTGATGTTTCTCTTGGAGGGATACAGTGGACGGCACAACAAAACCTGCAGGATCCATCATGCCAGTAGCAGGACCCCTGCAACACTGCACGAGGAGTCCTACCATGGGAATTTCGTAACCTTTAGTCATATTGGAGATGGAAAGTGGAGCCAGAAGCCATGGATGAGACCTCTTTATGGGTGGAAAATCTTTGACGTGAGTCGTGGTGCCAGATGTTGTGCACAGCTGTGGGGCTCTGCTTTAATCCATCATGGTGACCTCCCGTAGTCTTCAGACAACCAAACGGAAGAGGGCTCAGTTTTCTTCAGGGGCTTCTCATTTGTTTCTTTCATGGAGACACTGCTCCAGCAGTAAAGTCAGTCATTTGCTTATCTAGAAATCCTCTCCATACCACCGTATTCTTTGTTTAATAATACAAAATGCTGCTTTAAAAGGTTGGGTTTGGTTGGTTTTTTTTTAATTTAAGACCATGTATTTTCAGTTTGAATTTGCTCAGGTCCTTCACCCGAGCAAAAGCAAGGCTCTAACCAGGACTTCCCCCCCCACAGATAAGTTCCTACCTGAGCTACCATCATTTGTTTGATATGATTAATTACCTAAGCTTTAAAAAAATAAATTAGCAGTGAGGATGCCAAGTACTGACGCACTCCCAACATCCTCAGCTGGAATACCCTGTGGCTGTCACATGGAAAGCCACCTTGGAGGCTCCTGCCCCATCCACGAGACAAACCCGTGGAGGGAAGGTGTGCGGGGAGCACAAGGGTGACAGATTAAACAGCTGATCTGCATGGAAGAGGTTTCTCTGGCAGGGCTAAATGTGTTTAGCCACACACCCACATATCATGCTCTTTGCTGCATTACACACTAAGGAAGTGAAACCTGTTTCTGCAGATCATATGATGGACAGTCACTCAGTGCCTGAGCCAATCTTCCAGGCTTGGCAGCAGGAGGCACTGGGGCAAGAGCAGGAGCTTGGCTTTGCCTCTAAGCCCAAGTGTAGCTAAGCCACAATCTCACCAACACATCAGATGAAGACCCTTGAGCAGTGAAACTTATCCCAGCTGCTGTAGAGTCCAGGACAGTGCCAGAAGACCCTGTGTATTTATGGGTCCAGCCTACCAGCAGCATCAGCTGCAGTAGACATTAATAATACAGGCTACAATGAGACATCTAAATCTAACTCTTGAGATACATAGCTGCTCCTCCAAAGATCCTGGACTTTTCACAAGCCTAAGAAAAAACAAAGAAATCCATCTACCACCTCTTAGGGAAGGTACATGCTCCAGGTAAGACAGCCACCTGGGAAAAAGGAGATTAATTTTCTTTTTCTATTTCCAGAACTGGCCTGCAGCATTAACAAAACCAAATTGCTTTACCCTAATCTCTCCCCATTCTCCTTATCATCCTAAACCTTGTCTATTCAAATGAAGGTTTTGCTGCAGAAACTTTCACCACCGGTGAAATAATAATCTACAGGCAAGCATACAGATGGGGTTTGACTCTGCATACATGTAAATAGACAGCAAAGCTTCCAGCATTTCCAGGGTACAGGTTTTGCAGCAGCTCCAGCTGGGACTAAGCACACTTGTGTTCCCACAAGACCATAACAAAACAAAACTGACACAATTCCTTCTCTATGCCTGATAGTTGGAGCATTAGCAGATTATTTCTCTTATTTTCATTCTAATAGGTGAGATAATGATTTTCAGAGACTTCTCTGATCTGAACAGCTGTTTCCCCAATGTTGTTGATATACACAATAAATGAAGCTCTCTTTGTATATGCTTTTTAGTCTGGTTGAATTTAGTTAGGAAAATGCTGTATTTTGAGCACGTTAAGTGCCAGCAGAAACTGAGAACGAGAAAACAGAATTAAAGTGCCAAGACATTACGGATATCATATTGCCCACCTCAAAGATGCAGAGGAACTTCTGGGCTGAATAAGGGTAAAAACTGTGCTCAGAGGTAGATCTCCACTTCCATGCAGGATGGGGAAGCTCTGAGAAGGCAGGTGGGGAGGAAAGGACTTTCTTGAGCTGTGTAGAGATATTCTGGGTTATCCCAAATGACATAATGCAGCCATAAAAGGCTTCTAGAGGAATAAGGTGATGTGCACACATATTCCAAGCTGTTCTTTTCCTCTAAGGCTGTATCATTTAAACAGGAGAGTGATGGTGGCTTGGAAACCCTGCATGCTCCTAAAGAGTTAAAACGTAGTTATGGAGACTGGCACAATTAAAATTCTGGTAGAGTATATTTAAATTGCAGGGAAAGCTGAGCTTGTCCAACTGGATAGTCAGACCGCAAGTTCCCCCAAATAGGGCTTTGATTTTCCAACACAACACCTGAAATCCTGTTCTGCTTTTATAAAACACATGTGGAATCATGCTCCCTATTGCACAACATGGCTTGAGGAATAATTCCAGGTATATAGGTATAAACCAGAGGTCATGGCTCTGGAAGGGCTGAGAATTTCAGCAGCAACAGAGAAGACGACAAGCCCGGTCCCTGGTGGCAATGCTGCGTTGAGAGCTACCCACAACAGCAGCACCTACCAATGCAAGATCATGGGTGGTTTCGCTCAAGCACAGCACTCAATGGCAAAAAAATACAAACAAATACTGAGAAGAGCACTAAAAGCAAGCAGCTTCCATGGTCTACACAACCAAACCCAGAATTTATTTACTGGGTACTTTGTTCTCTTCCTGGCAGTACTTTTGAGCTGCTAGGTCAGCCTTACTGGAGGAGTCAACTCAGAGATGGGAAGATGCCTACATGTTTTGTGTCCACGCAGCTCATTACAAGGAGGTCAACTCACCTTCAAGGGCTTCTTCCAGATGCCTAATTCTCATAAAGTTGTTCATACTTAACTGAGCCTTCTCTGAAATACACTGCTGCCCAAAAGCCACCTCTTACTATTTCTGTATACCTGCATTTCCCCCACGCTGCTCTAACAATTCCAACAATCGCTACTGCTTCGACACCTTTTTTTCCTCAAGTCATAGTATCACAGCATGGTTTGGGTTAGAAGGGACTTTAAAGCCCACCCAGTCCCACCCCTGCCATGGGCAGGGACACCTCCCACCAGCCCAGGTTGCTCCAAGCCCCATCCAGCCTGGCCTTGGGCACTGCCAGGGATGGGGCATCCACGGCTGCTCTGGGCAGCCTGTGCCAGCGCCTCGCCGCCCTCACAGGGAAGAATGTCTTCCTAAGATCTAATGTAAATCTGCCTTCTTTTAGTTTAAAGCCATCCCTCCTTGTCCTATCACTAGCCTTGTAAGAAGCCCCTCTCCAGCTTTCTTGTCAGCCCCTTTACGTACCAGGAGGCTGCTCTAAGGTCCCCCTGGAGCCTTCTCTTTTCCAGGCTGAACCATCCCAACTCTTCCAGCCTGTCTCCATAGGAGAGATGCTCCAGCCTCTGACCATCTTCATGGCCCTCCTCTGTCCACTGTTTTTGCCAGTCTTACTTTAAAAATATGCTGCCAGGGTGAAAAAAAACCTGAATGCATTTTGCTTAGCTTGCAACAGGCAGCTCAGCACCAGGAGGGGAGATCTCCCCTCAGCGAAGGGTACTCTGACATCGCCATGTGCTTTAGCTGTGCAGCCAGGACGACATCTGAATACACCATACACAGGAGCTCCCAGTTATTACTTCGGGAGGGGACCACACACCACCATGTCCCTTCTCCACTAAGCAAGGCTGCAGTTAAAACTGGTTTTATCAGACTTAAGTCTAGAAAGTGCATACAGGATCAAGGTGCTCCCACATTCAGATTATTTTCGAAAGGAAAATAACTCAAGCTCTGCTGCAGATCACAGCACTCAGACATGGGGTGCCTAGAGCCATCCTGCCCTTTGCCATCTCTGCCTGAACTGTCCCCTCCAATGCTGGCATTTTTATTTTGCTATGTCTACTGCCACACCTCAGGCAGGCAAAAATGATTGTGCAAAAATGGTGGCACATGGCTACGTCTGTGCACCAACAAACCGAGCTGTGCAGTCATCGCTCCAGAGCTGACACAGGAATGATTCTGCAGCTTTATCCCACGCGTTCATTTTAAAAGCATCGTTGATTGACAGGAGCCAGTTCAATGGAGTCACAGGAAGGCAAGGGCAGGAACGAGCTGAAAACAAGGCTGACACTTCCCTCCCAACAACAGAATGCAGCACACAAACCATGAGATGCTTTTGTTTTACATCTCAAAAAAAATCCGCCATCGCTCGCTCCGGGACTGACAACAGCCTGTGCAAGTGGCAGGGCTAAAAATCAAACTGCATCTTTGCTAAAAAATAGTCTTCATCAAGTTTCAATCCTATAAAAGATTTAAGAAAAATTAAGAAAATTTCAACCCAAAACAAGTCCCAGAAGCAAAAGCCTCCTCTGGATGCTGTTGGGAGGTCAAAGGACTATAAAACATCTAGAACCCCAGTAAGTGACATTAAGGGATGCTGCACGAGTGTGGGCTGGAATGGTCTCAGCTGTACCCCTACACCACCTGCTCAGGGCACGTCCTTGCCACCCCATTGGGTTCCCAACCCTCTGCTGTGCTTTCGGAGAGGAAAGACAAGCGGCCCCGACAGCGGAGCCTCGCTGAGCCGGGCTGTGCAGTAACCAGTAGCAACTGTGCTTAATCCAGCCCAGAGACAAAACTGCCAGGGCTCATTCATACCCACATCACGTGCAGAGCCAAGTCTGTGCATGGTCACAACCACTGCGTATTTTTTTTTTTTCAGTTTAAGCTTAGTTTTAGAACAGTTTTTATTTTACATAGAGCATATTTAAATCAGCTTTTACAAAGATGCGATTTTAATAGATGAGGTTGGGGTCAGTTTCAGTATAAAGGATGCACAAACCCTTTTTCCTTCGCGTAGTCACTCTGTACAAAAAAACATTTATTTCAGTGATTTATTCTCATAGTATTTGAGAAATTACCAAGAAAGAAGCTGCTTTAATGCTGACAGTCTTGATTTTTTGAAAGAATTACAAGAAAGAACAGAAACAAAAACACTGAAGAGAAAAGGAAGAAATCAGCAGTTGCTCTGCCCCATATTCAGGTCACAGCCCCAAAAGCCACCTCACTGACAAAATGAGGCCAGCATCACATTACCTATCGGGTGTATTGACAGCAACGAATGTAAAGACTGGAAGCAAAAAAAAAAAACCAAACACATTTTCTACTGACGTTTCAGAAGAGGTAAGTCAACAGGCACATGGGCTAATGGCTGGGGACGAAATTTCACTGAACTGTTAATCCAGATTTTTGGTAGCTTCTTCAACAAACTTTTATTTTAAATTTTAATCTAATTTAGCTGATTCTAAGTTGAGAAAGCCAAAGATTAAATGAAGACCAAAAAGCTTTTGCCCCCTGCTTTTGACCTATGAATACAATGGAGGTGGGATGGACCCAGGGACATATGAAAAGATAAGGGAAAACTTGAGGTATGTGGTAGCTGCACAAATACACGTTTGTTCCTTTCTCTCTCCAGGCACACTCAGCTACCAGCACCAGGTGAGAAAAGGGGCTCAGCAGCTATCCTGCATTTCCAAGGAGGTCAGGCAGAAGAGGGTGCCAGGCTTTTCACAGGACCACATGGCAGGAGGACACGATACATTGGGCAGCAGACGAAACAAGAGATAATCAAACTGTAGGGAGAACCTTTTCCACCGTGAGGTCAGTCAAAACCCAGAGAGGCTGTGCAAACTCCATCCCCGGAGGTTTTCAAGACCCAATTGAATAAAGCCCTGCGCAGCCTCATGCAGCTTCACAGCTGAGCCTGCTTGGAGAAGGATGTTGGTCTGGAGACCTCCTGAGGCCTCATCTAACCACCTGAACCACTCTGCGAGCCTGCCTTCCAAGGTAACCCATCAGCAATTAAAGCTTGTGCCACAAACTCAATCTGTCATGCTATAAACACCCAAAAATCTGCATGATGGAATTATATTAGTCCATATAAAAATGGGTATACAAGGGAACCGAGGTCCCAGCACCTTATTTAAGAGACATCCCAGCTCCACCATGCTGAAAACCTTCTAGATAACAACCTCAAGTCCCCCCTTTCGATGTCACCCCTTTCCTGAGATTCCCCTCCATGCTACAACACTTATCCCCCAGTGCTGTGCATGCAAACAGCCCGCCGCCTCCCTGGCCAGCCTGGGGAGATGTTATTCTTCTTCCAAAAAAAAAAAAAAAAAAAAAAAAAAAAAATCCCCTCAATTATTTATGCCGCTCTTTGAACAACACCAGCTATTGTCAGGGAGTGTTTTACAGCTCTGAATGTCACATTGAGAGTCTGGT
The DNA here is from genome assembly GCF_015220075.1 of Falco rusticolus. NCBI lineage: Eukaryota > Metazoa > Chordata > Aves > Falconiformes > Falconidae > Falco > Falco rusticolus. Next base: position 86,128,642 of record NC_051187.1, on the reverse strand, counting down.
CATGCCAGTAGGAAAGCCTGCCGCTGCCACGTCCCAGCAGAAAATGCTTTATTCAAGGCACTCGGAGTCCAGCGCTGGGTAAAACCTAAAAGGAAGCTGGTGGGTGTGACAGACACATTTTGTACAATGATATGAGAAGAAGCAGGCAAGGGCACTTGATTTTTTTGAGGTGTAAGGTGCAAAAATTACAAGGAGCGTTGTGCAAAGTCAGGTGAGGCTAAGTGACCAAAAGCTTTGGTTTGATATTGCTCTAGGGGAATTGCATGGACAAGAGCGGGGGTGAGCAGAGCTGGAGACCTTCCCAGCAGGACCCGGGGAAAAAGCAAGGAGGGAGCTTTCGCTGTTGAGAAAACCAGGCTGGCTCAGCGGACAAGAAACCCGTTTCCTGCCTGATTGCGACTGTGTTAAGGGAAACAGGGCTCTGGAGGCAACCGCGCAAACAAAGCACAGCTACCTTCAACTCCCACCAGGCAGGAGCAAGAGCTTGTGAATGGCCAAAACCCACCCAGCCCCTACAGTCTTTTTTTAAAAAAAAAGTAAAAAAAGAAAAAAAAGGAAAAACAAGTTAAGAAAAGCAACAGCCCCTTTTCCATGGTGTGTTACATTACAAAGCAGAACTGGATGGGTTGCAATCTTCCCCTGCCGCACCCGAACGCCAGGTTTCAGGTTACTTCACCCGATGTACCTGCAAAGATTTTCTCTGAAGCGTGTTATTTCTACCATCTCTGGTAACACCTAGCTCTTACAGCCAACCTTTAATCTGCAGATCTTTAAAACGTCCTGCAAAGAAAGCAAGTGTCATTTCCTTCCCCCTCCCACACCCCCATGCACCAACGAGGAAGTTATAACCCAAGTGAAATAATAAATATCACCTAGTGAAAAGGGAACGCAGTTAGCAATAGGAAAGCCAGTGTCCCCATGTTACTCTAACCTACAGGATCCATCCTTCCAGCCTCCAACTCAGGAAACAGCTTTTCATCGCAGGGTATCAAAGCTCCTCCCAGTTTTGGCATCTCCACCTCTTCTGCCTGCAGAACTAGTTTAAGCGCTGAGGGTTTGGGGTTTTTTTAACCAATTCATGGATATCTGCACCGTACCCAGCAACGGTGCTCATAGCTTTTCTAGCTGCCGCCGCACATCTCACAGGTCTATTTACCATCAGCAAACATCCTAGCAGTAATCCTGGATTTATCGCTTCAGCTTACTGATAACTCCCCCACGGCTGTTCCCCCAAAGCCCAGAAATCCAGTTTACCACCCTTCGCAACGGAATCTCCAGGCATTTTGAGAGCTGTATTATTTTATCTCCCCTGCAATCTCAATTCACTGTGAAAATACTTGGTGAAACCTATTAGAAGCTTTCCTGAAGGTCCCTTCCCATCCAAACCACTCTGTGATTCTGTGACTGCAGCCACATCATCTCCATGCCCAGAACAAACAGAAACCACAGCAGCAGCTGTGGCTGCAGCCCTGAGACCACCCTGACCCCCAGTGCTGAAAATCCTTTATTTAACTGAAGGGCCTTTTGATACAGTTGACCCTGCTCACAAGTAGTCCTACATGAAAGGTGGCCAGAGCCAGCCAGAGGCAGCAGTGTCACTTTATAGTGAAGAGCTTCCAGCTTCCTTCCACGCACTCAGGCTGCAGAAATAAAAAGGATTTAAAGCAGATGACAGAGTTATTAAAAGATGATCCATTCCTCGTGAGGTCTTAGTGATTTGGTATTTTTAAGCCGTGCAGTATTCAACCCTCCACAAACAACTCTAGATGACAGAGAAAACACAAGGAAGCCTGTGCCTCTTTTGGGGCACAGTGCAGTACTTTTCTAATCAAAATATTATCATTGAGCTGATATAATACTGATCAAAAGATAACTTTGTTTTCTCCCACTCAGTCCTTCCCCCATTGCCACTGGAGTTCACGTTGGTATATGTTATTGTCACGCAGATGGAAAGCAATTACAGAAAAGCAATCATTGGGCTTTTTACTAAATTTTACATTTACTAGATTTTTTTAAATTTAGTAAGATATTCACGAACAATCTAATTTTGTCACTTTTTTTCACATTCAGTTGCTACATGCACTTAGCCTACAATTCCACCACATCATGGATGAGAGTCCTTCTCCACCACAACCTGAAATCCAGACAGCAACTTTCCTGAAATCAGAGGGCTGGAGCATCTCTCCTATGGGTACAGGCTGAGAGAGTCAGGGTTGTTCAGCCTGGAGAAGAGCAGGCTGGGGGGAGACCTTAGAGCAGCCTCCCAGTACCTAAAGGGGCCTCCAAAAAAGCTGGAGAAGAGCTTTTTACAAGGGCTTGTAGTGAGAGGACAAGGGGGGATGGGTTTACACTGGAAGAGGGGAGATTTAGATTACATGTAAAGACAAAATTCTTACTGTGAGGTGGCGAGGCTCTAGCACAGGCTGTCCAGAGCAGCTGTAGATGCCCCAGCCCTGGCCAGCTTGGTACAACCTGGTCTGGTGGAAGGTGTCCCTGCCCATGGCAGGGGTTGGGACTGCATGGGCTTTAAAGTCTCTTCCAACCCAAACCATGCTGTGATTCTATGATTCAATATCACTTGAAAGCTGTGGTTGAGAACTATAATCTTCATAACAGAATTCCACGAGAATCACAGAATCATAAAATGTTGTGGGTTGAGACCTCTAAAGGCCATCTAGCCCAACCCCACCCCCCACCCCCCCGCCACGGGCAGGGACATCTGCAACCAGATCAGGTTGCTCAGAACCCCATCCAGCCTGGCCTTGAATGTTTCCAGGGATGGAGCACCTGCCATCTATGGGCAACCTGTGCCACTGTTTCACTAGCTTCGTTGTAGAATATTTTTTCCTTATATTTAGTTTGAGTCTACCCTCTATTGGTTTAAAACCATTTACCCCTGGCCCTATTGCAACAGACCCTGCTAAAGAGTCTGTCCCCATCTTTCTTATAAACCCCCTTAAAGTATTAAAGACCACTCGCTATAAGGTCTGCTCAGAGCCATCTCTTTTCTGGGCTGAACAACCCCAACTCTCTCAGTCTGTCCTCACAGCAGAGGTGCTTCAGCCCCTGACCATCTTTGTGGCCTCCTCTGGACAAAAGAGAGCAAAGCTTTATGTTTAAACAAAACATTTCATCTTCTCTGAGCACTGACTAATGTTTCATACATGCTTCATGCACTTATGGAAACTACCCAGGTAATACACAGCTTTCTGCTTTTATAAGATACTGATAGATTAGAAACTAACATGAAAGACCACTTGCTAAATTTGTTGAAAGTATTTTATCAGTAATGACTGGATTTGGATCACAAGTTTCTCCCCACTATGAAAATGAAAAATTAATCTATCAGATTCAGTAAAGTAGGAGAGAGAAACTATTATACACGCAGGAAAATTCCAGCGTAAACATTTTAAAGTTGCATTAAGTGACAAACAAGCAGGTTTATTGCTGAATTGAGGTACGTGTATATGATGACCACCATCATCAGACCATGAGGTGCCCATCAGGTGGATATTTTTTTGAAAAAGACACTGAAATTCAACTCCTGTAAGCAGTTTAAATTCAAGATAGGAGGGTTTCTAGGGTAAAAAAAAAAGAGCTACAATTTTAAAATATTCAACGTACAGAACTGACTTGGGTGAATGTTGCACTAACCAGTCTCAACAATGGCATAAACCCTTTGTTCTTATCCTTCCTTGGGCTTGCACCACTGCTGCCTTTCACGTGTCCTGTTGAGAAGCTATTTCAATCCAGCTCTCTCCACAAGCCTCATAAAAGGATTTCACTGCAACAAATGCCAAGGCAAAGAGAAAGAATGACTTAAAAATCCAAATAAAGCTTTTTTTTTTGCCTTTTTTTCACCATGTAATTGCAAATAGCAAACATATCTGTGGTTTACAGAGGAGGCAATAAATTAAAGCTAGAGTCACAAATCGGACCAAAAAAAGATACTTGTCATTCAATCCACCACCCCAGGATGGCTGTGGCCCCATGGGACACTTCTCAGTTTTGTGAAAGACTTGGAGTCCTGAACTGAGGAAGTGCAACATGAAGAGCACTCTCAGAAGTTTGTTCTTTTTCTTATAAAATTCATCCAGCCCTCTGGTGCTTCCTGAGCACAGCCTCTTTGGTCTGGTTGCAGCAAAAGCAAACAGTCTTTAGCAAATAAGCTTTTTATCTGTGAACTGAGCACATCATAAAAAAAAAGAAAGTTTGATCCTCAGCAAAATGGTTGCATGTGTTCCTTCTGTAACTACTGGAAGACGGCCGCAACATTTCAGTTTCTAGAAAAAGAAACTGGCACTTCCTATCTTTTTAGCTTTAAACTGCTGCAAAAAGATGCATTTCAGCCCCTTAGGAAGCTGAGCAGCCCAGCATTTTAACTTCCCCTCTGATAAAGGCTACAGCAGAACAGTTCCATGAGATCTACCACCAGCAGCAGAACCTGATCCTGGAGATAGCAGTAATTCTCAGCTTCTGCTACTCTCATTGGACACTACAGAATTAAAAAAAGAAAACACACAAAAAAGCAAATCTGTATTTTTTTCATTTTTCATTGAGCTGAACCCCTCAACCAATACTAAGAATGCACAGGGTGCCTATTTTCATAACTTTGGTGAGCAACTGTATTTTAGGAGTGGTCACTGAACAAAACAACCAAGCAAAACAAGTTGAGGAGGTTTGGGTGTTGTGGTACTTTTGTTTTTAATTGTTTTTATTTATTTTTTGATATTTTGTATAAAATCTGTAGCCAGACACAGCCCAACTCATGGATTGGCAGTGGGAAAGAAAAAAGCCCTACAACCACATACCCATGGACTCTACACTAGTTTCCACTGCATCTCCAGAACACATTTCAAAAAAGAGAAATTTAGGGTGAATTAAAGTCATTATGTGAAGAGGTAAGTTTGTCTGAACAAGTACATGGTAAATAGCTTCTTTCCCTCAGCTGGGTGGAAGTCTTTACAGATACCTCTCCCAGCGCAGGGTTTGGTTTGGAGCAAGCCCATCCATTGAGACCCTTGGGACTTTCCAATGTGGTACAAGCAGAAGAAAATGCCAAAGCTTAAGTGAATGAGCTTATCAGTGGGTAAATCCAAGGCTTGGGTGATCTCTGCTGATTTAGGCTGTGCTGTAGCCATCTCCCTGCACCACAGATGTGACAGCACTACAATAGCATGAATAATTTTTGTTACTCACTCCCTACTAAACGACAGCATTCAGCGTCTAAATTAAGAACATGAAAACGATTAACATTACCATTAACCTCAGCCCCACCCTAATTGCACTACATAAAAGCATACGTAACAATTACAAAGATAACATTGTGTGTCATAAATATCACACACAGGAATACAGCAGTCACAGCATTTGTTTCCTGACCTGGGAAAGCTGCTATAATTGTAGTGTATTGTGCACATGGAGGATTTAGATTTGGAAGCTGGTTGCCAACAGCCCTTGTTTGCTGTAATTTCCCATCAGGCTCTTAAAATTCTTCGGGTTCCCAATCAGCACCGTGTCAACGTGCTACTCCGAGTTCTGCACCGTGCAGTTCAGCAGGAATTTCACATTCTCAGTGGAAACAAAATCAAGATCATTCCAGGGACATGAAAGCTAGATGCAGAGATGTCAAGCAATTAGAGCAGAATTTGTGTCTTTGGGATTGCTGATGCACATTTCACAGCTAAGAGCATTTAAACTAAAACCATCTTCACTCCTGGAGGCCCTCCACCCAAGTCAAGAGAACAGATATTCAGGAGGCCATTTTGGTTTTAAGTAATTCGGTTATTACATCACACATAATTCAGTGGTTTGCCATTTCAAACCTGGACAGCCTCAGGGGCTGGCACAAAATTACTCAAAATCACAGAAACCACCTCACCATGCTCTGTCCATGACATGCTCCCCTCCTGGTGGAAGCCATTCTTGCAAGCAAAATTCTCCTAAGTATTCCCCCATCCCTTTCTAAATAGAGAATTTAAACTGCCCTGATTACAAATTTGAGGAGCGTCAATGAAACCTCCCTTCCAGTGAGCTCCTAATGAGATAGTACCTGACAAACCCACTGGTCTTTATAAAGCAGTCTTTCATCTCAATGAAGCCTTCTCCATTCAGTATTTCCAGGTAACAGCAATACCTGTTTAAAGCTTTTAGCTCTAAATGCTTTTCTACCAGAAGTAGAGAAAATTAAAAGTGATGCTTTCACTCATATTGATATTATCCAATTAAAATTAACAGATGACAGTGACCCGAATAGACAGTGCTGGAGAAGAGGTTCTCCAAAATGGAAATACCAACATTTCTGATACCCTCAAGCGATACTGTAAGCTATTAGCATCCTACTCTTATGCCCATCGTAACCTGCCGGCTTAGGTCTCTTCTCAGTTTCATCATCACTTTCTCCCCAGGAAGAACAATCATTTCCACATCAGTTCCTCCTCCTTCCTTCCTTAAGGTCTTTTATATAGAGGATTATATTTTCTGGGTTACTTCCCTGAAAGTCATCGAGTTGGGGTTTTCCTTCTGCCACTGGCAGCTGTGCTTTAGCTGTGATGCCGATTGTTTGCCAAGGACCCCACAAGGCTTAGCCCAAGAGGAAGACCAGCCTTCCAGAAAGGTTTCAAGGGTGAAGCTGAATGTCGGCCATTCTCTAATGGCCCAGCACTTAATGACAAATACCTCCCTCATTAGTATGCTGAGCTACATTAGTTCTGCTGCTTACAGCGCTAAAGCATTAAAGTGGGGTTGAATCTTCAGTTTCACAGTTTGCAACGTGATGCATTAGACACTCACATGTCTCCCGGCATGGGGCACTGACAGCATTTTAGATGTGTGAGGTGCTGCCAGTAAATCTGCTAATGGCTGTAAAAGAGGCAGCACATGCCTCTGAGTGAACAGAGGTGAAGTCATCTGTACGTACGATGGGGTTAATGAGGCAGAGAGGCGAAACAACTGCCCAGTATCACACATGAGGCCTTGGGTAATACCGTGATCTCAACCAAGGAGTTGGCATCATCCTACTAATCAAATATGGATTACCTAAGAAGCAAATTTACACTGCAGACTTTCCATCAAGCCTGGGAAGTCTTATAATCTCTCCACTCAATCTCCCTGCTACTCAATTTTCACAGAACCTGCAAGATTTGAAGATTTTGAAGTTTCTCAAATGTGGCTGAAATTGCTTAGTGGTTCAAAAGATTGGTTGGGATGGAGGGGCTGACAAATGCAAATTATGTCCTGCAACTATTCTCCTGTCTTTAGGAAATTAAGCTTAAGAACACAGCACTTTACACATTGCTGTACGAAAACTACGAATGACATTGTCATTGCTGCAGCTGTATCCTTACCTATCAAATATTAGCATTTTAGCACCAAGAAGTCTATACCCCTGTTGAAAACAATGCTCCCCAATGAAAGCTAGCAACATGTCAGCTCTAATGATGAGCTCAGAGTAAGACCAATCAAGGCTAGGGAATACTTCCTTGCATTCAAAGTTCAAGCAAAAGGCTCCTAGATACACAAATGAGGACTCACAGTAGGATTCTTCAATACATATGTAGCATTATGGCTTTATAGAGGCTTTCGAGGCATTGCACTGATTAATCAAACAGAATAATAATCTTATAGTGAAGTGTTGAGCTGGAATTAGAGAGATTAATGTTTGGGTCCCAGCTCTAGAAGTTCTCACCCTTGGGGAAGTCATATCAACTCCTGCATCTCACCTCTCCTTTCCACAAAACCTTCTTTGAATTACTGATTGCAGAACCAGAGTGAAGATGCCAGAGGGAAAGACCATTCCAAAGACTTATTTTATTACTATTTTTCCCTTAATACCCGCTATGAGGCACTGTCTTGTTTTATTCATGATTCTTTTAAGAAAGATTTTCCATCTTAAGGGAATAAACCCAAGTATGTGTTATCTTTTTAATAATACACCTGCTTCTACTGGTGACTTCTACTGGTAAACAAAGACTCACATGAACATATCAAAAAATACGCAGTGCAATTTCACAGAATAACACGCTTGATGGTACCTCATTACAACATGTTTGTAGATCCAAAGGTTAGGTGAGGCAAAATTCTGAAGTTAGTGGGGCGCTTCTTGGTGTAAAGTCGCACAGATGCAGAATGACACAGCATGAAATACTGTCCCATACAGTTTTGTGTATTTTGTGAACTCCCATTGCTAGATCCCTAAAGACTCCAGTTCTTCTAGAGTTAAAGCACAGCTCTTCCTTGTGTTTCTCAAGCTCACATCACAGGAAGCGAGACATTTAACCATCATGATGGAGGTCTAATTCTGTTACTCCACACCTGTTCAACTGTAAACCCCCCAGTGTCTGATGTCTGGCATTTGTAAGAGTTTTGGTCATACACCATCTCCTCTGTAGACCAAAGAGATATCCAAGACCTTGTTGGAATGTGGTCTTTTCTGAAGGATCTTTGGAAAAGTTCATTAAGTTCAAAGTTAGGCTAGCAACTCACCATTGACCAAAACACAAAATGCAGCCAGATTTTGGTGAGGATGAAAAGAAAGGAGAACATATGTGGGTGGATGAACAATGACGTTCAGTCACATGTCAGAATGCTTCTTTTGTTGTTTTTAATCTAAACCCAAAACTTATATTGAATCCAGATTTGTGCTGTGCAGTTTAAAGAGCCAGGGTAGACTTCCTCCACCATGAAAGGGTACACATAGCATGCAGCCAAATAACAGAAGGAAGACTTTGCAATGAGAAGATAACTGTGTTTTGGTGGTGACATCTGTGTCAAAAGCATCATCGTCCAATACCAGCAATAGATGACAGTCACAACTGAGACACTCATGACCACAGCAACCAAACCTTCCTCCCCACAGTCAGCTCGAAATTGCACTGGGAGGCCTTAGAAATCCCACAAGATTTCAACCAATCTCCGATTGCCTTGAAAGCATAACTAATTTCAATTGTCTTCTGATTTTATCTCCATTTTCTCAGGTTCTAGGCTATTTGGGAAAGCACTCTGTGTACGTACATGTGAGTATGCACACTGGTGCACACATGCACTTGTCTGAAGTTACCCACTTCCCAGTGTATCTGCTTTTCTCAGGGCCTCCTTGAAGAAAACTTAGGGAGGAAGCCTAACCTTTGGGAAATTCTCCTTCTTATTCTGTACAGTCACCAACAAAAAGATTTCTGCTCCCACTGCACCTTGCTGAGCTCAAACCATGGGAGCATTCAAGCTCAGCTTGGCTCTGCTAGGCTCAGTTCTTTGCTTTCCCCAATGTTTTCTGACAAACTGCTCTCACAGGGATTTCAAAAAAAAGATGCTGACCTGGCCCCTGCAGAAAGGAAGAGATTTTCCTTCCTTCTCCACATAAATTTTAAAGTTTCCTGAAAAACAGAAGGACAGGATTCAGAGAAAGCGATGGGGAACCTATACAGAAAAAAAGACTGAGGGACGTCTGACCCAGGCTAAAGACTAATTAACACTTGACACTACATCCACAGTTCCTTCCATTTTCCATTTATTCTTCTGAAGTTCCCCTGCAGCAGCTGGGGCAGCAGAAACCAAATCTCCAAACAGTGCTCTGTCTGCATGATTATATGTCTCAAGATGTGGGCACACCTCTTCCAGGGACTGCAGTGAGCCAGTTCCCCTTCCTACCTCCGTGTCTTGCTGTACATGTGAGCCTCTAAACCTCTGTGTGAAGGGGAACGGAGTATTTTGGGGGAATTCAAAGGCAAATAATAACAATCAATATTACTTTTACTGCAGCAGTGCTTATGGATTCCTACTGAAGAAATCAGTGCTGGATCTAACCAGAGATTACCTACCTATTCCCTCCTCTTCCCCTCTGCCCAAAATGAGATTTACCAGAAAAAAAATATTAATCAATCAAAAGTTTCAGTGAGTCACAGGCAGGCAGGCAGGTGACCTACACTACTGTTCTCTCTTATGGGCCAAGAGGTAATGTGAGCAGCAAGACTACATGTCAGAGAGGGCAAACATGGAAGAAGAATGTCAGCTTTAGGAAAAATTAATGACCCTGCAGGGTAAGTTCAGCACTAGTCTGATTCAGAAAAATAGACTGGGTGTAGCCAGTGGATTGGAGAATTCCATCCAAAAAAATAAGAGAGTTGTTTTATTCCCAAAAAACTTTCCTATTCAGTGGAAAATTCAGCTTGCTATGAAGTCAGACGGAAGCTTCTGAGCCAGCCCAGGCAGGGGTTCACCTATACACCCAAACAAGAAAGGCCAAGAACAAGGCATCCAAACACACAGCCCTGCCAAAACCTCAGTGGTTTTATCATCTAGAGTTCAAATCAAGACCTCCCGTCCTGCTGCTCACACTGCACGCGGAAGAGTTTCCAAGAAACGTCTCTTGGCCATAATCCTGAAAACGGAGTTTCCGACTTGCTGCTGGGAGCGGAGCCGCTGCATGCAGTGGCGGCTTCTCTGCGGATTTTGAAAGCTGAATCTCCTACAAAGCTGCCGCTGTGCCACATTCTTTACTGCTAGTATAGTATTGAAACAGCACAGCGTTTTTGAATAATGCCCTCAATTTCTCTAAACACAACTGTTTACGCAAGCCTAAGGCTTGCCTCAGGCAAGTCTGGTGGCCTAAAGCTTGGGGAGAAGATAAGCCCGCCCTTGTTCTATTTGCAAATGTCATGGGGCACTCTTCCCCCCTACCCATCCTGTAAACCTATTGGGATCATGAAAATAATTATGGTGGAAAACCCTGGGCTAACTCAACAAGGCTCAGTGAAACTGTGCTGTCTAGTAGGCTAAACTGGGACAGATACCGAAGCCCTGGAAGATCAGGTAGTAGTGAGCTGGTGCAATGATCCCTGGCTAGGAAATGCCAGATTCAATGTCAGGTTGGACAGGGCTCTGAGCAACCTGATCTAGTTGAAGATGCCCCTGCTTGTTGCAGAGGGGCTGGACTAGATGGCTTTTAAAGGTCCCTTCCAGCTCAAATATTCTATCATATCACAGAATCACGAATCGTTTAGGTTGGATAAGACCTTTATGGTCATCAAGTCCAGCTGTTCACTTAGCACTGCCAAGGCCATCACTAAACCATGTTCCTACGCTCCATGTCTACGTGTCTTGTAAATACCTTCAGGGATGTTGACTCCACCACTTCCCTGGGCAGCCCGTTTCTAGGATTCTATGATTCCCACTCCTGCTCTTTGGGAGAGGTGTCAAGTGTTTGCTAGTGGCTCTGTTTCTACCCCCACCCTCCTTCCCTTCTCCTCTTCAGTTCAGCTAGTTTTGATTTAAGATGACCGTGACCTCTACTCAGAGGTGCCACCAGACCTGGGAGCACTGCGATGTTTGGGATCCCAAAGTTTCCAATTACACATGCAGAACCTTTTAGGACGTAACAAAGGTTTTAGATCTAAAATTTGAAGTCTTCTTATTTGCGTTCTGTAAATGCAGACTCCCTGGTCTGCCAGCATTATACTCCATGCTAAGTCTGAGCTAGAATAAATGGGCCACATCACTGAAATGGCTGACAAAAAGAGGACAGTAACTTGTGACAAGTGAATGTGACCAGTGAAAACAAAGCCCAGAAATCTAGCGATACATCTGAGTGGAGAGCTTTGTACAGTCTTCATGCATTAGCTTTCTCCCACAAAATCCAAATCTGAATGCTTTGGAACTGTGACATGAATCAATAAGTGATGTATAATGAAACACTTTAAAAAGCAACCCATAAAAGCATAAAAGGGTGCTCAAGCCCTTCCAGCTAACATCAGCTATTTCAGAACCCCAGTTTCAGAGAGAAAAACGACTCAGCCCAAACCACCTTTACAGCAACCCACAACAGTCAAGAGGCTCACAGGATGATGGACACCTCTGGCACTCCAGCATCCAACTTTGCGTCTTGCCTAGCAGCCCACACTACCTGAAACAGCAGAACAACAAGTCCCATGAACTCAGCCATGGACCTTGCTGCCTTATTCCGAAATAATTTTGCTGCAGAACCGAAGTGCTGTCAGACCATTTCACTCCAGCCAACAGAGTCACATCCACATCTGGCTTCATCATGCAAGACAAACCACTCACACACAAGCAATTTTGTTGAGACCGTTTACACTGGCCAGTCAAATCAGACAGCACTGGCCATGGCAAGGCTCCAGCCCACAGCCGCTCCTCTTCACGTGAGTTCAGGTGCATCCTGCCGATCTCAGCGGCTTTAGGGTTCCAGCTGGTCACTTAATTGCCAGCTTCCAACCACAAACAGCTAAGAAACTTCAACAGGCAGATCTAGACCACAGGCTTTTTTGAGAAAGCTACTGCCAGAGCACAGGTAGCATCTTTGCCATACACATTCACTGGATTACAACAGGACCTGTGTTATTTTGGCAGATAGCTGAATATTCATCAGTCTCTTGCTTCTCTAAAAAGGCTTTTCTTATACAAGCAAAAACTGATTAATAAATGAAGTTAAGGCTATTAACAGTTACGAGGTGCATCACAGGCAAACTTCTGCTGTCTCTGACTTTAGTCTCATTGAACTTAATCCTTTTCTGGGATCAGCTATGGAGAAACTATGCACAAAAGACAAAGCCCTTCTTCTAGGACAGTTGGCCACTTCTCACTAAACTAATGGGATTACTTCAGCTGTTGAGCTCAATAGGAGTTTTCCCCGAATCAGAAAGTGGGCCAAGCAGACTAAAAAATACATGTAGCGAAACACAACATGAAATTCAGTTAAGTATTTTTATTTTTATTTTAGAAAAGCATTCCTCATTTTTTTTTCCTCAAGTCAGCTCATGGGAAGAACTCTGACCAGAACAACTTCCCACAAACTCCCTGCTGGATGTTGTTTTTTAATTCACTAACATCCTGAGTAACGTCCCTTCTTACTTCATAACCTTCCTTCTTTCTACATGAACTTGATTTCCTCGGACAGACTCTGGGTTTTTTCCTTCCCTCCCCTTAATAAATCACTCATGCCAGAATCATATGCCCATCTGTGCCAAGGTAATAGCAGAGGTCAGTATGTTTCAGTCTAATACTAGTTTGTATAACCAAGAAAAAAAAAAAAAGCCTTAAGATAAATCCTCTTCACATATTGATACCCAACTCTGCATGCCTTGCACAAACCACAAGTTTCAAAAATTAAAGATTCTTTCAAGTAAATAAAGAGAAAATACTGGATTCACCAAAATTTGCATCAAAACAAAGGCAATCCCCCAGTCTAAGAGGACCATGCTCATTAAGTTCAAACAGGGGAACGATGGACCACAGGTTTCACCATGTAGATGATGTAAGACAGAGATGTGAATCCATGAGAAATCTGTACACTCAGCACCACCAAAGGCTGCTGTTCTCCTATGCAGGCTACAGCAGTACTAGCTTCATACCCCACACATCTCATTAATGTTTCTACTTTACCTTAAAAGGGATGCTCATTCAACTTTTCACCTCCCCAATGCAACAGTCAAAGCTTTTTCCAATTAATATCGAACTGGGACTATGATGGGTAGTACGCAATCAATCCTTATTTAAGGCTGATGATTATTCTCGATGCGCCCTGTAAGAGAGAAACACCCAGTTAGTGGCTTGTGCCAAGACGAGCAAGTTGTTTCACACAGAGCAGCTATATCAAGCAAACAGCCTTTTTACCATATCAGCTGCTTGAATTTTGTTGTGGATGACTGGGACTGTCCCATATAAATGAGACTGTCCCAGCCACTAATGTAGTCCCCATATAAAATAAGTTTATCAAAGCATTAGAAGCACAGCTGGAGGTACACCAGCCTGCAGAAGGCATCGAGGCAGTCGAGAAGATGACTGAAGACCACAGCTCAGGTCACCTGGGGAGTAACCCAAAGCTATGCAGTCTGCTAATACACCAGGAGCCCAATGAACAAAAAAAGTTAGTTTTAAACTCTTCTGTTTTGCGGAGAGGACAACAAGGAATATACAACACTTGGCCTGAAGCTGGAAAGATTTATATTTGATCCAGACTTTTTAGTAGGGTCTGTAGGATAGGACAAGGGGGAATGGTTTTAAACTAGAAGAGGGTAGGTTTAGGTTAGATCTTAGGAAGACATTCTTCCCTGTGAGGGTGGCGAGGCGCTGGCACAGGCTGCCCAGAGCAGCTGCGGATGCCCCGTCCCTGGCAGTGTCCCAGGCCAGGCTGGACGGGGCTTGGAGCAACCTGGGCTGGTGGGAGGTGTCACTGCCCATGGCAGGGGCGTGGAACTACATGATCTTCAAAGGTCTTTCCAATGCAAACCATTCTAAGATTTCTGCCAGATTTTACATCTAAATCTAGATGCTGGCTTAAAACCCACCTTATTTTCTCTCTTCTAGACAAGGCAAGGTCTCTGGGCAGGAGCAGGGCACTTGTTAGGACAGCCAGCATCAGTGGAAAGAGGGGACAAACCTTTCAACTGTACAAACATTTCTAGAGGCCTGACACAGGAGAAGGTGCCTTCAAAGCTACACCCTGCTCACGAAAATGGCCCTGAGGTAGAATTAGGCATGTATCAGTCCATCTGCAGGAGTGGATAGGTGGCTTTTCTGGAGTTGTAGGTATGTTAGTAAGGAGGACAGGAAAACAATATTTCATCAAGCTGGGGGAGAGACGAGTGAATTATTCCCTTGACAACCAGCTTAATGGGACCTGGTTATTTTCTCATTATTCAGTTATATATATTCAGTTTCTTGGTTACTTTCTGTATGACTCCTTCCAGTTTTAGATTTCATTTTCAACCAAAGATTGTCACGCTTTCCACATGCCGCAAAACAAATAAACAGGCAAGATGCATTTTTATAAGGTAAGGCAAGTCCCAAGTAGCTAAAACCACCCTCGCTGCTAGAACATCTTGGCAAAATTCAACTTCCTCCTCAACTGTAGCAAGTAAAAAGCTGATGCTCTTTGTTATAATGCTTTATTATTAGAGCATTAAAGCCCTCTCATATAGAGAGCAAGCCGCTGCGCACAGCACCCAAACCACCCAGCAGCACCCAGGCAGCAAAGCCGGCAGCAGAACTGATGCCTCCCGGGTTTGCTTCCAAGCATCTTGGTGTAGCTGATGGAGACTGCCAGGCTGCAAAGCACCACTGAAAGAACAAATATCACCACTCCATCTCTAAGTATTGCAGTGACAGCTTTTATATTTCCATTTGATGAATGGGACGATCAATTCATTTCAGTTGTTGTAGAAAGGACATATATTCTGTAGAGACAGGAAAGAAGCAGCAGAGCACCTTCTCCCTCGTGGTGCAGCAATGCTCCCCCAACGCCTACTCTGCCACTTTGCATTCCCCAACAAAAAAACCAGGCTTGCTCATGGCAATGTGGATTCCCAATCCGGCTTTGTAGCAAAACAGCCTCCCTCTAATTACCAGTCAGCCTGATGACATCTAAATGGTGGAACACAAATATGTCAGAGACTCAAAATGAGAGAGTGTGAAAACAAGACTGTCTCCTTTCTGCATTCACACCGCAGGTCCCAAGCACACGAGGACACGCTCCTGCCTGAGTCATTCCCTGCAATGCTTTGCAGCCCAGCAGCAACCACAGGTATTTCCCATGTAAGTCTTTTTTTTTTTTTTTTTTTTTTTAATTATTTTAAATGAGAGGATAGCAAGAGTAACTTTGGGACTGCAAGGAGCAATGGTGTGATTACAAGGATCAGTCATGTCTATAGAGTCTTATTAGAAGTAATTTATATGCAAGTAAAACAAATATCCCCCACTTTTCTAGGAAAATGCCAAATTCCATACTGATTTACACGCTTTACAATCTCATTGACTTCAGAGGGATCGCCTGCAGTATGAATCACCAGGCTGTAGCCTCCCAGCAATAAAATAATCCCTTCATATTCCTCCTTTCAAAAACCCTATCATCCGACCAGGTGCTGCAGCTAAGACCCCACAAGCCAAGTCTCAGCCCTGCGGCTATGCTTCTCCTTTCCCTATTAAAGCTTGGGGAGGGGGTGAAAGGGAAATAAAAGTCTGATGATGGAAATGCCAACAAGCAAAAAACACAGCCTCGATGAGCCCAGCATGCGTGGCTGAGCAGGGGGGTGGCCGGGGGGTTATTTGGGGCAGTGCGGGGGGAGGGGCATGAACCCTTCTTCAACCTAATTAAATCCAGATTCAAAAGCCATTCTGATCCAAGGGCATTAAGTATTTTTGTTAGGAAAGGCAGGGATAAATTAACTCCTAACTCTGGCCCTAATCTTTTTTCATTGTTGTTTAAATTCTCCCACTTCCTAAGATTTCAGCATTTCCTCGTGATAAAAAGGAGCTCCAGTCTGCTAGCTCATCTGCCCCTTCCCTCCAAGGCATCTGGGCAGATGCTTCCCCAACCAAGCTCTTAAAAATTACACGACCTGCTTCTCCATTTACAAACATTGGTGCAAAAGGCAACTGCTGACCCCACTCTTCCCTTTAATCACAGCCGTTATTTACAGCGCTACCAACACACTGGGATAGAGGCTAATAAATGTTTAATGGCCCAGTAAACACCAAGGGCTTTATCTACAGCCCATTTCAAAGCCTGATCAAATATAATAATCCTTCGTATGTCTGTCTGCTGCTTCCCTGGCTTCCTGCAGGATGGAAGGAGATGTACACAGCCGCTTTATATTCAGGCAATAAAGGGAGGTTAGCTATAGGGAAAGATAGGTTAGCTATAGGGACACAGATGTTTTCCCTACTTCCATATCAATTTTTTGCTCCCAGAAGGGCAGGACTATGCACCAACCTGTTGGACCTCAACTTCCATCTAATGTAGAAATGCAGGTGGCAGCTGCCTCTAGGATTTAATAAAGCAGTTATAAATAACAGGAATATTACACATAGAAAGCAGATAGTATGTGGAGGAAGTTGAAAGAAGTATCATTTACTTACAGACTGGGGTACAGGGGAAAATTACCTGCACACTTCATGAAGGGCTCTAGGAGACTATGAGACCAGAAATGCTGAAGTTTTATAGAAAGCTTTATTTAAAAATATGGAAACTGGATCAATATTTAAGCAGTTTATATATCGCACAACTTGCACAATGCACAGGATTGCCAAGTAGCTAAATTCACATGCATTGACCCAGGCAAGTACTGACTTCTGCCAGACCAACTGATTCAGTGCATGGGGGACAAAAACATTTTTTCAGGCAGACAAACCACTTCCTCAGATCTGAAACGGAAGATAAGCTTCCGCCATCCCCCCACCCCAGTTATAGCTGTTGGTCCATTACCCAATATTGCCTTCCCATGCAAGTCTTACTTCTCTTCTAGACCCTCATACCTCCAATATGGTATTTTAAATGAGTCATTTTGACACATTAAAGCTAAGCAGTTATGTTTTTATTAGGCTATTACACATCACTGTGACAAACTACCCTAAAGACCTGGTCCTAAATCACAGTCCAGTTATTGTTTGGTAAACTCACATGAACAAGAGATAAATACACCAGAAAAAGCCACAAGGACTTCACAGGTGAGACCTCACCCATGACACAGGGCTGCACCGTAGCACCATCCAGCTAATCAACACACAAGCTCCAGCAGCCAGCCAGACCTGTTCCACAGATTTCTAGACCATATTCAAGATTTGATTTTTTCCCAGCCTCCAAAGCAGCCCCAAAATCAGGTCCTGGTACTGGTGAAGTCTTCTAACATAGCCAAGGCCAACTGGCTCTACCAACACTACCACCTCCTGGGCTCAGATGATGGGAGAGATCTGCTTCCCAGTTCCATCTGGTCAAACTGGAGGGTCCTCTAAGTCCGATCCAAGCAGAAAGCAAGGGATCAGGACGGTATTATGAAAACAGAGGCTTGAGGCCAAAGTAAAGGAGCCTGCGGGCAGGGCTGTCATCAGGGTGTAGCTCACCCGTGCTGCCATGCACTGGCCCCTTCCCTCTCCTCCATGGGACATTTTCATTTAGCGTGGCCAGGAGACTCTTGCAGAGGATGTTTTAAAACTCCCAGAGCTGCCAAAAATGTCAAATTAGAGCACAGCGAGAGCTCATAATAAATCCACTGAAGTGAACCACAGCACTGCTCAGCTGCCTTTTTGGGTGAAACCAAAAATTGTGAAAGCAAAGACCTACCGGCAATTACACCCAAAATGCTTCCTGTCTTTGCACGAATCTTTGTTTGCTTTGGGTTTTAGTGGTAGATGGGAACACAGACTACAATTTGTGGGAGATTGTTCTTTGCATTAGCAGCAATAACCTTTTTTTCTCCCCTCCTTAACAGATAAAGAAAGCATTAAAATATACCACTCTGAAATAGCTTGGTCCTGAATTCACAGATGGTAGCAAAAGGTAGCATTATTTATTTGTGGCTTTAGTCACTTCTAAAAAGAAAAATAGATAAAGAAAGAAATGTACCTGAATTAGGACTCCGGTGCTCTTTCTTTTGCAACTAATACTTCACAATGCAGCATGGAAAGAGCATTTTGCACAGCTCTAGGAAACCATGTTTAGAAAAAAATAATACATTTACCCAAGAAGAAGAATGAAAATAAGCAGAACAATAAGAGTCACGGAAGTTTGCTCTGAGGAGACATCTGGGAAGGTGAAAGGAGGAAGCAAGTGAAAGAAAACACACAGCATAAAGATACAAATTAATACAAAACAGCAAGAGAGGAATTATTAAGCCATTTTACATTTACACAGAACGGAATCTAACAAACAAGATGTGATCATATAGTGCTATATGATTCAAAATTTAGCTGCATTTATATATACAGCCATACCCTTACAGAGGGCTCAGCTGATCCCTGTTATTTCCTGAGGACCTCAGCCTCCCTGCCTCACAGAATCCCACAGTGGTTGAGGTTGGAAGGGACCTTTTGATCATCTGGTCCAACCCCTGCTCAGGCAGGGCCACACAGAGCCAGCTGCCTGCAACTGTGCCCAGACAGATTGGGAAGATCTCCAAGGATGGAGAATCCACAACCTCCCTGGGAAACCTGTGCCAGATGCCCTGATGTTCAAAATGTGTTTCCTGATGTTCAGAGGGACCCTCCTGGGTCTCAGTTTGTGCCCACGGCCCCTGGTCCCGTCACTGGGCGCCACCGGCAAGAGCCTGGCTCTGTCCTCCTGGCAGCCTCCCTGCAGGTGTTCACAGACACCGAGATCCACCCCGAGCCTTCTCTTCTCCAGGCTGAGCAGCCCCAGCTCCCTCAGCCTTTCCTCACAGCAGAGATGCTCCGGTCCCTTCGCTGGACTCTCTCCAGCCTGTCCCTGTCTCTCTTGTACTGGGGAGCCCAGCACTGGTCCCAGCGCTCCAGGTGTGGCCTCACCAGCACCGAGCAGAGAGGAAGGATCACCTCCCTCGGCCTGCTGGCAGCGCTTTGTCTGACACAGCCCAGGACACCTCTGGCCGCCTTTGCAGCAAGGGCACGTTGCTGGCTCAGGGACAACCTGGTGTCCACCAGCCCCCCAGGTCCTTCTGTGCCAAGCTGCTGCCCAGTGGGGTGGCCCCCAGCACGTGCCGGTGCCTCGAGTTGTTCCTCCCCAGGGGCAGGACTTTGCACTTTGCCTTGTTGAACTTCATGAGGTCCCTGCTGGCCCATTTCTCCAGCCTGTCAAGGTCCCTCTGGATGGCAGCATGACCCTGTGGAGTATCAGCCACTCTTTTCAATCACACACCAGTTTGGTGTTGTCAGCAAATTGCTGAGGGCATACTCTGCCCCATCATCCAGTTCATTAATCAAAATGTTCAACAGAACTGGACCCAGTCTTGACCCCCAGGGTACACTGCTAGTTACCGGCCTCCCAGTAGACTTTGTGCCACTGGTCATCACCCTGTGGGCCAAATCATTCATCCAGTTTTCAACCTACCTCACTGTCTGCTCATCCACTGTGTACATCAACAGCTTTTCTACAAGGATCTTAGGGAAGACTGGGTCTAAGGCCTTACTGAAGCCTAGGCAGACAATATCCACTGCCCTCCCCTCATCTACCAGGCCAGTCAGTTCATCACAGAAGTCTCTCAAGTTTGCCAAGTAGGACTTCCCCTTGGTAAACACATGCTGACCACTCCTGATGACTTTGTCATCCATCAAGTGCCTGGATGAGTGGCTCAATCTCCTATCTGTACTTATAGTTTTGCCTCAAAGAAGTTGGAGAATCTCACATTTATCTACTCAGTCTTCCTGAGGGGATACCGTTTGATTATTGCTGTGATAGAAATTGCAGGGAAACAGCACGTGCAAGAAAGAAAAACACTTGTAGGTCACTATGAAATCTGATATCATACGGGCAAGCTCATCAGTAGGCAGTTTAGTTTACATCAACAACAAGTAAAAAAGGCACAGAGAACACCAGCTATATGGATGATAAATATACATAATATTCTCCAGTAGTGAAGCCTATCCTCACTGCAAGAAATTGCCATTTACTTCCAGTACAGATGGATTACTCATGGACAGAGAAGCCAGGGGCAAAATTAACTCTTGGAGCCCAGCATGTCCCAGAGATCAGATTAAACCCAGTCTGTTCCTTTCCTCCACTGCACATGGACAAGGGAACTTGATGGCCTCTTTTATTGCTTTCATCGCCACAATAATTATTTTAATTTTCAGTTTCTTGATTTTGGCAGAGACTCTCTTAAAAGCCCAACCAAGAACAGTTAAATGCAAAAATTAAGGGAAATGAGGTGCCAACGAGATTTGGTATCTGCCCTTCTTCCCTTAAGTAGGATGGAAGATTAAGTGTTCAGCATAGAAGCTCCTCAGAAAGCCTACAAAGGGAGGCACCCTCAGAAGAGATCCAAAAAGCTTTTTACTTAATAGAAACCATCTAGAACTTGCCAATAAGTTAAATCCTGCAAGACCAGCGAGATGGAGCCCTGGCTTCAGCTCCCGCTTGGGCTCAGCAGTTCAAATCCACTTCCCACATGCCAGGGAGAGCAGCCTAGTCAGCCCGTAGTCTTTTCTGTCCTTCCCTGATGATGCTACGATGCCAAGCGGCCAAATATGAGAGTCATTACACCAGAAAGTACATAACATAGTGATTAATGGACTTACCTAGGAGGAAGGTTCTAGCCATGGCCCTCTTTCTCAGGACTTTCTGTGTTTTATGTTAGGTATTCATTGGATTTGAGAAACCCACAAGCACTTACACTACAGTGCTGCTGAGAAGAGGAGCCAGGATACAAATCCTTCCCTTTTATATTCCACCAATAAATTGTACACTCCTCTGCATGAGTGCTCAGGTTTGAGTGGCAAGGAGGGATGCAGCACTTGTGTTTCAAACAGCCAGACAGCATTGCCTGTTTCTCACCAACAATCAAAGGAATGGGAACCCAACACCTAGACCAGAAACATCTCAAGGAGGTTCCAGTGTTGGCTGTTCAAAAAGCCCAGGTTCCTGGGATCAGAGTTTTGATTTTTTTATTTTTTTTAAGAACAAAGGTCTTCAAAAATTGTCTCTTACTCAAAGGATAACAGCTGTATGACAGTCGCACTCAGATTCAAAGTCTTCTACTCATTCATGAATTCAAAAGTAAGGCTAAGCTGATGCACCATTAAGTCCAGTTTCCTTATTTTTTGAGAACAAGTATAATTATCCCCAACTTCACAGACACAAGACACTCCTAGAGAAGTGACCTGTCAGTGAAATGACAGAGGCGGCAACAAAAGCCCACTCACCCTACCACTGGCCTCATGCCTTGCAAAATAATCGCCTTCCCACCCAGTACCAAAGGTTACAATTACAGTGAGAATGAGTCAAGCCGGAAAGACCTATTTAAAAAAGTAGAAAAAAAATGGGAAAAAGTTTTAATGAAAACATGCAGGCAATTCTAAGAAAGAAAAGAGGCCCATTTTTGCATTGCACCTTGTTTGCTCATGCTTTGTCTCAGTTGCCAACCACAGATTAAATACTTCAGTTAAAATTTTGCTCATCTGGTACCTTTAATTCTTAGTCACTAGAAAATGAACATCTGTTTTGCTTTGAGGCTTTCAGCAGTGACTCAATGTTATCTACAGTGTCGGACAGCTGAAGACTAGTATTTCTGAGGTTCTCCCCCCGCCTTCCCTAGCAACAGAGCTGCTTGCTTTCAGAAGGAACAATCAGCCTCAAAATTGTGTTACAAAATCATTAAAGTTTGACACGAGTTCAGGAGGAAGCATTGGATGCAGAGAGGTTTCATCCTCAGCTGCAAACAAACCAGCTGAGATCTCTACTGGCATACCTGTGCCCCATAGCTTTCCAGGATCGATACACCCTTGCAGGGTGATGCCCGGCTTTCAGGCTCCAGAGAAGCAGCCATCTCCTGCTGTGTTTACAGTAAGCATGATAAACACACTTCAATTAAAATGATTCCAGTGGCCCTCTCAGCATGAGCATATTCCCTCCCCCTCCCTGAAAGCAATCCCAAAGGTTTATCTGCAATTTAACCTCTGCTGGCTTCAGGGACAGCAGATAGCTCAGCATCACATATCTTCATCAGCAGTGAAGTACCCAAGGTAGACACACAGTTTTAGAAAGAGGATGCAGCAGCAGGAAATATCCCTGCACTAAGGGACTCAATTAACTTGCTGATATAAGACACCAGCAACCTATTAACACGGTAGACGCTGTTGCATGCACAAAGGCATGCCACGGCTGGGAAAAGGACTTCAAGGGTAACATACGCTGTGTGCATGTGCAAGGAAAAGCCTGGACATGGTCATCATCTCATCCTGCTGTAAAGGAAGGGATCTGTGCAATATCCAAGGCTGCTGACAAACTGATTGCTAACAGCCATTTTCTCCCCCATTTGTGCAAGGTTGATCCTGTGGTTCATTCAGTGAATTAATATCTTCCCTGGAAAAGCGTTAGACATAAAGCAAATCCATAGACCTCGCTATTGCCTCGCCAAATGGCAGCTGTAAAACAGATCCACGTGTCTGAAAGGTGGATGCTCAGGCACAGGCTAGCTTTACGAGGTTTCTGTCTCCCATATTAGACGTGAGCAGACAACACTGAAGGGTTTTACAGTCTTCACCCTCATGTACAGATATGGGAACTGCCACTCAGGATGCAGACATTAACCCACAGGGGAATAGAGGTCCAAAGGGAAATCTGAGGAAACCTCTGCTCCCCACCTCTAAACCAAGTGCTTTAACCTCCAAAAGGTTTTTCTGTCCCTCAGTAAAATCTTAAAAAATTAGTGTCCATAGTTACAGCTGAAGACTGTCTGAATGAGCACAACAGACCACATCTAAAATCTCTTTAATTCAATACCTCTAACATCAACCAGCAGCAAGTCCAGGAAGCAAGGTCAGACCCACACCAGCACATGTCATTTTATCCCCAGAACACTTCCCAGTCTCCAGCACTGTCTGTTTCTGCCCAGGGATCTTTCCACTTTCCTTCCATGAATTTATCCAGTCACCTTTTTGATCCATGTAAGTTTTTAAGCATCCTACAACAAGCAGCAACACAGCTTAACACACGGGGTGGAAGTGTTTAAAAACACTGATAGCAGGCAGGAGAAGGATGTGCTACCAGGAAAGTACCATCAACTCCAAAGGTTATGATACCCACAGCTCACAAAGCTCCACTGAGTTCTCACCCCAAAGTTTTTACAGCATTAGTAGAGACCATGACAAACAAGCATTGCCATGCAAGTCTTAAAGATTCAGACTGTGCTCCTCATTAGTACCTCTGTGGGCAAAGAAGCAGAAGAACTGGTTTGGAGAAAGAAAAGGAAAATCAGATTACTTCGATAACATGTCTAATTAATAAAGCATAAACTAGATGGGCAGGTTCAGTCTGTGCATCCCATCTGCTTTGACTTCAGTCGCAACAGTTCCCGTCTCCACAAGTGCCAGTTTCCATACAGATATTCCCACATGCTGACAAGCCAAAGACATGCCTTCAGCACCTGGGCACATAGGTGGTTCTATGGCACTATCGCACACCCTTGTGTTCTTTTCTTTAGGAAGAAGGGATGAATAATGAAAAATATGAGTGTCCAGTATGCAAAGCATGGTTCTGAGACACCAAGGCTCTATCCCAAGAACTAAACACAAGAATTTGGTACGAGTTTGCTATAGCTTTGTAGTCACCAGTCCTCCATGGCTGCTAAATAGGTACTTATCCACCTTTAAAGCCTTAACCTCATAACAGCTAACATTATTTATTCTGTTGCACTTTAAGTGACTTCGCAATCAACTTGCATGAAGTTCTATAGTGTAAATGCTGACTTATAAAGATTTATTTGTGGAGTGACTAGGTATAACTCGTCTGATGACCTTAGGGAGCTCTTGATCTCGGCACTTTTCCATTCCTCCTTTTGGAAACAATGAGCCAAGAAGACACATACCATAGAATCCCAACAACAGGAAACATCTAGACACGCTTGCAAACATGCACCCTGGCCCTAAAAGCTTCAACAAAAGGCAAATGCGAGTAACAAAAGCAAGGGGAGCATCTCTACTGCTGTGCAGAAGGTCAGCAGCAGCACCAAGGACAGGATGTGGGAGATGGAGAAGCACATCAAGTACCCGTGGCAGCCCAACAAAGCAACCTCTGTGACTTAAAATGAAATGGAGAAGAGGTAGGTCAGTAGGAGGTGCTGCCTGCAGAATGTAGGGATTTCAGCCAGTGTGCCATGAAAAATGCATATGAGCTCAGTAAAGTGTCTTTATATAAAGAAAGTACCGTTCCTGCTCCCCCAGGGAAAGAGGAGGAGGGGGAAGATGTTTGTATCCTATTTCAGGTTTAAGAGGATTTCTCCTAAAGTATTAAGTCTGTGAGAAGTTCTGAGACTAAGCAGCTAGGGACAGCCAGCAGAGAGCACAAGGAGCAGAAAACTTGCCCTTCTCAAACCAAGGCAACCTCACAGAGCACTTTTTCTTGTTTATCTATAGTTTAACCCATTGGAAATACCCGCTTCATAACAGGCAGCAGGATGGAGGCAAGATCTGTTCCTACAGCCATGCACAGGCCTCCAGAACAACAGGAAACTGGTGGCCAAGCAGTGCTGATAGTCCTGATGCTGCACTAATGCTCAGTTGAGGACAGGCTGATTCATTCACCCCTGTTAAAAACCCAAGCACCAACACGAGTCAGTCTGCTGGAGCTGGTAGTTCATTTTTTCCAGGTTTCATTGCTACAGGTGGATTTTATGAAAATTAAAACCTTTCAAGGAGGTTCAGTGCTTCAGAGGCAGAGAGAAGGCTACAGTCAATTCCAGACAAGCTTCTCCTGTATCACTTCATGCATGCCCAGAGTGGCTGTTGGCACCTGCTCCTGAACAACCCAGCCACAATCAGACCCTGAAAAGATTGTCTATGCAGCACGAGGGAAGAGGAATGGGACTGAATAAGCAACGTCCTGTTGGGAAAGTCCACACCACACCTACGATTACACACAAGAAAAAAATCAGCCTAGTATTCAAGCCAGCCAAACAGGGAATGCCAAACCTTTATTAAAAGGAAAACCTTGAGTAACTCGGATGCAAACAAGCTCATATCCAGCTGAGATGCTAAGCCCCTTTCACTACCTTTGTACTAAAGAGCTATTTTCATAAAGGTCTGATTCGCAGTTGGGGCTGGCTAGAGGAAGGACCCAGCAGGATGTGCCATCCCAGAAGCATCCCTAGCCCAAGCCAATGAGCTCCAGCTGTGACTTCCTGCAGTGCTGGGGACATCTGACCCCTGCAGCTCACTCCAGCCCAGCTCCCAGCTCCCCATCCCTCAAAATTCAACAGCATTAAACAGTGGAAAGCTTCTGTTTGCAAATCATGGTTGCTACACGGAGGATCATCACACGTCGTAACTGCAATGTCACAGGAGCAAACGAAGTGGTGATGGCGAAATCCTACAGCACAGATTTGTTCTCCAGGCTTCTCCCTTAAAGCTAATGCAGAAAGTCATGTGGGTGGCTGCAACTTCATCCCAAGAAGGTGAACCAATGCAAGAAGCCTCAGCTGCACTGGAACTGTCAAGATCTCTGGCAAACTACTTAAAAGTTTTCTTACAAAACTTACAAGTAGTTTTCCTCAGGAAGTGGACAATAAGTTGCCAGTAGCATCCTGGAAGACTTTCTCCTGCGAAAGAACTGCTTACTTAGGAACAGAGCTAACTCAGGCAACATGCACAAAATAAAAAGGCAGAAGAGAAGTTTAAGTGGAACTTGCTGACTACAGTGACATGGTACATTGACATGGTACAGGGAGCAGAGGGCAGGGGAGATCAGGGCAGCAGCCAGTGCTTTGGAATAGGCACAGTAATAAGTTTCCACGGGAGCATGTTTCTTTAAAGTCAGATGTATTAGATCATCTTGTCCCCTAGAGTATGTTGTTTCCTAATGTTTTGCCCAGACCAATTTCAAATGTCAAAAGCAATGGTTGGGTTGGTAGGTTGTGTTTTTGGTGGGGTTTTTTTGGGTTGTTTTTTTTTTTTTTTTTAACTACCTTGAGTCCCTACAGAGCCAGTCAAGGATGAGAATTTTAGACTCTGTTCTGTCTTTCACATTACAAATGCAATTACTGCTGCAGCTTGATTACAGCATCTCCTGTCATACAGATTCTGCAAGAGGCTGAAAGAACAGCTTGCCTTTCAAATGGAGTTAGAAAAATTCATATGAGTCCTTCAGTGCTCAGTGGTCATGCGGCAATGA
Organism: Falco rusticolus; assembly: GCF_015220075.1. Lineage (NCBI taxonomy): Eukaryota > Metazoa > Chordata > Aves > Falconiformes > Falconidae > Falco > Falco rusticolus. The sequence continues at coordinate 86,102,061 of NC_051187.1, read as the reverse complement.
AATTTAAGAAAAGCATGTGCAGTCTCAAGGGAAGTGCCTCCCTTAGAGAAAGCTATTCACATGTCTTCAAAAAAAGACATGATGAAAAGCCCTTGCAAAGTATTTAACCTGAAGTAAGGACTACTCTCAAAATAGTCTTATTCCTCTTGCTTTTCAATCCTTTCATCCAGTTAATGAAGAAAAATCTTCCCTACAAGGAGATTTTTAGATGCATGTGACCGTTTGGGATGGGCAGTCTTGCCCTACCTGGATGCAAGAGATATAGGATTGAGAAAAGTAACGGATCACACAACTAACATTCAAGTTAGTTTGACTCCTCTTCCCAGACATGAAAGCAGTGAGCATCTTGGATTTAGCTCTTGGACAACTGTAAGTGGAAATTAGCACTACAAGCTGGAAACATCTGGATATAGATAGTTAAACAAGATAGTATCATCAGGTCACATCTGTTTTCCACATTTTCATTTCAGCCTACCAAGAGGCAAGAGTCAGGGGCATAGGCTGGAGTTGGGAGAAGAGCTGTGGTGGGTTACTCAGGGTCCTCGAGCCGGATGATCACACAGGCCACTGCCACCAGATGTGGGGTCCCTTCTCCTCTGCCTCCCCACACCAGGCATTCCCACAGCTGCCCATGCCAGGCTCTGTGTCAGCCACAGCAGGCCAACCTGCCTTCCTAACCTGCCAAAATGTCAGACAGGACAGGGTGCTGTGCCAGGGAGAGCGGTTTCATGCCAAGGTAAGCAAGCTGAGCTGCCTTACCCGATTGTCAGATGTGGCCCAACACGTGCAGAAAAGTAAACTCTCCAAAACAACACCTACATCAGCTCACCTCTGTCACGTAACAACTAATCAACTCTTCATAACTTAATTTCCTTCGGACACTGGGGCAATAGGCCTCCCTCTTCAACCAAGTACCAACTAATGCACCAATGCTGCTACACCTGAGCCCCAGAGAACACCTGATTTTGATGAGACAGGGCTTGACCCCAAGTTATTAAGCAGTAAGTAGGAATGTTAAGTGCAACTACTAATGGTGAAATAGGCACAGATGGCACCGAGGTTAAAGGGAGCTTACAGGATGGGACTAAACCAAGTTCAGCTAATAGCACATGCCTGGCTATCAAAGATGACAAGGTTTAGCAGCTTATTATTAATAATGAATCCTTTGCAGGATGTTTTCCACTAGGAAAAAGCAAAAGTGTTGCCTTTTCAGCTGCCCATTACTTAAAGTGAGCTGAAGGAGCCCCACTTCAGAGGGAATAACTCCCTTTTGGATCAGGCAGTGGGCAGCTTGACCAGGAAGCAGTCAGCACTGTTAAGCCACCTGTTATCTATTGTCCAAGCAAGAGACTTCAGACTTAGAATAAAAGCCAGCAGTTCTCAAGAAGCATGGAAGCACCAACTCCTTTTATTTCACATCTCTTCCCTTTTCCCTGGGGACAGCAGGCAGCCTGGTGTGACACAACGGGAATACTCCAGTCCTGTCGTGGGCACAAAATCTGTGATCAAGGCAAGCACCGATAAATGGGAGTAGGGTAGTGAGTGAAGGAAAGTTCATGGAAGATTGCTCACAGAAGACAGGAATATTAAACTGTCTTCAACAGTTAAATTAAACTTCAGAGTTTCAACTCTGAAGCCAGGAAAGACTTAAAAAATTGGCAGCTTTGCACTTGAAGCTGCTAAGAAACAACCCTGCCCAGAGGAAAGAAAAACTACAAGTGGAAGAATTAAGCAGGCAAGTGCTTGACATAAGTGTGATTTTGTCAACGGAGACAATTTATGGAACAGGTCTGTAAAAGCAAAGGAGGACAGGGGAACAGAGGGCAGCTTGGGTACTGCCAGACTTTCTGCCTGCAAGCACTTTATTCCAAGATCATCTTTTGGCTCATGGTTGTAGAGATGGAGGGGCAGGATCCAAGGACCACTCTCAGTGGGGAGATGAAAATGGCTTCTCAGTTTTTCACTCCTGTACCACAGGATCTGCAGCAAGATTTTGGCATGACCCAGTCCCACTGGTTTTTGGCAGCCCATGCCTGCTTGCTGCAGGTAGGGCAAAGGGCAAGGTGGACCTCCAGCCACCACCTATGCTGGTGTCTACTTCCACAGCACTGCAACAACACACATGTTGGACTGCTCCAGCCTGGGCTGATGAGAAGAGCAAGTGTGCAAGGACATCTGTGAGAAGAACTGCAGCAAAGCCTGGGAGCTATCCTGCATGAAACCAAATGTTGCACAAAGTCTGAAATAAGCCAAGCTTCTGAGGTGCCTGTTCAACATTGCTGGGCTCCAAGCAAAGACAAAATTCAGCAGAAACAAGAAGGTTTTTCTGAAGTCATCAGTTTTTGTTACTTCCAAAATTTATACCTGTACAAGCTGGCACATCTGCAGTCCTGGTCAAGACACTGCCACGTGCCAGGGCATGGTGGAGAACGGAGGGTTTGGCAGCTGGGGGCCAAGAGGGAAGGAAGGAAGACACAATCCAATTGGCAAGCCATGAATTTAGCTCCAGAATAGGATGGACCAAACTTGTGCTCAAAAATAAAAATAAATTCTCAAGTGGCTCTTATTAGCAAGAACAGATTTAAGCTCCACATACATACCCAGTTCCTCGCCCTCATACCATCACTTCCCAATGTTCCCCAGGCCTCTCTCTTCTCCCCAGAGGTAGATCCAAGTGCCTCTGCAACCTGGGCACTGCTCAAAGCTGGTATTCACGGTCAGATCCAGAATGGAAGTGACTTTGAGTATGTCTGATGGGAGAATGTAGTTCAAATGCTTTGAAAGCTTTAGAGCATTTTATTCAATGTTTTGACTGCTTCTAAGTAAAATTAGGTCCCAGCGTCCAAAAATATAGGAAGTAAAACCATCAGTAATGAGAAAAATTGATTCTAATGTAACATCCAACACTATGGTTTGACAGGGTCATTTGTAACCACGCATAAAGTGACCACAGATAAATTGGGGTAGTCAGAGATGCTTGAGACCTGGATGAAGAACACTGAAAAGCTACAGCCAGGCCACTGGAAGAACCTCATTCAAGAGGGACACAAAGTACCTTCCCATCTTTAACATAAGCCACTGTTATCTGAGAGTTGGCCCAAAGATGGAAGTTGGTAGCCCAAGTTCAAATGATGGGTTTGTGCCACAGCAGATATCAGAGGCCATGCAGCCTCCCAAGGCTTGATGGTAGCATTAGCTCTCCAAAAGTCTCTAAAAACACCACCAAACTGAATGAACCCCGTGGCTGAACCTTGATTGCCCCTAGACACAAAGCTGCAGCACCTTTGGAGGGCAGCAGAAGGGAAAATCTATGTCCCTGCTTAGTCCCTGAAACAAGGTTTCAACCCTACAGCCAGATTTAGCACTTTCATCTTTAAAAAAAACACAATTCCTCAGTCCTTCATCATGCCACATAGAATTGCATGATGAAAAGCCACAGGTGAAAGCAAACTCACAAGCGCAGCTCAGCATCTGCTCCCATCCTCAGCCCTCTGGCATCCCTTCCCAAGGGCCAGGGTGGGGAGCAGGGCAGGCCCTCAGCTGCTGGGAAGAGGTTGCCAACAGCACCGCTCTAATAAGATCTTGGGGGAAACACATCCTTCGCCTCACATAAAACAGTCCTGCAGCCTGCTTCTCATGTTGGAAACCCACTGGGCCTGGCACGCTGTCAGTGCAACCTGGACCCCTGGGGCAAATTGCTGCCAGTCCTTTTATCAAAGGACAGGAGAAAAACCCTATTACACTGCCACAGCCTGAAGCCCATCTCCCCTGTACTGGTGGCTTTGCCACATTGCAGATTCTCACTATCAGAGATGCTGGCGCAGGGAGATAAAGAGGCAGGAACATCTCAGGCTGCAGGGAAATCAGAATTGAAAAGAGGCAAGAGGCTTTTTAAAAACACTTTATGCTGCCCTACCCTGGTCTCAAGCTGTGGGAGGGACACGGAGGACTGAGCTCCAGACGCCTCGTGCTCACTTGGAAGGCTAACCTCTTCAAGTGTCAAGTCAATGCATCTCACAGGAGCCGAGCTGCAATTTGTCACCTAAACAGCAACAGTCCTCCTGGAAACACCCTGCACCAACAAGCCAGTCTTGTTAGTGAAGACAAAGCTCAAGCAATGCTTTAAAAGATCTGTAACAGTCACTGTAAGAGGCAAAATGGAAAAAAAAAAACAAACGTGGAAGTGGCAGTCCTCTTCCTATCCCTGGGCTTGGGATCTGCTGCTGGCAGGGTTTCTGGCAGGGCTGGGAGCCTGCACTCTGGTGACAGAGGGGGTACAGCACACACACTGCCATGACCACCCGGAGGGCTGGAAACAGCTGAAGCGACACAGAAAACGTTGCCCATAAGATGGGACTGGTCACTGCCGTGACGAGCGTGGCAGAGGTATCCTGACAAGACCCTTCTGTGCTGGATGGGGAAAAACAGGCAAGATAGCTACTGTGCTACCGCCTGTGTCCTTCATTAGTTAATTACCTACATTTCTGTAACTACATTGCTTTAATGAAGCAGCAGGAAAGGAAAAATTAAATATAAAGAGGCAACCTCAGCCAGCCAGCAGTACCTTCTCTGATGCAAGTGGATGGCATTTCAGCAGACAGGGCTCCAGGAACCTAAATTCCCTTAAATCTGCATCGTGTTTCTCAGCCCATGGGGCACTGAACTGCCCAAAATGAAATCCCCCCATGCATATCACCACACCCTCTCTGTGCTAACGGCTGCATGAGGAGCCACACCATGAGGCCCACTGAGAAAGAATCCTTAAACGCTTCTAAACACAATTTTAAAGATTCTCTTCCAAACTAAGTCAAATTGTCAGTGGGTGAGACCTGCCCTCTCCATACCTGGGCACCCTGGATCATGGGCAGCAACAGGCAAGAACTTGTTTTGGGCAGCAGAGCCAGCTTAAATAGATTAAACCACAAGTTTAGTCTTCTAGTCTGCCACACTGCCTGAAGGCTGCTGGCATGTCCAGGTTTCAGCCACCTTTAATGAAGCCACAGTCACCAAGCCAGGCACCACCTCACTGGGACCTCAGTGGCCAGCCCTTCTCCCCTCACAGCAGCTAGGAGAGGCTTGAACTGCTGCTCACCATGCTGTGTCCTCTCCACAGCAGCTAAACACGCTAATCTCTGAAAAGCCCATGTCAGCAACTCTAAATCCACTCTACGAAAATAAAATCATTCCAAATAATCCATACAAAAGCAGCTGAGCAAGTATTGAGCAACTGCAAAGTTCTTGGCTTCCTAAAAACAGTCATGATCTTGCAGTAACTTCAAAAAAATCACTTGAAGAAGTCAGTTCCTGGGCTTGGATGCCGAGGAGCTTAACTTTCCCATCACCTCTGAGGCTGCTTCGCTGCCCAGGAGCCCTGGCTGAAGTTTCCACCTACTTACCATCAGATCTGCCTGGCTCATCTCTGAAGCACTTCCCCCCCGCCCCCCCCGACTTTCCACCAGTTCCATGCACTTGTGCACAGACTTCCTCGTTCTCCATCCACCAGTCAAATAAGCACGGTTTTCAGAGTAAAAATTCAGTTTCTCAACATTAAAGTTCAAAAGGAGGGTAGTTCAGGAGCTAGGCTTCTTAGTTTTGTTCAAGGGGAGAATGGAAATGGATGTTTTCAGATACCCTAATTACATACTGTGTAATTATTCAGTAGAGGCAACCTGCAAACTCTGGCAGCATCATGCTTACAGTTGCTCTTACACTTGCTACTGAACCATTTTCAAAATTGACAAGCAGAAATGAGCCGTGGATGGGTGAGCAGCTTCTTTCAAGTTTGCAGTGAACAAGAGCCATGAATCTCCCACCAGCTGCTGCGCTCGTGTGCCATGGGAGCCAAAGAACCCTCTTCTGCAAGATGCTGAGCATCCTCAGATCCCCTTGATCTACACAGGAACGGAGACCAAGCAGCACCTGGCAAGGTCATGTCCAGCCAACTGATTCAAGTTACACTGACTTAAGGCTTCACTGAAAACAGCAACATCTCTGCTGGGCAGAGGTGCATGGTAAGGAATGCAGCAGCTTTGGGAAGGGGTAGAGGGCTTGTAGGGAGCAATGCTGGGGCTGCAGCATCTCCACAGAGAAACCACCACCCCTCCTAGCAGCACATGCCGCTCTCAAGCCTGCTGACAGCTCACCATGCTCTCTCCCTGAGAAGCATCACAGTGTTGGGCAATGGGGCAGCATCAGGCGGTCCATACCACGCTGCTCACTCAGCTGTATGAGAGAGAAAATAAGGACAGAGGGCTCCCTGGGTTCCTCTTTTCTTGCCACAAACAGCGTGAGATCCAGCTGAGGGTATATCCTTTTAAAGCAGCTCCCTGCATTTCACAATTTATCTTCAAGTTTATACACAAAGAGGGCAACATATGGGAAGTTACATAAACTCAAACACCCTCCACAGAATATATTGTATCCTAGAAAAGAGACAGTTATCCCCGCACAGGCACTGAACTCTGTTTAACAAATATCAAGGGAGGCAAAGAGTAAATCCTCCATCACACTGGGGGTAAGACACAGACACTAGAAGCAGTATCAGATACTCTGAAAACTACACAACCTCTCTTCGGTGGATCAAGAGATCTGCCGCCTTTATGAACATGCACCTGCAGCACTGTCTTTACACCTGTATCACCAAGAGTTCTCCTGCAGCCCTGACTGAGGGACACGACCTCCCACAGGGACCCTCTCAATAGCAGCTGAGAGGGATGGAGACACTTTGGTGGCCCTCCAAGCCATCTTAACACGCTGATGGACCCAAGGTGAAAAATGTTCAAACACCACCAGGTTTGTCAGCCTCTCTGGAGGCTCAGCTGAGGAGAGGATGGGAGAGCTGCTCTTCCTCTACGCTCCAGAGGAGACAAGCAAGAGGAGATTCTCTTACGAGACTGGGTTGCATGGACAGGCAAGGCTGCAAGCTGCCCATCCCACGCCTCCTCTGATCATGTTTTAAGATATGAGAAAGGATGACTGCACATTTAAGTTACTTCCCAGGAGAGCAGAGATTCATCTTAACCCTTCCAAAGCTGCCTTTGTATGTCAACTAGCCTATCCCTCAGTTTCCCTTTGTAACAAAACCTCTTTTGTGCATTTTATTTGTTTGGATGTTGGATTCTGGGAGGCCAGACCTGCCGGTTCAGCACAGCGAGAGCTGAAGTACAGCCCCAGACCAGGCACTGCAGCAACACAGACTAAGGGCTGGGTCACAGATTTCACCTCCAGGTACCTACTGGAGTAAAAAAAAACCCAAAAACTCATACGCAAGTACTGCAGATCAAGCCAGGAACAGAAAAATGGTAGATGAATTGGCTGAATATTTTTTCTAAAAGGTAGTGCTATGTAAGAGATTCTCCCACAGCCCCACAGGAAATGTCTGTAGCCTGCTCTAGATGAGCTCACCAACCTGTGCAGCCTTTCACAGCTCAGTGGAGGACTGAAATGCAAATCTACCCATTATGAAGCAATATGCATGCACTAAATTTCTTAAATGGTTAAAATTATGGAAAAAAATAGGGATCCACATAATAGAAATATTTTGAAGGACTGACTGAAGCAGAGCCAAAAAGTAGTAAAATGTCATTTGCAAAACTACAAAGTAAAACCATGCTAGCCTTGAAAAGAGTCTTCCCATTTCTTCTCCATATACTCTGAGATAACCTTAGAAAATAACCTCTCTAATCACAGTCACAGTCTTCCAGCTAGCCAAGTATCTAAAACCAAGCTGCTGCCACTGAGTTGACCAAAGATCCTGCCTGGCATTGCCACCCTGCCACTGGAATGAGAATGCAAATTGTACATGGCGACTGGGATTAAAAAACATCTCTCTGTCTGTAGCCAAATAGGTTTAAAGTCTCCTTAAGAGAAAAGCTTGAAGATTATCCATGCTTTCCAATTTATTACTCATTTCTAACTCATCTCTGTTCATTTCTAACTCATCATTCAGGCCTAGCACAGATGGCATTAATGTCTTCTAGGAGATGGACAGGAAACTGCAGCATTTGGGCTGCTGCAGAGATGAAAGCACTGCCCTTCTGATCCAGCCATGCAGAGAAACAAGGGAAGACTAAGTCTGTACTTCCACTTAGAGACCAACTAAATATGCACATGCCTAGCTGAGAGCAGGCCTAAAGTTATACTTCTGAGCCTTCACACTCAAAAGTGGACAGTTTGCAAGAGCGTGAAATCCAGAGGCTCTGAGATATACCACGTGTTAAGCAATGCTGGAAAACACATGTGAGCATTTTTATTTTCAGGCTTCTCAAACATATCCATAAGAGCTTTGCTTCTGGAACAAAAGTGAGATGATTATCTGCTGGCATGATAAAAACATTATTCAAATTGTAAAGCAGTAGAAAAGTTTTGCATGCTGTCCTGCCACATACTAACACAAGAAAAATTTATGGTACCTCAAAACCTTCAGGTTGAGAGCCAGGATATTCCCTATGCTGTACGCGTGGTGCCTGGAACAAGAGGCTGCCCTTTCCCAGAGCACCGCTGGAATCTTTATAAACCACTAAAATGTTGGGTTTTTTTAAAAAGACAAAAACCAAAACAAATTCTGTTCTTTGTATTTCTCCTCTTAGTAAGATTTACTTACTTGAAGATTTCTAAATGCCTCTAACAGCATCAGGATTGTAACATCTGTCCCTTCTGCCCTCCCGAGTTCAGCTGAGTCTCTTGGACCACCTCGCCACCAGCAGCCAGACCCAAGTTGCCTTCCTGGCTTTTCTTCCGCTAACCTACATTACTACCTTAGCAGGTTGCTGCTTCCTCCATCTCCATTTTTCCTCCAGTACCTGGTCAGGGGCTGGGTCTGCACAGTGTGTAGCAGACTCTTTCATGGACAAGATAAGCACAGCTATGGCAAATATCTTCCTACATTAAGTGGTCTGACCTCCAGGTCAATGCAGGGAAGATCCTTTTCCTTATATTTTTTGTTTTTAAATAAAGGTGAGTGAACAGAAAACCTTCCCCAGATTTGTCAAGACCTGTCTGGATATCACATCACCAGTTATCACTTCAGTACTCACCTGAAAGCTCACAAGGGCAAGATGGCTGTTTCAAAGGGTGAAGTAAGAGATGCCCAACCAGAAGCAAGCAGGACTTCAGCCTGGCTGCAACACAAGTTGGAGCCAGGAACAAACTTCCTGGTTGCAGAACGCTCTCTAACACATACCATGACATAATTTACTAACACAAATTAGTAGTATCAGCCCTTAGCCAGCTGCAGCTTGTGAATGAAGTGTTTGAAATTCCCAGAGTATGAATCAACCAACTCTAAAAATGCAGGGTCAAAAGCAAGGGATGGACCCCACAGAATCCCAGGGATTAAAGGAGGATCTGCTTCTTGGTTTGCAAGTTCACCACTACAGCTGAACCACTTAGTTGCAGCTACTATCAGCATTTTCAAGCACAGCAATGCTCCAGAAATGCCCGCAAGCTGTCTAGTCCATCCCACTCACGTCATCTCCGATCATTGTTCATCCTACCAACTGGTCAACCCCAGTTAAAGATGAGCACGTGTGAGCACACCAGACTGTCCACTATAAATAACAGACACAGGAGATAACATACTGGATGCACAGAAGACAAGCGAAGATGGCTGTGGGTATCAGTTTTGGGAAAACCCTCTACACGTTGCTTTCTGGTCAGAAGATACCCAGCTCCTTGGAGGAGAGCATCTAAGCACAGACCCAGGGAGACATCCTACCTTCCAGCAGTTAAACTAGAAATCTCTGCTGCTCTCTGCAGCCCCAGAGCAAGGTCATCACTAATGGGGTGGAGACCAAAGTGAGCTAAACCCCTGGGTTTTAGATGATCAGAACACCTCGGAGAAGTTATTTCGAAACATCAGGCATGATATGGAAAGGCAGTCATCCCAAGGGGGGCCGGTTCAACCACTGAGCAATTCAGCGTTGATTGATTCACTGCTCATACCTGAATCAAGGTTTCCTGTCACCTATTACCTAACTGGGATACACAAAACCTACAAGCTTGAACATGCCAAACTCTGTTTTTAAGACTGGTATGCTGCCGCAGCACCTCTGCAATCAGCCTCTAACACGCTTTTATCAAGCTAGCTTGGAGCATCAAACAGCATTTTGGACCCCCAAGTTATGAATACAGGACTTAAAAATCCCTGTGTAACCCTGCAGGCAGATAGCATCCATCAGCCAAGACTTCTAGGGGTTGGCTATCCAGATATTGGGAAGCCTGTCTCACTTGCAGCACATCTGCCAGCTGGGATTTCCAGCCTAGACACCTCCATTTCCACCACCTCCAGGGCTCAGCCTGAAGAGACATTCACGCAGCACTCTGGAAAACGAAGACACAGCCTTGATGCTTGCCATCACCACCAGCAGAAATTATGAACCTACCAGCATCAAGGAAGGTGGCTGCGAGACGGGCAGAGTTGATCCTGCCTGCAGTACCTTTGCGCCATAATTCATCTCATGCTTCCCAGGTAAGTTCCAAGGAAGCCAGAAAGGATGCCTGCACCTCCCCTTCTTCAAACATGCAGGGATTTGGGGCAGGGAAGGAATTTGGCTGGCGTCCCTTGATTACGCAAAGGAAGGGAGAACAGGGATGTCTTCCCGGAAGGACCAGAAAATAGCCATGGCTCAAGTCAGACTGCGGGGCAGGATGTGGAAGTCCTTGTTACAGCAATAAAAAGGTCTCAAGTAGTTGGCTGGGGCGCCAGGAATACACCGACATGCCAGATCGGCTCAGAAGCAGCTTTTCACATCAGTGCAGTGGGAACATTTTTGTTTATTTGTTCCTCAGTGTTAGCCAAGAAGGAAGGAGGTGGTGGTCCGTTCCCCCTCACCACAGATGTCCTCAGCTCCCTGCAACAGCAGAAGGCTTAAAATTGGTGACACCTACATCTCCTGCTCCCTCCTACCAACTTGGGATGTCTGGTCTCACGTACGGGTTTTAATTTTGCTTTATAGGAGGGATGGAATGGCACGACCTGACTCACACAGGAGAGGCAGAGGCTGTGCTCTTGTCTATTCTTCTGAAGTTAGAGAATTTTTGTTTTCCATCCCAGGCCCAAATTAGTACTAATTATTCCATGCAAAATGGAGTTGCTTCAACAGGAAGGAAATAGGACAACAAATTATCCTGGAATAGAGAGGACTCACTGCTGCCTAAGCAAGCTATCTATTTGCACGTGGAATAAAAGGGGCATTCTCCCACATGTGTTTTGGGAAAAAAGCAGCCCCCTCCCCATTTTTTAGAAGATTTCTAACCTCCATGCCTCTTACAGCAGCCATCAGGATTTGTTACATGACCAACATGCCAAAACCCAACCCACACTCAGTTGTTTCGACTTCCACCATCAAAACTGCAGCCACCATAAACACTGCAGTACCATATGTGTAACCACAGCAAAAGAGGGTTTGACGGCCATGGCCGATGTTTTCAGTTAGGCAGGTTTTGACTCAGGGCAGGGAGGGAAGGGGAGGCGCAGCCACACACCCTCCCACAGCCTAAAGCAGGGTTTCCCACAACAGAGACATAACCCTCAAATTTAGTTGAACCTCAGCAGTCCCACCAGAGTCACGATGAGACCTCCACCTCCCACCTCCGCTTCCCAACCTCCCACCGGCTCAACACCAACCTGCAGGACACAGAGAAGATGGATTATTTGTGTGCCCCAACATGTCCCTCCACCATCACCTCCTCCCACACAAACACAGTGGCACCCAACCCAGAAGGGTGGCCCCCTTCTTGCTGTGCTACAAAAAACTTTCCACTGCAAAAAGAACCCTACATGGATCAATGTGGGGCAGATGTGGAAAGCAGCACCATCATCACAGGTGTTTCCAGGACCACGCTGGGAGCATGAAGATGAAATTTAAGGTCTCCTGAAGAGGTTAGCCAGAGAAAAGTATGAATGAGCCACCTCCGCACTAGCAGCTGGACAGATGTATGTAACAGTGATGGCATCCACAGAGCCCAAGACATGTTTCCTATGAGCTCTGGCTACACACATAAGTTTGAAGCACTGCCAGGTACTGCAGCTCACAGTACAGCCACGTAAGTTTTACCAGAGAAAAACGGTTTCCAGAATTTTTGTGTGTTTAATGAGAAGAAAGCACTTGTGATGAAAGCTGCTCTACCTGCTTACAAAAGCTACAGACATCAGGAAGAACAGGATCAGACTAGTCTCTAGCGATATCCAGGAGCAGCTGCTCCTGAGGAAGATGCAAGAAAACATTCTGGACAGTTCAGGAATCACTTGCTTATCGGTAAATTTCTTCCTAAGCCCTTCATACAGTGATTAAGCACAAACGATTCATACCCCATATATGAAATATTAATCTTTCCTAATGTGACTGCCGATGTTCCAGTTATCCGATTCAGATAACCGCACACTCCCAACAGCCCATTCCTTTTCCACCCCAAACCACATAAACACAATGTACAAAGCCCAGCAGCATTTTGTGATCCAGCTAGAAAAGAGCTGGCGATATCCTCCTCGGCCTCTGAGCCTTGAAGCAAAACAGCTGGATCTCACCAAAAGCAGGAGGGAAAGAGTTAAGGGCCGGGAGATGAATCACCCTACTGCTATAAACTCGGACATTTCCTACTTCTTCACTCTAGTGTTTCTTCCTGTCTGCAGGCTTTGGGGATGCTTACGGACCTGGTCACATTCAAATGATTTCCACTGCGACAGGAAAGCCTGGGGATTTGTTGTATTTCAAGAGGAAAATGCAATTTGTGAATGAGACCTAAAAGCAGCCGTGAGGGCTGACCTCCTTCCCACATAACACCAAGAATGAAGTACCAGCCAGCGGCCTGCACATCTGCTGTACTGCTTCTGACCCTATGGAAGCGTACGGCCACTCTGTTCCACGCAAAATAACCTACCCTACACTCCCCAGTGTTTTGAGGCATCAGGCAGAGCACGGCCATCCAATCGTGGCTCAGCACTGCCTTACCCGAAGCAGCTAAGGCAGACCTGCAGGCCAAGCCCGGCAGAGGTCACGCAACCTGCGCCCTTCCCGCTGGATCAGGATCTGCCGTCCCACTGCAAACACAGGGGGTCAGAGGAGAACAGATGTAGGTCATCGGCAGGAGGAGATGGGGAGAGAGGGAATTCGAACTACTCTTCCACAAGGATGTTGATGTTGGACTTGGACCAATATCACAGATCTGCACAGAGCATCAGTTATTTGAGAGTGGCATTTCAGAAAAGCAGAGCTTTGTATCCTATTAGCTTGAAAACAATACAGCCGCAGCAATGCCAGGACAGCAATGCCCCTGGAAACGGGAAACATCTATTTTCAGCATCTCCCAGTATCCCCCCACTGCTTTAACAAACTGTTTTTATAAAGATCAGGCAAAAGCCTGGAGCTTCCAACAGACACCTCCCCAAAAAGCTCTCCAACAGGCATGGAGAGGAACACAGGGAGGGGGAACGTGGCAGTGCCCATTTTCTGCCCAGCACAGACACGAAGTGTCTCTCACACAGCACCCCCAGGTCCCAGTGAAGCTGTGGTCCATGCCCCCACCCCCCCAAAACCGCCCTGGCTCTTCACCTTGGCCACAGCAGAAGTCATTGGGGGAGCTGGCAGCACAACGGCCATCCCTGGGGTCCTGTTCCTCGTCCCAGAGCCCTGCATGGAGCCGGTTTCCCAACTTCACCGTGGGAATAACGGCATGAGTTTGCATCTGATTCTTGATGGAAAGAGACATAAATCTTCCTTGCAAACCCGGCTGTTCCCTGTATCAGCTGCAGCCACCCGCACACCTCTTTCCCTGCCACCGTCTGCTGCAGCAACAGGAATTTAAATAAAGAAAGATTATGAACTCCTGTTGGGGCTGCAGTTTTATTCGCCTGCACCCCTTTCGTATCTAGAAGTCCTCGTACAGGAGAGGAAAAATCCCTACATATTTTCAAAACATCATGCATGCTCGCGGCAAGCTTCCCCCAGCCACAGACAGGCAGAGAAGGGATGACTAATTTTTTTTAGCGTTAATACACTGCAGAGAGTGTCCTGTGAACAAGCGAAGTAAATTCCTGAGGCTCTCGGCAAGGACCCTGCTGCTCCTTGCGAAACTTCCCAGCTGGAACCTCACAGCCGAAAAGGCAGAAAACATCATTTTTCCCTCCTCCAACAAACAGGGGCTGGGATTCCTTTCACGACAGTATTTGGATTTTAATGTCAGTCCATATTTAGCAGGAGGAAAATAAGCCTCCCTTCCTTCCTGTCACATTTTCCACCCTTGATGACATCCAAGAACAGAAAAAAGCAAGTCCTGGACGAGGAGGGAAGACGCATCTACCGAGCGTGGGAGAGCCAGGATCATGGTAGCCCATACGTTCCCCTCTGGGATGCACCGAGGCACCGGCAAGGAGGGGACACAGCCCTGGGACCTTGTGGTGAGGAAGGGTGTCCCCTCCAGTGCTCCAGCTTGGATCATCTCTCCCAGGGCCAGGACAGGGCGAGAGCCAGGCCACACGCCTACGAGGCTGGCGTACCCTTCCCGCAAAGGATCCTTACGTCCTCAGCACAGGCCAAGAGGTGCCAAGGAGGCCGTGGGTCAGGCCGAGGGGGTTGCCCACGCGTGGGGGCCCCAGCGCGGGACCCCCGGAGCCCAGATCCTGCAGCAGGGAGAGCCGAGCCGTGGCAGGGAGGTGGCCGGTGCCCTGGGATCTGCCTGCACCCGGCGACGTGTTCCCGGTGTCGGGGGGGTCCCCAGCTCGGCCCCCCCGCGGGGTGGGAGGGGGCCGTGGGGAGCTGCGGACCCACGTGTGGAAGTTCACACGCCCCGATCGCGATTCACTTTTTATGATTATTATTATGAAAAAATAAAACCCACAGCGGGGCGGGGGGGGGGGGAGTGGTGTAGGACGAGGTGGGACCCCGCCGAGCCGGGCCCCACGCAGAGGCCGCGAACACGCGTGTGTCGTCGCCCCCCCGTCGCTATAACAACCCCGGGCCCTTCCCCGCCGCGTCCCCCTGCTCCGGCGGCCGCTCACCTGCGGCGCGGCGGGCGGCGCCGGGCCCGGGCCCGCTTCTTGTCCCTCGCTGGCTCTCGCCGCCGCCCAACGGCTCCGGTGCGACGCCGCGGCGGCCGGCCGCGACCATGGACGCCGCGCCGGGGGAGGGCGCGGGGGTCGGGGAACGGGGAATGGGGGGGGGGGGAAGGGGGGGGAATAAGGGGAGGGGAAGGGGGGAGGCGCCGCCGCCCCTCAGCGCCCCGCCGCAGGGCTGCCGGCCCTCAGCGGCGCCCCCGCAGCCGCCCGCCCGCTCCTGCCGCTGCCGCCGTTGCCGCCATGGTGCGGCTCCATGCAGGGCGCGCTCCGCTGACAGGGCCGGGGCGGGGCCTCGGGGCGGGGCGAGGGGCGGGGCGAGGCGGCCACAGCGGGATCCCTCCGCCAGGTGCCCGGCGGTCGTTCCCGTTACGGTGCTGCCACCTGCCGGCTGCGAGAGGCTGCCCCGGTTTGCCCCACACGCACACCCCGCCCCTTTCCCCGTCCCGCCGCCGTTGGGTGACGGCAGGGCCCGGCCCCGCCGCCCCGGGCCCGCCCCGCCGTCCGGATCCGGCGCCGTGCTCCGGGAGGGAGAGGGCGGGCACTTCCTCGCCTCACAGCCACTGTCTGTCAACGCGACGGGCGGGCACGACGGCCAATCAGTGGCGGCGACGCGCGGGGTGGGCGGGCTCAGAGCGGCCCCGGGGCGCGGCGGCGGCGGGCGCAGGTAGGGCCTCTGCGCAGCGCGGCGGCGGCGGGCGCGAGTCCGGAGCGAGGGGATACACGGCCTGAGGGGATCCCGGGGGAAGTCGGCGTGGGGGGGATTCCAGCGTGGGGGGGGATTCCAGCGAGGTCCGCCATGAGGGGACCCCGTCGTGATGGGGCCCTGCCGTGAGGAGATCCCGGCGTGAGGGGAACCCGCCGGGAGTGGGCCCCGCTGGGAAGGGGACCCCGGCGTGAGTAGGGCCCGGTGGCCGCCCCGCCCCCAGGCCCACCGGGCCCACCGAGCTGGGAGCTCCGGGGCGGCGGGCGGGGGTGGGCTCTCGAGTTTATTGACAAGCATAAAGTCTGGCAGCGCCCCCCTGGGGGCGGGGGGGCCGAGTTGCGGGGCGCCGGGGCCCGGCTGAGAGAGCAGGCAGGGCCCTGCCGCGGCCTGACCGTCCCAGGCTGCTGCTGCTCTGGGAGAAGGACCTTTGTCGGGCTGCCATCCTTTTCCGTCGGCGAGAAGCCACGTCGCCCTGGGCCTAAAGCAGGATCCGAGCCTTGCCCCTTCGCCTGGCATGACCCTGCACTGCTTGCAGTCAAAGCCCGCAGCTGGGATACACCCAGGCGCAAAAAGAATAAACACAGATTGGGCCATGGCAGAAGGGAACTAGGTTGGTGAATGCACAGTCGAGAGCTGAACTTTGACCACAATATTTTTGCTTTGTGTGCTTTCTGCCTGGAATTTCCCCCAGCCCTAATTGCTGTGGCAGTGAGGTTGAGTGTCTGTGCCAAGGGGCCAGGCTCCTGCAGAAAAGCCCACGCTCCTATAGAAAAGCCAAACAAAGCAGCCTTCCACTCATGCCAAGTCTCTCTCTCTCTCCTCAGTTGCTGAGCCAGGATGGGTTTTGCTGAAGACAAAGTGTACGACTACATTTTGAAAAACTTCAAAAATTTCAAGAACATCCGTGTGGCATCACTGGCCGATTCCCTGAGCTGCCTCACCGATGATGACAGAGTAATTTCCTGCTTTCCTGAGTCCTGCTGGGCTCCTTCCCCATTGTATAGCTTGGGCAACGTATAGCTGCCTTACCTCTAAGCCAGACCCGCTCTTAGATGTTCTGTGTTTTATTTAGGATGAGCTTCACACTCGGGAGGAAATGCGGGGGAGCCAGGCGACCGTCTATAGGTTTTATCAGCACCTGAAGTGCCGGCAGGGCTGGGTGCTGGATCTCATCGAAGCACTGCGCCAGAACAATGCAGGGCATCTGGCTGATGAGCTGCAGCACGTATACAACTCCTGGCAAATCAGTATGTAGCTTCGTTGTCCCTGGGTGCTGCCCCAGAGGTCAGGTGGAGATGGGGACCCAAACCATGTCTCCTGATGTCTGCCAAGCAGCTGGCCTTGTTCCCTGCTTTGGCTTCCCAGTGGCCTGGGGGTGTCTGAGACCATCTCCAGGGATGCTCCTCACCCTGGTGATGTGCCTGAGGATGAAAGGGTTCTTGTTTGATGGTGCTTGGGCTGGCAGTGGGCTGGGTTTCTCACCTGGAGGGGAGATGGAAAGATGAATGAAGGGGTGTTGTGGGCTTGGCTGATGTGGGGAAGAGCAGAGACACACGAGAGGCTGCCTTGGCCCCATGCTGATCCTCTGCCCCCTCGGCTTTTTCCCCAACATCCCTGTTCATGAACCACCTTGGCTCCTCCAGGTCCCCCAGCTGCTGCCAGTGCCTCCTTCCCTCCTGCAGTCAGCAATGCCCGTCCTGCTGTCTCCTCTGTCGGTTCCTCCACACCATCCACAGGGCCGAGCCCTGCTCTGGGCACCCCATTAGCTGAGCAGCCATGCCAAGACCCACCTGTTGGCAGCCATCCGCCTCTCCTGCCCAGTGCTGCTACCGTCACAGGCATGGACCTGGATGCCAGGGTTCCGGTGCAGGAATCGGTGAGTGGGGCACGCATCAGACAGGGACACAAAGGTCCTGTTTGGGACCGGTGTGGTGGGGCGTGGGGAGCCTGTGATAGGGCCAGGCTTGTTCAGGGACACCACAAGCAGCCTCTTGTTGCTGGTCTTTGCTCCATGCTTGCTGCATCTGGTAATATGTAGCCTACATATAGCCTTATAGCTGCTCCCCTCTTCTGATTCCGTTCCATGGATGGGAGTGCAGGGTCTGTTCTGTTAGTCCAGGCTCCCTTCCACAGCCCCTGACCCCATGCAGGCCTGCGAGCTGGGTGCTGAGGAGGGCACCTTCATCACCAGGATCACCTGGGTCACTGAGTCAGGGTTCGGGACACCCTGCTGGTCCCAGACCCCCTCATCCTGGTGCAGTGATTTAACACAGCTTATTTCCTTCCAGCTCCCCAAAACATTCCTGGAGCAAGAAAGCCCCCAGTCACCTCCACCTGAGAGTGCAGTGTGTGATGGAGTGAGTGATGGGCACAGTGGAGAGAGGCATCGCTCACACCCCATCAAGACTACCCAGGTGGCACCAGGGACCCCTAGGGCAGACAGCGTGGCTGTGACCTTGGCTGCCCCCCCTCCACAGGGCCGGGACTGGCTGGGCCGCCAGCAGCACCCGGTGTGTGTGGACAACGGGTGTTTTGGGAACGCTAACCACCTGCACCGCGGTGCACCAGGCTTGGGTCTGGGCAGGTCTCTTCCGCTGAGGGACACAAGCATCGCTCACAGCCCTAGGCAGCCCAGGAACGAGCCCCAAGAGGACTTCTATGTCTCCACTGAGTCAGTGCCGAGGCTGGAGGAGGCCACTCACAGCAGGGGGCCACAGCCCCCAAACACACTGCCAGAAAAACAGGTTGTGCCCAGCTTTGAGCATGGTGAGCCCCCAGACAGCTTTGTGGATGTGCGCAGCCCGCTCCTCATACAGCAGCAGTTTGACGCGGAGCAGAAGTGTGTCGGGATGTGGCAAGAGCACAGAGGAGGTGAAGGTAGGTTTCCTTGCTGGCAGAGCTATGTAGCCACTGTGCAGCCATGCTGATGGGGAGTAGGGCTGAAGGTGCTGCTGGTTGCCCCTCCTGACAAGAAGGACACTGAGGGGCTGGAGCATGGCCAGAGATGGGCAGTAGGGCTGGGGAAGGGGCTGGAGCGCTAGTCATGGGGGCGGCTGGGGGCACTGGGGGGGTCAGCCTGGAGAGAAGGGGGCTGGGGGGGACCCGGTGGCTCTGCAATGGCCTGGCAGGAGGCTGTAGCCAGGGGGGTCGGTCTCTGCTCCCCAGGAACCAGCGACAGGACGAGAGCAAACGGCCTCACGTTGTGCCAGGGGAGGGTGAGATTGGGTGTGAGGGAACATTCTGCACCGAAAGGGCTGGCAGGTGCTGGCACAGGCTGCCTGGGGACGGGGATGGGGACGGGGGGACAGGGGGGAAGAGTCACCATCCCTGGGGGTGTTCAGAAAACATGTAGATGGGGTGCCTGGGGACATGGTTTAGTGGTGGCTTTGGCAGTGCTGGTTAATGGTTGGAATACAATGGAACAGACTTTCAGTTGGAAGGGACCTACAACAATTGTCTAGTCCAACCGCATTTTAATTTTTGTTTGCCTGTGGGGCAGCTTTGGGGTGTGAAACCCACCCAGTTTGCAGAGATGTTTGTGTCCCACAGCTGCTGACTGGGGGGGGATTTAACATCTCCTGCATCAGCCGCCTGCGTGGGTTCCGTGTGTCAGGACAAAGCCCTGCCCTCCCCTCCAGGGTCCCTGGGAGGGACCCCCATCCCTCCCAGCCTTCTCTGCACTAGGAGGGTCAGCATCTCCTGGTCTGGGACATGTGGGATAGGGCCACTCCAGGACCCCTGTCCCTCTGGAGATGCTCTTGGCGGCTGGTGGCTATGGAGCTCAGCTCCTGCAGGAGTCTTAAAAGCCTCAATTTCCCTCAGTCTCCCCCAGACTTGCAGCCCACCCTGAGTACCCTTGGCCTATGGATCCATGGGTGCTGCCCACCCAGCCAGGGTGCTGATGCTGTGGTGCTGCCCCACTCCCCCTGTCTGCAAACCTGCTGGCAGGCAAGATACTGGACTCAGTGATCTAAAGGGACTGGACGATCTTAAGGATCTTTTCTAACCTAAATGATTCTGTGATTCTATTTTATCATTCTGTGCCTGTCCTGCTTGATGGTGAGGATGGAGGATGGCAGAGAAGGTGGTGGCATGGTGTCAGACACTGGGGGATGCCATGGGGACCCTCCCAAGGAATGGGACAGGCAGTAGTCATAGCTGCTGGTACAGGCCAGCCCAAGGTAGCGTCTGCCTTCATAGCCCATGAGCGCTCATGGGGGTGCAGAGAGCATTCATGGAGGTGCAGAGAACAACTTTCTGGTGTTGTTGCTTATCTCCCCTCCCATCTCCCCAGCCTTCTCCAGGAAGGGAGCGAGGTTGGGTTGTGCAGAAATCCCACCTGGCTGCTTGTTCTTCTTCCAGTTGTTGTTGCAGTTGTTGCTCACTATATTTTGGTACAACATCCTGACCAGAACTCGGCAGAGGCACTTGCTTCATTTGTAATGTAAAATGTCTCAGTTGAATGTCTGCACCCCAGTTTCAGCAGCATGGGGCTATCCTGCTCTCAGAGGGAGGAACAGATTGGAGGTGCTGGCTTGGCGGGTGCCATCTTGTTTACCTGGACCTACTGGGAGAGCTCAGGTGCCAGCAGAGCGCTGGGTCCCACAGTACTGGGTCTTGTTCCCTGTGTGACCTCCTCAGCTCTGGGAGTTTCCTGTGGCAGCATCCTTGAGGAAGAGCAAAATTTGCCTTTTGGGTCCCCTGATTAACACAATATGTTTTGTTTTCTCCCCAACAGAGACTTTGATGGAAACAACTACCCTGGTTGCTACCCCTGCACCCAGAGATGCTTCCCCGTTCTGTGACACATCCACGAAGCCTCCTGTGCAAGAGAAAGAACTGCCCACAGGGGAGACAGCCAGCAGCACCCCCTCCATGCCGATGAAGGAGGAAGTAGGTGACCTTTCTCATTGCCACTTGCATTTCATTCAGGTCCTTGCAAACTCCTCCTGGTTGGGAGATTTGCTGCTGCAGTGTAAGATTTTGAGCTGGCAGCGAGTTTATTTGGTTGTTTTTTTTTCCTGCTGTGTTCATGTCCCCATCCAGACATTGAATTCTGGAGCATGGGAGAAGGGAGCCAAGGTTTGTTGGGCTTTAACTCCTTATTTCCCCTCCTTGACTTGCCAGTCTCCTGGCTTCCAGGTGTCTCTTTCCACCCCTCTTCTCACTCCTTGTCTCCCCTTCCTTCCTTCCTGTTTCTCCCCCTAATACCAAAGGCTCCCTGGAGCCCAAACGCTTCCCTGCCCTGCTCGCTCTCCCAGCCCTGGGAGTTACCTATGACCCAACCTTGCTGTTAGTGGCTGAAGGGTGCTGAATTGGGCTTGTCGCGTAATGTGTGTACCTGAGACCAGGCCAAATGGGTGCTCCCCATGGCACCCAGACCCTCTCATTGTCTCCCAAAGGTGGTCTCAGCCTCGGTGGACACTCTCCTGGGCACAACTGTTGTAGGCAAGGCTGAGCGGACGGCCTCCCGGGTGAGCTCTGCCACAAGCGTCTGGGAGTCTGGCAGCAACATCGAGGGTGATGTGGAGCTCAGCAAGCCAGGCATCCTCCTCTCCACAGATGGGGAGCACCCAGAGGCAGCTGGCATATGCCCAGGCTCTCAAGGGCCCTGCGGCCCCTATTCCACGGAATCCAATAGCTTCACCCTTGGTAGTGAACAGCTCATGGTGAGCACGGATAGCTCAAGCTCAGGAGAACAGCTCTCTAGAGTCTCCTTAGGATGCCCAGCTCCAGCAGACCCCAGGGAAGGGGAGACAGCTGGAGCAAGCAGAGACTCCCATCCACCTTCAAGCTGGTACAGCACCTCTCTGGGTACCCATGAGGTCCGTGTGGACCACTACCCCAGCACCCAGCTCGAGGCAGGCAGTGACCTCCAAGACAGAGCTGGTCCTCCAGGAAACTCCCCTGACTCTAGCAGGGGTCGTGGCACTGTGACCAGCTCGTCTCAGGCCAAAGTCCCCCCAGGGGACAGCAATGGACCATCCCTGCCATACATCTTTGCAGCTGTGGGCATCGCTGTGATTTCAGCTGTGGCGTTTCTGGTGTATGCTCGATTGCAGAAATAGTGCTGGAGTGGGTGGTGTGCCACGACCGTCACTCAGCCTGAGTGATTCCTCTTTGTAGCACAAATTTGGCCAACACATCTGAAACCTGGAGAGCAGCGGGGGGGACAAGTCAGGGCGTTGTTACATTTCTTTCTGAAAGATTTTGCTGGAAGAGGCCTTGGTTGTGTGATGCTGTTGGGTTTGGGTCTGTTCCCTCCCCCATTTCCCAGCCATCTTTTCTGTAGCCTTCTCCTTTTACACCCATAGAGAGGGTCTTGCTCAAGGAGTCATGCCTTAAGTCAAAAAAGGAAGTCCTCGTGGCAATTCTCCATGTCTTCCTTGTTTGGTCCCAAGAGGGTCCTGGTGGTCCAAAGGGTGACTGATTTTGATGGCTTTCCTCACCTTGGCTTGAAACATGCCTGAGGTGCTTCATGTTGAATTTGCCTAACTTCATGTCTCTGGGTCTGCTGCTGGGACCTTTGCTCGGCTCTGCTGCTCGTTTTGCCCAGTGCTGGGTGCACAGGCAGGACCCTGGTGCACCAAGTCACACTGCCTTCTCACTCATGACAAGAGACGCCCCTCTGATGAGAGCACAGTCTGTCATGCTGGGCTAGACCGCATGCAAGCTGCCCGCTCTCCCAGGAGCTGTCGTCCTACTTTGGTGCTCTGCTTTGGAGCATCCTTCCCTGCTGCTGAGGGTCAGGGGTGGACTCTGGCATCACTTGATGTGGCACTGGCACCCTGGGGATAAAGCTGAGGGTCAGGAAAGAGCCATATCTAACCAGCGTGCTTGAGGATCAACCTCATTTCACCCCCCTCCAGGCAGGGAAGGGGGGTTATGCTTTAAGAGGAGTGCAGATTCATGCAATGCCAGTGCTAAGTGGACTTGGTCCCACACAGGATTGTTGGGCGTCTTTAATTTTTCGGCTGTATTTAATGAGCCGGGCTAGGAGCGTGGATGTAGTTCTCACCTTTCTTGATACATGGTGCTAAGGGATAGGAATATAGGAAGCTTGCATCTGCACTGGGACACAAATAGGGTTGGCTCTGTACGCTGCAGGGAGGCCGTAGAATCATAGAATAGACTGGCTTGGGTTGGAAGGGACCTTAAAGACATCTAGTCCCAGCCCCCTGCCATGGGCAGGGACACCTTCCACTAGCCCAGGTTGCTCCAAGCCCCGTTCAGCCTGGCCTTGAACACTGCCAGGGATGGGGCATCCACAGCTTCTACCCAGTGACTGAGATGCTCTGGATTATTATGAAGGTTCCATTCAAAACTGCAGCCCATGATTTCCCTGCTTATCCCCAGAGATCAGCTTGGAGTGCAAGGGGACTGGGCTGCAAGATTTGTAAGATAAATTTTTTAAGTCCAAATAAATTCTCAGCTTCCCCCAGCCCAGGGCAGAAAGGACACCTCTCAGTCGCTGCTGGCAGGCATCTCTAACTCTAGGCAGTGTAGTGATCCCCAGTCATGCTGCCTGCTTCTGTTGCTGCAGCTGCAGGTTGTTTGCCATCTCATCTACTCCCTCCCAAAAGCACAGGGACACAAAAGTAACAAAACTACTTTTCTGTAGTGAGAGGGTTGTTATAGCTAGAGGATTGTTTAATTTTTTTTTAAGCTCTTAAAATGCCAGCATAGACATCTAGGTGTTCCCAACCTCCTGTGATTTGCTGGGAGGCAACAGGAGAGCAGGAGATGGGGCTGGGCAAAACGTTTGGCGATCTGGTCCTGGATTTGCACTGCAGAAGGCTTGTGCCATGGGCTGGCACGGTTTGAATCGGGCGAGGATGCAGTGGACTTGAAACCACTTTGGTGGCCTGGTGCTGATGCTTGGGCTACACTTGTAATCCAGGCTGTTGCTTCTTCCCTGCTTTACTGTGTCCAGTAACTTATTCCCCCTGGATTCCTGCTGTTTGGCACAGCTTCCCAAAATACATCCTTCCTGCTGGCAGGCAAGCAGGAGGGAGGTGAGCTCCCCGGTGCTTGGCTGCCAAGTGTCTGGAGCTCAGCCTGTGGTGGGAAGGGTCTGTCAGCCCTGCGATGGAGTGAATGACCAGTCCTCCCTCCTAACACTTCGTCTTTGCTCAAAAATGCAAGAAATGCCTACCTTAAACGGTAAAGGATGATAAAGATATGCAACAGTGAGGTGTTGATACTGATCTGACAAGGCTGCTATCCAGGTGAGCTTGAGGTGTTTGTTCATTGCTTGCTCAGTGCCTGGTGCTTTATCTGTCAGAGGAAGGGACGGTGCTTTTAAATACACTTAACCTCCTCTGCTGGGAGATGGAAGGTGAGGGCTGTTCTCCCCTGTTCTAGGTAACGTGGTGACTTGTCCAAAACCTCCAGGATTCCCCATCAGCAGTCCCCAGTAAGCTGTTGGGTTTTTTTCCTCAGCTTTTGTAATTTTGCCAGTGGGGGCTTTGTAGAGCCCTGCCACTCCCCATGAAAGCTGTAGTTCTCACCACTAAGAATTGCTCTTTATTTGGAGTGGGTAAGGAAATCTCCCCAAATCCTTTCACCTTGTTAAAAGGCTCATGTTTACTGCTCAATATTGCACCAAAATGAAGCAGAATACATGAGCCTGCATAACTACACTGCAGAATCCATCTAAAAATTTGTTAGAGAAGGGGCATGTGCCTTCTCCATATGCTTTCTGCATGATTTGGAGGACGTCTGTGAGATCCCAAACCAGCAGCATCCACACCAAGGCCCTTTCTCTGATGCTTTACTTGCCTTGCGATATTCTTCACATATTTTCCCGCCTCTTTTTAGCAATAGCTTGTACGCTTTGCTTTTTCATGTTAAATTGCTCTTGTGAAACAGCTGGTTTATCATCACTTCAGACTTGATAAAAGCACATGTTCAGTTTTCTGCTGTGAAGTGCCGATATTTTCACAGTTGTCATTTAGCACTTTAAAGGTATAATCAGCAGGTAAGCCTGCAGGAGGGAACTGTGTCCCTGCACATCATTCAAAATAAGATAAAAAGCCTTTTACTAACTGTATAATAAAATTGTTTGCCACTTCACACTCAACTTGTGAGGTTGTCATGTGTGTTTGTAAGACGAGGGGTATGAATCTCAGCTTTTGAAGCCTCTGTGGAACACGGGAAGTTTTCACGTAGAAGTTGGCTGGAGAATTAAATCACCTAACTTACCTGCTCAGGGTGCTGGGGCTGCAAGCAGCCCTCCTCTGCCTTTTTTGGGGCAGGGTTGCAGCAGCTGATGCATTTTGTTTTCCCATTTAAGATGACAGGTGCTTTTAGAGAAGGCCATTTGTACAACTTTTACCATAGACAATTTCAAGTGGCTCCATCCATGGGGGCTGAACTGTTTCCTTTGCTGTGGAACTGCGTTTGGATTTCTTGGAGAACTCTTGCCTGTGTATCGAGAAATGTCAGCTGGGAATTCAGCTTCATTTTCTCCTCCTCCTCCTCAGTCCACCTCTGGGCAGCTTTGATCTTAGGAGCTGTGTGTTGGGCACATTGGGGTGACACCTCCTATTCCAGCATCCCAGAGAGCAGAGGTGACCTCCCGGGGTTTGTGGGTAGGTTCAGACAGTGCCAAGAACCACCGCATCTGCAGCCTTTTGGTGAAAGGGGCAGGTATAAAGCCCTCTTTGTTGCTCACAGCAACATCCGGATCTGTGCCAGGGTCTTGAGGAGCAGGAGGTTTATGAAACTGTTGCCAGAGAGAAATGCTTTGCAGGGCACTACTGGCAGCGACACAGTGAGACTGAGGCCATCAGTCTGTACCAGGAAGAGGTGGACAGGATTTGGGGACACTTCCCAGACCTTGTTTCGGAGCAAGCAGAGGTCATGGTCTAGAGGATGCCCGCCACGGCAGGTCTTCCTGTCAGTCACAGGAAACCCAGACAGCAGGTTGAGGATGAAGACAGGGAGGGTGATTCTTTAGGTGTAGCTGAGCTATGGAAATCTTCACAGGATATTGTGGTTGCCAAAAAGGAAGTGGGCAAGTTCTGGGAAGAGAAATGCACCACAAGCTTTTAAGCATATTTCTGAGCTGCAAACAGTTGGAAGCTAGAAGAGTGTTTGGAAGAAATAGGGCCGTGGGCAGCTGCAGCTGGGTGGTGGCAGGCTGGGAGGGAAGGACCCCCGGGCCTGCATGTAACCAGGTAGACACCATGCACGGGTGCATGCTGAGGTGGGCACTATGCACCAAGGGCGGCACACTGCTGACATTTCTTCATGATCCAAATTCTCCCAGGTTCTCTGGCTGAATTGGTTTGTGGGATCCTGCACAGAAAAGGGAGCTGGGCCACCTTTGCCAGCCTGGGTTCAGCTCTGGTGTGCAGGGACCAGCAGTGGTTGCTCCCCAGGTACCGCTTCTTGTCTGCTGAACAGCTTTGGGCTTGGCCTGACCTGCAGAAAAGAGGTATCAACATCACCAAAACTGCCACTGTGCCGGGCTCCGGCTCACCCCTCACTGGCAAAGGGAGCCCTGGGGGTGAGCTGGCCTGTGGCATACACCTTCTGGGGACAAATAGGAAGTTTTCAAGCAGCGCGATGGAAACAGCCCTTTGTAGTAGTGTTACATGCCATCTCCACGCTGCCTTTTACAGAAGAGGCTCCCAAGGGATCTGCTGTGTATTCACAGCTGAGACATCCCACCAGCTCTCCTTGCCTTCTGCTTTCCCAGCTGGAGCTCTTGACTTACAACCCAGGTATACGAAAAGCATTCAGAGCTCAGTATTGAAAATATTCTGAACTTCAGGCAGTGAAGCTCAGTGAGTTTGTTTTTTAACAACATAAAGGTAACACTTTTATGAAGAAGTTATTTTTATTCAGAGAGGTTATGCTTTATCTTGTATCGGTACCAACCCCATTTGTATGCCTCCTGCACTTCCCCCAGTGGGATATTAAATTCATACAGAATAAGTCTGGCTAATCTCTTTGTCCTGTTTTCACCACAGCAACCAGATTTCAGTAAATTCTTACTGAATTTATTACACCTTTTTTTGAATGTCAGTCCCTTATCCCTTTGGTATCGAATTAATGCCTGAGGATTGCGGTGAGCTGAGATTAACGTGGTGCAGGTGGAGAGCATTGTGGGTCACTGGGTTGCAGATCCACACTCGGCCATGCTCTGGGTATGTTAGACATCAATTAACATTCTACCTGGGAAGCTCTATTGTGTTACAACAGGAGCTGTTACCGCACCATGTAGCCTGGGAGCCCGTTTTCCTCTTGAATGTCATCCCATTGATGGTTGCTTGCAGTCCTTTTTATGGACATCTCAAGTTTTCTGTTGCCTGGATGGCTGCTGCTGTAGTTGTTACCTCAGCATTGATAAATGTGGGGTCATAGTTTAAAGAATGGGATGCATCAGCATTTAAATTTTGTTGTGATATATAGGGGAGCTGAGGATTGGGTCAGGCTATAGCTTGAATGCTTGACCCTTGTTTCTCTGTCTCTCCCCCTAAATCTCCTGACTTGGCTTCCAGTTTGTTGTGTCTGTCCTTTTTAGCGAGCTTGCAGGACCTTTGGAGAACTCGAGTGTTTTCATCTAACCGAATTTCAATCCAGCTTCATCTCTAAGGGTTTGTGAAGGGAATGGGGCTTCTCCCTGCTGTCTGGCTGGCTTTTTCTCTGCCAGAGGGAAACCCTGGCTCTCCCCAACGAGGCTGGAGCCCCTCTTGCTGTGTGTGGAGCTCAGAAACATCCGATTCTGTTTCGCTTTATGTTAGCACTGTTAGTGTGGCCCAGAGGAGCAGCCTGCGAAGACAATGCTTCAGAGCACGGCATCGCATTGGAGGACGGCATGGAGCTGGAGCACACCTTGCTTCCTGCAGGCTGCACCGCTGCGGCAGGCCGGGGCCCCCAGCGCAGGGCAAGGAGCGAGAGGAAGGGGCACGCTGTGCCCAGGAGACATGGAAGGCTAGGCCCCAGGCCCCAGCGGCCACAGGCCGGCCTGGCACTGCCGAGGGGCGCAGGCGGGCATGGCGGGGGGCCGTGGGCCGTAGAGCCCCCCTATACCGAGGGGGCCAGGGAGACCTCGCTGTCTGCATATGCAAATGATACGCAAAGCAGCCCCCCGCGCGGCCCAGCCCAGACGGGCCTACTGCGGGCTTCCATTCGGGCCCACTTCTGCGTTGCTATAGTTACCCGGCCTGTCAATCAGCCACCTTTCTCCCGCCCCGTCCAGACAGCCGCCTCGCATCATTGAACAACTGCCGTGCCATTCTCTTCCCAGAGGAAGTCCATAGGCCAACGCCGTGTCATACAGTCCCGCCCCCGCGGGCGCGTTAACTCCCGCCCGGTACCGAGACGGCGCCTTGGATTGGGCAGCAGCGCTTGTCACTATACACAGCCGAGCGCGGGGGGAGTGCTTGGCGCCCCACTGCCGTCCAGTCTGTGTCATCCATTGGCGAATCCGCCTGTCATTCCGTGCAATGGAGGGCGCGGATTGGGGGCCCTCTCACAGCCTAGCCCGCCCTCCCGAGGGGCCGTTTGGCGCAGGCGCGCTGGCGGCAGTGGCTGCGGCGGTGGCGGCTGTGAGGAGCGCGGCGCAGCGGGGCGGGCGGCCCATGGGGCCGGGCCGTGCTGCGGATGGAGCCGCTGCGCAATGGCGGCGGCGCGGAGGAGAAGCCGCGACGGCGGGGGGCGGCGGCGGACGCCGGTCCCCAGCGGCGGCGGAGCAGCGCCGCGGCGGGCGTTGACAGCGCAACGGGGCCGCAGCCCCATGAACGGGGTGGCTCCGCCAGCCGCCAGCGCCGGGACTCCGTCCGCAAGAACCGCCCGCGTGAGTGCGGCGGGGGGGACGAGGTGGCTGAGGTGGCCGCGGGGTCTGCGGCGCGGGTGGGGCCGCCGGGAGGGAGGGGCGAGGCCATGGGAGGGGGGCGAGGGGGAAGGGGCGGGGGCGGGGCTTATGGTAATGAGGCGTGGTGGGAGGGGCTACGGGGGTGGGGTCCGAGGGGGTGGGGGCGTGGGGGGGAGGCTGGGGAAGGGGGCTCCCTATTTCCTATTTTGTGGGGAGGGTGGGTGACGGGGGAGAGCCACCGTGGGGTGAGGCGGGGGAGGTGGGGGGTGGGACGGACACTAGGGCAGCACGGTGGGGTGGTGACACGGGCCAAGCATGGCCGGTTCGGGGACAGTGCGGTGGAGACATGGGGGGTGATGCCATGGGCGGTTTCGGGACATCATGGTGGGAACATGGTGGGGGTGCTGAGATGGGTGTCTTGGGGACATCACAGTAGGGACACTGTGGGGTGATGACATGGGTGGTTCACGGACATCACAGTGCAGAATGGTGAGGTGGTGCCATGGGCAGTTTGGGGACATCATGGTGGGGACACAGGGAGATGGTGCCATGGGCGGTTTGGGGACATCATGGTGGGGACGTGGTGGGGTGATGACATGGGCAGTTTGGGGACAGCATAGTGGGGACATGATGGGGTGATGACCTGGGCGGTTTGGGGAATGTCACAGTGAGGACACAGTGAGATGATGACTTTTCCAGCATGGCTGGTTCGTGGACAGCACGGTGGGGACATGGTGGGACAGTGGCAAGGGCTCAGCAGGTTGGGGTGGGGATGGGACAAGCAGAGGTACAAGGGCTCTGGGATATTCAGGGTGAGACAGTGCCTGGCCCGGTGGGGCAGGACACAGAGGCTGGGGCAGGTGCTGAGGTGCCTGAGTTGGGCACCTTGGATTGCAGCAGGATTGAAGGTGACTGGTGAGGACACTGGGGGTGGAGAAAAGGGGACAGAAGGACAGACGGAGGGCCCAGGGTGTGCAGCCAGAGCCGGGGGCTGAGGGCTGTGTGGCTGGATTGGTAACTGGTGGAGGAAAAGCAATAGAGAGCAAAGAGAAAGGTGTAAATTTTGGGAGGGGAGAACCGTGCAGATTTGGCAGGGACTGGGCATGGACCAAACCAGACTTTGCAAGGAAAAAACCATCCCCTGAACCATGTTTTTAAACGCTGTGTCAGAAACGGTCCGTGGAGTGAGTTAGGTGCAAAATGGATGGCAGCCTTCATTTTGGCAGCAGCAGGAGCTGCCGTTCAGGTGCCTGTGGCTGGTGACTTACTTCAGCCATGTTTGAAGTGGAACTGAGTGGTTATTTCTTTACTTGCACTGGAGTCCTTCCTGCTGGAAAGAAATTGCCGTACCCTGGAATTGAAATAGCATCAACGTAGTTCCCTGTTACCTGGCACAGCTATTGAAAGGACTTCAGCAAATGAGTCCCGGCTGAAAACAGGAATCAAAATTCTCCTGCTTCTCGTAGTGAGACTCTTGTCTGTTGGCTGGCGACACTGAGATGTTATTGTTACTGTATTAATGTAAAGTTTTATATAGTGTTCTTTCTCTTTTTTTGATTGCTGGGGGGGGGGGAAGGGAAGCTTCTCTTTTGCCCCGTCTTTGTGTGAAAAATAGGAATTACATATCAAAAGGCTTTCAAAGACATTTACTGAGCTGGATGCTGCCTGCGTTACTAATTTCAGGCGAGTGCAGCTCAGCAATGCGAATGTAGTGTCAGCGTGGGTGTGCTAACCTGCATTCCCTTTGCCTATCCCTTCCTTTCGTTTCCAGATCATGCTGCAGGAGTGGTCCTGCAGCAGGAAATTATTCTAAAGTTGGTGTTAAATAACTGAGGTAATTGCAGGGGTTTTGCTTGCTGAAGATGTAATAGGATGAAAGAGAAATTTAGTAGAGGGGTGTAAGGGCATTAGCAGTGGTGAGCATCCCGGTGATTTAGATGCAGCAAAACCAGCTTTGTATGTGAAAGTCCACTTATGTGGCTGTTCTAAGGAAATCACAGCAAAACCTACCTATGGGAGCTGTGGGGATGTTAGAGATGTGCTCGTTAAGAGGCTGCAGTCGTTTGTAGGGAGATTAAGGAGATCTCTGGTATGACAATTAGTGTGAACTTAGATGGAGCTACGCATTAGGTGATCATACTCTTCTGCCTTGCTTGCAGGCAGTTTCTGTGTCTTCTAGGGAAAATGTAGATTAAACTTGGCTGTTGAGGTTCTGGTTTGTTGCGGTGAAGTTAAATGCAGAGACTGGTGTGGGGTACTTCCAGGGAAACAGGTGGTGTGGCAGCTTCCAAGGCAGGGTTTGGATCCAGTCTGGAAGGTCAGCGTAGTGTGATTTGGGATTACAATGTAGCCTGTCTTTCCTAAATGCTGCTTGCGATAATTGGAAGAGAAATGTGCTGGAGCAAGTACATCCCTTAATAGGGACGGTGTCTGATGTCAGACTGAATTACATTTTGAAGTTAAAAATGCTTGATCCCACCTTAAGGAAGATTCAAGCAAGCCTAAACGAAAGCAGACCACTTAATAGGCGTGTGATCGAGAATGTCCTACTTTAGCTCCCACTTGTCTGCTGCTGGTATGTGGCAAACAAGCTCAGTGACCTTGAGGCTTGTCTTGCCTGCCTGCGCTGGCAGATGCCCTGGCAGATGAGCCCTGCTTCCCCAGGAATGAAAGGATTTCAGCAGGCTGTGATTCAAGCTTGTGATCTTTCTTCCTCCCTTGTCCTCTCTGTACCAGTAGTGTGCAGCGAGGGCTGTTTCGCTGCAGACTGAAGGGTCTGAGACCAAGCGGAATTAGATTGGATATATCTGAAATAACCTGTACAACAGTTCAGCTGATGTCCGAGCTACGTGCTTTCATGCATTGCAGGCTGTTAAATGTTTCTTGGTTAAATGCTTCATAGGAAATAAAGAGCTTTACCACAGACACTGTGATTTTTAGTATGCCACAGGCAAAAGAAGGAGAAGTCAAGGACACCAGTGCTCTTGGAAAGGAATGAGAAGTGTCCCTGAAAATGTGAAGCAGAGATTTGTTGGAGTTGCTAGCTGCTTTGGAGTATTATGTTGGTGGGGTGCAAAGGAGGGCTTGACAGTATTATTAGTGCAGGGAGAAATTATAATATAGAAAAAGCTTAATCAGCTCCAGGGACAATACAGAAGAATTCCTTTCTGGTAATGAGTTATCAGTACCATTATTGAAATCTACACTTAAAAACTGGACTGGAAATACCCTGGGTGACTAAAGAGGCTATTCACATTATGTTTACTTTAGCATAACTGTGGGATACCGAATGGCTGGCTGTGGGTAGCGTTAAGTGCCAGGCATAAACCCTCTGATGACCAGATCGTAATGAAGTATCTTCTGTCAGGTTCATGCAAAGACGTGATGTACACATTGCTTTAAATTCTCAATACACACAGTATCCACGTAGAGGTACAAAGAAAATATGGTTTTGGCAGCTACTTTGCAGTACAGAATTTAAGCTTTGATTTTTTAATACCTTTTTATGTTTCAGAATTGTGTATGAAATGTGAATTCCTAGCCTATTTTTAGAGATGGGAGGATATGTAGACTCAGTGTCACTTTATATTAAATGCTGATGAATATATTTTTTCTTGCAGCTGTAAAATTTCTATTGTGGTATAACACTATTAAAATATAATGTTTAATATTTTAGAGTAAGCATAGAGATGCTGTCATACACTCAACTAAATCATCAGTCTTCGTTGTTCTGCAGGCTAATCTTTTTAGCTTCTGATATAATTGGCTCATAACTTAAGGATCAGTCTGAAATACAAGTTGAGCAGCTTGTCCTATGAAGAAAACCACTGTAGAGATCTGTAATTATATCACCTCTTTCATCTTGACAGTTCTGCAGCTTTCAGAATAAGTGTGTTGAGGGGTTTTTTTATTTATTTATATAGTGTCCAATTTAATAAAGTAATTTACATAAAAATAAAGGCATTATATTTTTCCTGCCCCAAAGAGCTTACAGTCTAGCTCTAAAATGAATTTGAAGACGAAGGGAGGGTGGCAGCTCTTGCTGTGGGAACACATAGTATCCTTGAGCTCTTCTGTGTGTGAGGTTATCTAGTACAAGCTGTAAGTCGTTAACCTTGCAGGCTGGTCTTTTGTTTGTTGTGTATCCATAGGTCTGCCTATTAGAAGAAGGTTTATTTTAAAGACAAAGCTGTATGTACGTTGTGCATATGAAAATGTATGCATAGAGCTGCTTTATAAAAGTGTCGTGCTCAAGGAAAGCAATGCTTTGTCAGGCCAAAAGCTGAAGAATTTTTTTCATGGCAAAAAAATGCTTTAAGATACTTTATAACTGCTGCTGCAGTATGTTGCAGTAGGAAGCAAACGGAAATAAGGCTAGTTGTTCTTTTATGCCTGATGGGCTGAGCGGTGCCACAGTCTTGCCAGTTCCTTGTGCACCTTCTTTGTACCCCTGGTGCTTTTCACACTGAACTCTGCTGAATTTATTTTGTGTCTTACACAGTGTTGGAGAGTGGTGTTACTGGCTGTCATTGTGCCAACAAAGTAATATAGAGACCTTCTTTAAGGAAAAAGACTGTAGAAGCTTTTGAATGGAGAGCACTTCTAGCTATGAGAAGAGGATTTCCTGCTTTTCTTGTGAATGTCCAAACACCCAGGGAGAGACTAAACACTTCTCAGAAGGTGCTGGGCAGGAGGAGAGTCCAGAGGTTTGTACTGCTGTGCTCTTCCCGTGCTCTGCCTACAGGTTTCTTACCCTCTCCATCATTCTCTGGCTGGCAAGCACCTGGAAAGGAGAGGCGTGCCAGGCTTGCTCCCAGCATGGAGGGCTCCAAGTAGCAGCAGGGAGGTGGTGAAGAGAGGCAACATTTGCATTTTCTGCCTTGGCCATCTTCTTGCACTGGTTATTTCAGCAGAACCTTCTGACTGAGAAAAATCAGCCTCCAGGCTGCCCAGCAGCTCCTGGATGCCACCAGTTCTCACGCTGCTCTAGATCTGCCGTCTCCTGCAGCAGCTCTCTTGGAAAAAATGCTTTAGAGGCTTAAAAGGGAGAGATCTTTGGATGGTTTTCAACTGCACTGCAGATGCCGGGAAAAATCAGTGTTTTAAGAGAACTCTCAGTAGCAGATGGTGATGGCATTGATCCAAGAGAGCTTCCTCCTTCCTCCCTTTGAAGGCATGGATTTTTCTAGTTCTCAGATATGGAAGAGCTGTCGTTGCCCTGCCTGTGACTGCCCTGTCGTGTTGGCTGACTTCCTGTAAGTGTAAGGTGTTGGGGGGGGGAAGGTTCTCCATGTTGTTAAAATAATTTCCTCCTCTTGTTTGTGTGCCACACCCCTTTCCTGCAAAAATGGGTTTATAGGGGGAGTTTTGTCCCTGCCCCAAATTATTTGAGTGCTCTGTGTAGGCTTTACTGCGTAGAAAATCTTTTCCAGTAAGATAAAGAATTACTTAATTTTGAGCTAGCACGCTTCTTCCGTGGATTCTTAACCTGTGGTGGGATGTATATAACGAGAGATCCATAATTAAGAATCATGTGGTTTAAGTTAATTAACTTAATAGGCTATCTTTTCGAATTTATCCCTGGTGACTTACTGAAGGTATAGCTGAGCTGTTGGCAGATGGAGAGCACCAGCTGCTCTGTACAGAGGCTTCCTGCAGCTGGTGCTGCACGGCTGTGTGAAGCCAGCTCCAGCCTGAGGTTGTGTCCCAGCTCAGGGGCTTGGATGCTCCTTTTGGGGCCAGCTGGGATTTCGCAGGGCTAGTGCTCAGTGAAGACTGGTAAGCCCTGAGCCCAACCTGACTGCAGTTTACACCCAGCTCTGCAGGCATCATTCCTGTTTTCCCATTAGCCGTGTCTTCTGGGATGCCAGATGGTGGATAATGACACGGTTTAACCCCACGCTTGATACTCTGCTAGTCCGGTAGCAGCTCTAACACCTGAATAAGAAGTAGATTTCTATATATTAAAAAATTGGAGGTGTTGAGGGCACTGAGAATGAGCTGGGATGAAGTTTTTAAGGAGCTGCTATCTTTTTGTGATGAGGAAAGCTTCCTAAACTGACGGACTGAGTTGGTGCTTCTCATGCCCTAAAATCTGGAAGGTTTGTGTCCCTGAATGTAGGAGTTTGGGGTGTGAACTTAACAAGCAGCTTTAAAGTCAGCTAGTGTTATTCTGCTGAAAAAATGCATGTAGTAGCAGCTGAGCATCTACTCTGAAGTGGAATCCCGTTAGCTTGTGATGAAGCAGCCCGTACGGCATTTTCAGTTATGGGGCTTCAGCAGGGCACCGTGCCGTAGTTTTTCTATGCTTTGCTGCTGCAGCTCAGTCAGGGCATCTCCAGCACCCCGTCCTCTGCTCTTTCCCTGTTTTTACCCTTGTGTAGCCTGGCAAAGTGAGTTTGGGGGAAGATTGCTGTCTCTAAATACAAGAGTGGGGATGCTTAAAAAAAAAAAAAAAAGTGCAGGCTTCATAATGCAGGAACAACACTGTGTGCCCTGACAGGAACAAATATATTCCAGAAATTTAAAGGAAATTTCCCAGCATCAGAACAGGAGCCTTCTGGAATCAGTCCCTTAATAGTCAGAGCAGAGATGACAAAGCAGCCAAGTGCTTTTAAGAGCAGGAAATTTGTGGAAAGGTAGTCCAAGATGTCAGTGACAACAGACAGGAGAAGGCATGGCTGAGTAATGTGGGAAGCCTCTTCCTGTTCCTTTCCTTAGCTTGTTAGTTTTCCAGCCGAGTTTATGCAGTATTGAAAAGCATAATGCATGTGGGGAAACTGTTTTTAGTGATCCTGTATGTGAACTGGGTATTTAAATAGAGTCATGTTTACCAGTTCCAGTCACTGGAGGGACTGGAGCAGCAGCAGAAGGCTCTGGTTTGGCTGCCAATGCCCTGTTTTTACCTGTGTGACTCTGATGGTATTTTTATTCCTTCTTTTCTCAATAGCAGGGCATGATTCTTGTTCAAAGTGTTTTTCTGTGGTACTTGTTTGATAAATCTAGGACTTTGGTTCAAAGAAAGACAAAACACTTTGGGCGAGGGAGGTGTCCTATTCTGCCATTAATATGGGGACTGCTTACAGATCATAGCATCCCAGAGTGGTTTGGATTGGAAGGGACCTTAAAAGATCATCTAGCTGATGGGCAGAAGCCACGGGCAGGGACACCTTCCACCAGCCCAGGTTGCTCCAAGCCCCGTTCAGCCTGGCCTTGCACACTGCCAGGGATGGGGCCAATGTCTCGCCACCCTCACAGTATGTAATTTCTTCCTGATATCTAATCTAAGTCTCCCCTCTTTCAATGTAAAGCCATTCCCCCTTGTCCTATCACTACAGGCGCTTGTATAAAGCCGCTCTCCAAATTTGTTGTCAGCCCCTTTAGGCACCGGGAGGCTGCTCTAAGGTCTCCTGGGGCCTTCTCTTCTCCAGGCTGAACAACCCCCACTCTCAGCCTGTCTCCACAGGAGAAGTGCTCCAGCCTCTGACGATCTTCCTGGTCAGGTCCATGTCCTTATGTCCCTCATGCCCCCGAGCTGGAGGCAGCGCTGCAGGGGGGTCTCACCAGAGCAGGGCAGAGGGGCAGAGCCCCCTCCCTCGCCCGGCCGGCCACGCTGCAGGGGATGCAGCCCAGGGCACGGGTGGCTCTCTGGGCTGCGAGCGCACAGTGCCGGGTCATGTCCAGCTTCTCATCCACCAGCACCCCCGGGTCCTTCTGGGCAGGGCTGCTCCCAATCCATTCTCCTCCCAGCCTGTATTTGTGCTTGGGATTGCCCTGACCCATGTGCAGGAGGATCCTGTACTTGGCCTCATTGAACTTTATGAGATTTGCATGGGCCCACCTCTCAAGCCCAAGTCCCTCAGGATGGCTTCCCTTCCCTCCTGTATGTCAACTACACCACACAGCTTGGTGTCCTCGGCAAACTTGCCGAGAGTGCACTCAATCCCAGTGCCCATGTCACTGACAAAGATGTTAAACAGTGCTGGTCCCAACCCCTGAGGAACACCACTCATCACTGGTCTCCACTGGCTGGCTGTGCCATGTTGGAGATGGCTTCAGGATGCCATTAGGAGGACCTGTGTACAGATGTTTACGTTTAAGGTGTTGGGAAGAGCAGGTGAGTGAAACAAGCAGATGTTTGGTGTTTGCTGCCCTGATGCCTGCCGTGCAGAAGGGTGTCCGTCTCCCTGTTGGAGTGGTCGTGGTCTCTCATTTCTGTCTGCCAGCTCAGCTGATGTTGCCTTGCTCCTCCACAAGAAGGCCCTTTCTTTTGGGCGTGCAGAAAACCTGGGGCTTATCCTTTCTGCTTTTCCCTTCATTTATACTCTGGGGTCTTGGACTCCTTTTCCCGTGAGGGTGCTCCTCCTGGTCTGCTGTTCCCAGGGATATGGTTCTCCTGATTTTACGGGATCAGGCCCAGGCAGCCAGTGCTCCTCTCTTGAGAAGTAACTTCACTGTTTAATTTTTTGTGGCACTCTTTAATAAGGTTGTCACAAGGGAGTTTTGAAATAAGACATAAATGCTAAACTTTACTCCAGTCAAAGGCCTTGGTAGACTTTCCATCCTGAAATGCGGATAGTTTGCAGTTCTGAAATTAATTTGAGGAGTGCAGAATGAGAAATTGTCATGAGAAAAGTCCTTGAATTGCTCCTGCTTTCTGCTCCTGCTTGCTTTCTCTCTTGGGCCACGATTCAGATTTTTCTCTCTTTGTCATTCATGAAGTTATTTTTACATCTGTTCTTGTTTGAAGTATATGCGTTGGAAATAGAGAGTGATTGGGATTTGGATGTGCCTCCTAAAATAGAGTTTGCATCTTCTTTCAAGATTTCTTTTGGTGATGGTTGGGGCTGGCCTGTATGTAAACACATAAAAATAGCTCAGTGGTTTAAAAATAACGTGGGTAACTGATGGCTCTAGCTGCTCCTGCGGAATTGTGATGCTCGGAAAGGGCCTGTTTTATCTCCGCTCTGTGCAGCAACCAAGTTAACCTGTCGAGGAGAGAACGCATCGTCTTCAAACATGCGCTTGCCTGTTGGCTTTGTGGCTTTTCAAAGATCATTTTCTTTGGGAGTGAGTCCCCCTCCTGACCCTGAGCTGATTTCTTTGCTGTTCAGCTTTAAGTGATGCCTCTGGGTATCTGGGTATTGCTCTCTGACTGCTTTGTGCTGCTGGGGCTGGAGTGGCAGAGCCTGGCATGCCCCTCGTGCATGGGCAGGGCGAGGGGCCGGGCAGCATGCTCTCGCTTGGGCACTTCTGCATTCTTCTGCATTCGGGGGGTGGCCGCTGCTTCCCTACGCATAACTGGAGGGATAGCCGCTGTCAAAGGGCAGTAGGAAGAGGGCTTCTTTGTGTTGCATGCTTATCTGTCTGCAAATACAATAAGCAAACATGTTTGCAAAAATAACAGTAGCGTGTTAACATGCCTGTCTCTGACATGTAAGAATTTTACTAAAACCTGAGATCCTTCTTTCCAGAGGAACATTAGTAACGTCTGTGCTGCATTCAGGTTTATTTTCTAAACATTCATTTTTTCCTTTGGAAAAAAACCCTGAGGTTTTAATCCTGCTGCCATAAGCCATAACATGTGGCTACATTTTTCTCTTTGCTCTGGAGCCTGTGTATCTTGTTAGCTCTAGCCTATCATTTAGCTCATTAATAGTAATATTAATCTGTTCCAGTTCTCAGCTCTAATCGCAGATTCCATCTGATCAGGGTTTTCTCTTGATCTTTTCCAAGAAGCTCATTATCTAATACAGCTGTAAATGTTGCTGGGCCTGACACTAATGCATATTTTGTACCATGGGGGAATGACTAATAAAATAATCCAATTAGACATTTGGTTTTGTCTCCCTGGGGCATCTTAGATTACTTGTCTACCTCAGTTATGTGTTGTAATTAGTTAACGTTTGTACATCCCTTTGATGTAAAAGCACTGGTATTATCCTTGGCTCTGGCTCTGGATCAGAACTTTATAAAAGAAATGCCTGGGGATTAAAATTGCAGCGGTGTCTAGCGGGTGTATGGATACTGTCAGGCGTATGCTGTGTGTTATCTGCAGCGTGGTGGTGGTGTAAGTATTTTGGGTATTGCATATCAAACGCTCAGAGCTTTTGAACATGAGGTATCTCAGAACAGGAGTTGTGGTTTTGTACAGAGGAGTTTCAGCCACACTTGTCGAAGACAAACCAGACTACTAATGTTTCTTTCTTCCTTTTCCACTTGAAAATGAATAGATCCATTGGGCCTGCATTTTGCAGTCCTAGAGAATTGCATTAATTAATTCAGTTTATATGGTGATATGACAGTATCATACCCTGTTTCTTTTTTTTTTTTCTTTTTTTCTTTTTTCCCCCCCCTCTCTTTAGTCTTTCCTTGGTTTGGCCTGGATATTGGAGGGACCTTGGTCAAACTTGTTTATTTTGAACCAAAGGACATCACTGCTGAAGAGGAGGAGGAGGAAGTGGAAAATCTCAAAAGCATCCGCAAATACCTGACATCAAATGTAGCCTATGGATCTACAGGCATCCGGGATGTGCATCTTGAACTAAAGGACCTTACCCTGTGTGGACGTAAAGGCAATCTGCACTTTATACGCTTTCCTACTCATGACATGCCTGCTTTTATTCAAATGGGAAGCGAAAAACACTTCTCAAGCCTCCATACTACCTTATGTGCCACGGGAGGTGGAGCGTACAAATTTGAGCAGGACTTTCGCACAGTATGCATTTTTGGCTTCTATATGATTAGGATCTGGTAGTGAAATTTTTTTAAAGCTTAAACCTAGAAAACTTTCTCTGCAGACTCGAAAACTTCTCTAAATCTTATCTTTGGAACAGTGTACCTAATGGAAATTAAGCTTGGTTCAGGAAACAGCATGTGGAGTCAAGTTCGCATCTCCAAATTAGGATACTTTCTTTCCTGAAAGTGCATGTAACACTCCTGTAACGCTAAAATTTATCGCTAACTTCCATGGCTTGTGCTCTCACAAGACTTCCGCTATATTATTAATCTCTGATTATGCTGATCTCAGTCTTGTGGGTTTTTTTTCTCATTGCTGTCTTTCACAGGCTTAATATATGTTTTATTGTTCCTTTGCTCATGTGGTTTCATTTCTAATGCACGTGTGGGTGAGCTGATTGAGGTTCAGTCAAATTTGGTGGTAAGTTAACTGAAAGGAGGTTAGTGGTTGGGTTTTGACATCATCATGTGGCTTCATTGTAAGTTTGATTCTTGTTCATAAGTGAAAAACATGTGTGATAAGTACTTTGTCTAACCAGGGCTTGAAAAAATGCAGCAAATAAATGGGCTTTTTGTGCAATTGAGGCTGTGACATGAGAGGAAAATAATTTCCTAACTTCCTCCTTTCTTGGGGTATGTTATGTGATGGGTTTTGGGATATTTTTTTGTTGCTGTTGTCAAACTGTTAAGTTCCTTTTCACTTTTCCTTGGTTTTTGTGCTAGTGCTGCAGAGTCAGGGCCTAAATCAGGCCCATGGAAGTTGATGGTATTCACTCAGTGTCCATCTGTGGATCCAGTTGCTCGTCTCCTCCACTCTTCCATGTCTGCACACTTTTGGGCCAGGGTAGTTAGCAGTCGTTGTGCATGGAGAAGGATGGAGACCTCCTGTGATCTGTACCTCTTTCTGAGTCACTGCAGGCCATAATGGAGATAGCTGAATTTAACTGGCAGTGAATGCATTTTTCTAGCCCTGAGCATAAACACTTCTGATCCCTAGCTACTTGTTGAATATTCATCTTTCTTCTATTTTTTTCCACCAGATGGGTGACCTTCAGCTTTGTAAACTAGATGAACTGGATTGCCTTATTAAAGGAGTTTTGTACATTGATTCAGTTGGATTCAACGGACATTCAGAGTGCTACTATTTTGAAAACCCAACGGATGCTGAAAGATGTCAGAAGCTCCCATTCAACTTGGAGAATCCGTATCCTCTCCTTTTGGTGAACATTGGCTCAGGGGTCAGCATTTTGGCTGTGTATTCAAAAGAAAACTATAAACGGGTAACGGGCACCAGGTGAGTGCTGTGTGGGGGTAAATTGAGTTGTATTTTAGAGTCTGGGATTCATTTCTGCATTGTAGATGACATTTGCAGGGACAAGCTGCAGTAGGTGGTGAGCTGAATGACAGCTTCTGCTTTTACTGCAGTCCCATATCTCTGCCAACAAAGATCCCTCCTGGAAGAAAGAGTGGGAATTTCATGTTTTGGTCTCTTTACTGCAACCAGTCACTTTAGCAGCTTTTATTTCAGTTGCCCTGCTGCCGGAATGGAGGTGTTTTATTTGCCATCAGAGAGATCCCTCATACTTTGGGATTATACCAAATACACTCCTAATGATCATGTTAACAGCTGTTAGCTTTGATCCTAGTGGTGGAGATTTGCATCCTGACTTCCAAAAGTTACCTTGTTTTGGTGGAAGGGATGTTGGCACCGCAGTAGTTCCCCAGACAGTTGCTGGGCTGCTGCAGCTATCCTTCTTGAAGATGTGGCTCTGGTTGCCAGGCAAAGCCAAAGAGCTCTGTGGCTTTAAGCTTTCCTGAATTTCCTGATAGTTAGCAATAATAATAATAATTAAAAAAAACCACAGTACAAATCTTAGTCTTATTATATGTTGTTATTATATGTGTATATAATATATATATATTATATAATAACATATGTTATTATATGCTGTGCCCTAATACTCCATTTATCCCTGAGGACTACTATTTATTTTAAGATTGACTTCTCTGAGTCCTGGGAAGAAGGTGGAGATGTAATTTCTCATTTAGAAACATGCCCTCTGCAGAAGGCTGTGAGGGCTTGGGATTCCTTACAGGCTGTAAGATATTGGAAAGTAACAGATTTAAAGAAAACTTCCAAGGTGGCTCTTGCTGAGAAGAGAAGCAGCTGAAGGAATGGGGCAACTTGGGCTAACTCAGACACCTAGCTGAGAAATCTGGGCTTTCAGTGGAACAAGCCATTTCCTCTTTTTGTCCCTTTAGAACAGGGGTCCTCAAACTACGGCCCACGGGCCAGATACGGCCCCCCAGGGTCCTCAGTCCGCCCCCCGGTATTTACAGACAGAACCCCCCTGCCCTCCCCCGCCGGGGGTTGGGGGGGGAAACCAAGCAGCCGCAGATGACTGCCTGCCACTGCATCCGTGCGCCAGCCCCCTGGTTAAAAAGTTTGAGGACCTCTGCTTTGGAAGCAAGGTGGGTGACTTTCATTTTGTTTTATGTTGCAGCCTTGGAGGGGGAACCTTTTTTGGTCTCTGCTGCCTTCTTACTGGTTGCTCCACCTTTGAAGAGGCCCTAGAGATGGCGTCCCATGGAGACAGTACCAAAGTGGACAAACTAGTGCGGGACATTTATGGAGGAGACTATGAGCGATTTGGATTGCCAGGCTGGGCTGTAGCATCCAGGTAATGGCTGATTTCTGTTTTTATTTTCACTGGAGATTCTGCAAGGATGAAAAACTGGATTTGTGTGTCTGAGGAGAGCAGCCATTCCTTCTGCTGTTATGTTTTAACAGATCTAAATTATCGATAGCAAAGCTTTTTAGAGTTAGAATCTTTTTGGTTAAATCAGCAGTTTCTGTTTTCTAGAATTCTGATGCAAATGGACCTTTAACCCAAAAACTGTCTTTACAGCTTTGGAAACATGATGAGCAAGGAGAAGCGGGAATCTGTCAGCAAAGAGGACCTGGCAAAGGCTACTTTAATAACCATCACTAATAACATTGGCTCCATAGCACGGATGTGTGCACTTAATGAGGTATTATGGGGAAATCTGTTTCCTTGTTTCCTGTCTAAAGCATCACTTGTGTGCTGCTGTCACGCAGTGTCTTTCCCTGCATAGGCTTCTGTAGGTGTGTGTTTGTATTCGTTCTCTTGGATATTCAGTAAGTTATAATTGCTTCTTTTGGATTGTTCAGTAAAATTTGTCCTTGCTTGTCTGTGTAGTTAGAGCCAGATTGTTGTGCTGTGAACTGAAGAGCTGTGAATTAATTAGGGGTTGGCTGTTGGTCTCATTAGGTCCTCTGCTTGGTCAGGAGTTAAGCAGCATCTCTGCAGTGGTTTGAGGAATGGCAGGTGTGTGATAAACTACAGCTCTTGTGATGGTGGAGAGAGAAGGAAAGGTGGGGTGGAAGGGCATAAAGGCTGGATACCCTTCTTGTGTTGTTTTTACAAGTTGCTCTCGATTTCTTGGTCAGGCTCCACCACTTCCACAGCTGATCCTGTATCTTTGTGCTTTCAGCTTCTTTACAGTGCTGCCTTGTTGCATTCATGTCAAGCAGCATTGTACAGGGCTATGAAAGAACAGAGACATGCTCTCCACTTCTTGCGGAGCCTGTTCCTATGGGATGAGGTAACAGGGCGAAGCATCCCCCCGACTTCTGTTGCTGTTGGCAGATGCTCGCTATTTACCTTCGCTTATGGCTGAAACTGGGCAAGAAATATTATAAACAGCCTTGGTCACAATGCATCTGCTGAGTCCTCACTCTGGAGTACACAGTGGAAGGCAAAGAAGGTGCTGAATAGTTAGGGGAAAACGTTAATGAATGTGGGGATGGAAGGAAAATCCATAGGGCGTGAGCGAAGGAGCAGGTAGGAGTTGATCCTGATTCTTTGGTAAGAGAAGAAACTGAAAATTATTTTCATGTTGGAGAACAAGAAAGCTTCACAGTTATCACTTGGCTCAGGAGAGCTATTTTGGGATTGAAAAGTTTGGCTGGAAGTCTGCTTGGTCGGTCTTTTCCTTTCAGAATTGTGTTGGTTATGGGTTTCTAAATTTTTTTTTCTTTCTTTGTTTCAGAGTTAACATTAGGGTGCCATTCAGCTTTTCAAATGCTGGGTCAAAGGCTGGAGACGAGGGGAGAGAGAGGAGATGGCACTTGACGATCAGTGTTCCTAGCCAGTATAGGGATCTCATAGCAAAACATCAACTGTTCTATTCTAATTCCTAGTCTAGAAAGGCTGTAGTTAGACCTCTGGATTTCCAGGTAGTGCACAAGAGTTTGAGAAAGAGCCTGGCTTAAAATGACCTGGCTGGTGCTGCTGTCCGACAGAGCTGTTGGATGTTTAGAATGTTCTGCAGATCCTGCCTTACACTTTC
The DNA here is from genome assembly GCF_015220075.1 of Falco rusticolus. Taxonomy (NCBI): domain Eukaryota; kingdom Metazoa; phylum Chordata; class Aves; order Falconiformes; family Falconidae; genus Falco; species Falco rusticolus. Next base: position 86,058,369 of record NC_051187.1, on the reverse strand, counting down.
AGCAGTCACTTAATTTATAGAATCATAGAATCATTTAGGTTGGAAAAGACCTTTCAGATCATCAAGTCCAACTATTAGCCCAGCACTGAAACATGTCCCTAAGTGCCATAACTGTCTTTAAATACCACCTGGTCCCCAGGCAGCCTGTGCCAGCGCCTGCCAGCCCTTTCTGTGCAGACATGTTCCCTCACACCCAATCTCACCCTCCCCTGGCGCAACGTGAGGCCGTTTGCTCTCGTCCTGTCGCTGGTTCCTGGGGAGCAGAGACCGACCCCCCTGGCTACAGCCTCCTGCCAGGCCGTTGCAGAGCCACCGGGTCCCCCCCAGCCCCCTTCTCTCCAGGCTGACCCCCCCGCCCCCCCAGGCTGGTGCCCCAGCCCCTGCCCGGCTCTGGACACGCTCCAGCCCCTCAGTGTCTGTCTGGCCGTGAGGGGCCCAACGCTGAGCCCAGGCCCCGCGGGGCGGCCCCACCAGTGCCCCGGGCAGTTCTTTCTGTCTTTTGGTGCAGTGTCTGGCCGCTCCCAGTGCAGTTCCCCACCATCTCACTTCTCCCTTTATGATCTCATCTTGCTCTTTCGAATTGTGTCTTGCTGCTGCCAGACCCCAAGCCAACTCGGTGTTGCCTCCTGCTTGCAGATTGGCTCTTTCGGGTCCAGTTTTAAAATTTCAAGTTCAGAAAGCTGCAGATGCATTACACCTTTTCTCTCTGCAGCTCCCATCCCCGCTCTACTGAAGCAATTATGCTTTTTAGCTGCCAGAACAGCAATCTGGGGTGATGCAGTTTCTCTGGATCTGGTTGCTTTAGTGTCAACTGGTGACTTGTCTATGCTTTCAGCTGAGTTGGTTTTCATCAAGTCTCACCAGAAAATGGATTTGAAAAGCTGCATGTGGCATTTTTAAAAGGCATTAAAAGTGTAACTTCTTTTCTTCTTACTGTAAGGTTTGGTTTTCATCATTGCAAGCAGCAAATGGAATTTAGCCTTAATGTTCCATTTATTTTTTTTTTTTTGCCTTAATACTTGCAGAACATTAATCGAGTGGTGTTTGTTGGCAATTTCCTTCGGATCAATACAATCTCGATGAGGCTTCTGGCATACGCTTTGGACTACTGGTCAAAGGGACAGTTAAAAGCACTTTTCTTGGAACATGAGGTGAAATTACTTTTTTAATTTATTTTGTCTTGTGGCAAATTGAAATCTTTGGAACGCTCTGGAAACAGCCGTGTGGAGCCTGTAGCTGCTGTTGATAGACATTGTGTGGCAGGTTCCCGTTCCTTTGTTACTGTAGGCACAGTTACTGCACTGCCCAGTGTAGGGTCAGAAAAAAAACATGTCTGTTGTTCCAGTAGCTAATACCAGAATTGTTTACTACCAGTTTCATCTTGCTTGTGAACTTTCTTTTCAGACTATTGACAGTATGGACGATTCTGTGCAGCTCTGCTTTCCAATGCGGTGATTATAGTTAGAATCTATTTTGTAATATCCCTGCCTATAGTTATTTCTGTCCAGTGTCCTTTATAAGTTGTGAAAACTACACTGTATCTGTATTGTTCTTGTCGGTGTATGCCCACATTTGAGTTTTTAATAGACATTCCTGTCTGCTCTTCAGGGTTATTTTGGTGCGGTTGGTGCTCTTCTGGAACTTCTGGATTCAGCCTGACGTTGTGCACATTCTCTACGTTGGACCTACAAAGTCAGGGTGCTTCCCAGGTCACTAAGCCCACGTTTCGCTTCAGAGCAGCCATTCACAGACTGTTAAACTAATTCTGCATGACCTAATCAGAAAAGGAAAGGACTGTTGAGTTTCTGTCTGTAAATAGTTGAAACTAATCTTCAATTACAACGCAGGTTTGTAAAGGAGCATGTATGCAAATATGCTGACCGAACGTAGCGGCTGTATCTGGAACATCGGTAGGGCGTTTAGTCACTTCCATCAAATAGCCCTTTTTATGTATGGTCTACATGTTTAGTGATGGTGATGTAACAGAAGACGTGCACTCTGTTCCTTCCATCAAGATTCCTTTGAGTGCTGAATGTCTACACAGTTCACAGTTTATCGAGTTGAGCTGCAGCGGTTTGTACTCCACAGCGTCGCCTTCTCGCTGTGCTGTGCGTTGTCTGTAAGGGGGAGAGGCCACCAGCACAGCCCTGGCACGCAGAAGGCACACGGATCGCCTCCGTCTCCTCTGAACCGTACAGCGGCCAGGCAGACACCCTGGTGCTGCCAGTAAGGCTTTATTCCTGTTACTGCAGTTTCTTATCTATGTATACTAGAGACGAAAGGTAAGGCACAAATCCTGTGTCTCAGGTTGATTCTGCTTTCAGGCTATAATGCTTCGATACAGACCATAATACCCTTTGGGACATGCCGTAGTGCTGGCATAGTGTTAGGAGCGTCTGTCAGCCTCTGACCTTGAGATCTGCTAAAAGCAAATTTCAGTATGAAATAGTGTGGGGGTTTGTGTGTGTGTGTGTGTGTGTGTGTGTTTTCTCTGTTGTAAAACTTGGCTGCATATAACTATACCAAAGAGATTATGGTGGGGTTTTTTTCCAGTCATACACTTGGGATTTTCTCTGTAATGTTCCATTTTACATTTATTAATTGCTAAATGACTGTAGTTTCTGGGGGGGGAACCTCTCCTTCCCACATGCATGCTGTACCCTTTGTTTTCTCTGTGCATGCCATCTTGCATACAGCCTGCAAACTGGGTTGCTGCAGTTTGGAATTCCTAAAGCTATTGTACTTGGGGGGACGTGGGTTTAGAAATGGCTTAGTGCACACTGAATAAACGCTCTCAAAACCACAGAGATGCTGGTAGTGGACAGCAGTTTAAAAAAGAAAAGTAGCATGCATATGGTTTGTAACCTGACCTTCCTTCCTCGTGTCTCTGCCTTGCCCTGCTCGGTTCAGAAGTTCTTCCCGGGCTTGGATCTTGCGCTATAAAATGAACAAGATCTGTGCTGAGAAGGGTGTCGGTGTTCTCTTTGCCGTGCTGCCGGTTATCTGGTTATCTCGGTGTAACCACGCTCCGGTCAGGGAGCATGGAAAAACTGCTCTTCTGAAGAGCCATCTCAAGATGATGCCAGCTGAAGGGAGATGCTCCTTCAGAGCATTCCCGCAGTTTTGTGCCCCGGCTTTCCAGCTGCTAGGTGTAGCGGCCATCCTTCCGTGAGCAGGGTGAGGCAGTCTTCCGTGCAATGCAAGTGCAGATCACTGCAGTTCGTATTTATCGGGGTTTATCCCAGGACATGGAATGACTGTCTACCAACTCAAACACATCTTTTAAAGGCATGGTTTCTTTTCAGATAAGTTGATTTTCAGCTCTCCAATCCCGGTGCATGTTTAGATGACAGATCGCAGCACTGGGCGGCCCACGCTGGTGTGGTGGCTTGTGGTTTGGCTGCAGCTACGTACAGCAGAGATACAGCAGCTCGCGCCTGGCTCTGCTCCTTACTGCAGCCCCAGATCCGAGGTGCTGTGCAGCTCACAGGGTTGGCTGTGTGGCACCTGCCTCTCTTTTGGGCCTGAAAAGGGAGGGAAGTACGATTCAGAAGTTTTACTCTTTGCTAGATGAGGTGCTGTGTGAAAAAAGCCTGTCCCATCAGCTCTGCTGGGTAGGTGTTCCAGGCAGCAGAGACACCGTAAAGCAAGGCAGTTTCTAAACATCAGTTAACTGTGGGCCTGGAACATCCTGAATACATCCAGTAATTTGACAACAACAATAAAATGGAGGGGAAAAGAGAGCAGTGTTCACATGAGAGGTGATCTTTGCTGCATGCTGTCCGTGGAAGAAAATTTTTGTGCTTTTCCTGCAGTATAGTGCAGGTTTAGTTGTGTCCTGTTCTGTGTTCAACGTAATGTGGTATGCTTTTAGAGGGAAGGAGTTTGAGCAGGATAACAGCAGCATGGTTTGGGTTGGAAGGGACTTTTAAAGCCCACCCAGTCCCACCCCCTGCCACGGGCAGGGACACCTCCCACCAGCCCAGGCTGCTCCAAGCCCCGTCCAGCCTGGCCTGGGACACTGCCAGGGACGGGGCATCCACAGCTGCTCTGGGCAGCCTGTTTGGGATCCGTTACACCAGAGACCTCATTTGTTCTTCATTTCTTGTAAAATCACGCAGAAGACACCCCAGGTAGGCATATTACAAACAACTCCACTTTCGAATCGCTGACTAGGCTTTCTAGACTTGACATAACGTGCTCTCTCCCATATCAAATGTGATCCGCAGCATGTAACCAGCTGCCGTTTCAGCTGGGTCACCCACCCCTGGAGTCCAAACTCAGGCCCTGGTTTGACTCGTGGAAAAGAAACAGGCTTTGGCTTTTTGAAATGTCCTTGTGCCCAGGACCTGCTTAGCTCCTTGGTGTAGTGCTTTGGCAGTACGCTGGGCTGGCACGGGCTTCTCAGCGTTAATTAGTCCTAGGGGCTTTACACAGCCCCCCTCGGTGTGGGGAGGGTCTGTAAACCTCCCTGACTCCTTGTAAAACACAGAAGAAAGGCAATTTATTATATTATTTTTTAATATTGGTAGCATTTGGGAGCTGAAGGTTGGCGGAAGAAAGAAGGTGCCATTTCGTTATGCAGAGGGAAGCTGCAGGGAGCTGAGAGACTTGTCCCGAGCCCGAGCGCAGGCAGCCGTGCGGGGAGCCTGCAGCCAGGGAGCACCCAGCCCCTGCCCGGAGGGGTGCTGGGCTGGGGTGCCCGGGGGCAGTGTCCCGCAGGCTTTTCTGTGTTTGTTCAGCGCACGTGGAAGTGTGACTCCTTTTTTCTGTGGATTTGGAGTAAATCCTGCGTGGTCTGATGTCCAGCACCAAAGTTCCCGATGTATTGTGTGTATCTGTTGTGGGGGTTTTTTTGTAAACTTCTTTTTTTTCTTCTTGTAATAAAATATCAGAGTTATTTTTATATACTTGAAACTATTGATTCCTTCTTGTCTTGTTCTTCCTATAAAGGGATGAGCGTTGATGTGAATGAGCACCAAGAGAGTGCCAGTGCAATAGGTGTAAGTGAACCCTTCCAGCTGATTTTTAGAGGTTTATTAAAAATATCTGTCAGCAGTCCTTGGTTACGTGTCACTCCTTGCGTGTTCGGGTCTCTGGAAATTAGTTGCATTTCGAAGTGTGTTAATGCAGTGAGGGAAAACAAAATATTAAAAAATGAGTATTTCCTTGTTGCTGGTAGTGAGGATCCCTTCCTGATGCTCAGCCTCCCTGGGCCGGTCACCTTTTTAACCAGGTACTTGAAATGGGCTAAGACCCCAAGTCTGAGTGAAACCTGAACGCAGGTGGCTCCGTGCTTCGGGGCAGGGTGGGCCTGTGCACAGCCGGCCTCGGCTCTGGGCCTGGTTTTGCAGCTCGGCTTGGGAGGCGGCTGCCGGGGGACACGGCGGGCCTTCGCTCGCAGCCAGCGAGGGGCTTTCCAGTGTCGTTCCAGGGCAGACGGCCCCGTTTCGGGGTTTGATGGAAGACTGGTGTGGTGGCGGGTGGTGGCGGGTGCGTCGGAGGCCCTTTGGCCTTTCAGGTGTGGGTGGGGTGGGTGGGAGGTGGAAGCAAAGCATCGCTTCAGAGCTTGGGGGGGAATAACAAGAATCATTGCGTTTTGTGCCTCGCGGTGCTAGATCCAGCCGGGAGCTCGGCCAGAACCTCTGCTGCTTCGTCCCACCGGTGGGAATCTTCACCCAGCGAGCTCTTCCTGGCCGTGCCTGGAGCTTCCAGAAGCTGACCGCGAGGGCAGCGAGAAGGACCATCCTGTTTCCTTCTGGAGAGAAGGTGAAGCGCGACGGCGCCGGGTGGGACCTGCCCAGCCCCGGCGGGCAGCCAGCACTAGGGGGCAGCAGCTCTCTGCTCTGGGGGGCGGCCCAGGCCCGGGGGAGCCCACCGCCCTCCCGCACCCGGCTTCTGCGGGGACTAAGCAGCCCGCCTGGGGACAGGCAGTGTGGAGAGGCTTGGGAGGAGGAAAAGGGGAATTTCCACCAGAGGAAGGGCGAGGCTGAAAGGAGACGAGCGGGAGGTGGGGCTGGGAGCTGCGCCCCAGGAAATCCCGCAGCGCGGAGGCTGGGCGCGGAGCTTCCCCAGCCCCGTGGCCGGCGGTAGGCTGGCGGTGGCACAGCCGGGCCCGGGAGCCCCGGCCCCTGGGCTGAGCCCAGGGCTGGGAAGGTTCGGAGAAACCCCCCCTTCCTGAGGCCAGGCCCTGCAAAATCCCCCTCGGCTGGGGATTTCCAGGCGCGTCGGGCTGCCAGCCTGCCCCCCTGGGCCGATCCCCCCCATTTCCCGGGCTTCCCCCACGGAAAGGGCCGGGGCCAACGCGGCACAGCAGGTCCCAGCCCCCCCGGACATCCCTGGGGTGACGCGGCGCTGAGGAACGAGGGCTGCTCCTTTCTCCCATGGGAGGGCAGACCCCTCCATCCCGGGGCCGGGCTCGGGTCCCAGGTGCAACCCCCCCTGCAAACACACCCCCGCCTCCAAAACCTGCTTTTATTTACATTTCAAGTCAAATCACATGCAAACTGTTTTTTTTTTCCTTTCCTCATTTTTCCTTAAGAATAGTGTGATTAGCAAAAAAGATGCATTAGAATTTTAAAATAGCAATTAAATATACAAAAATATAGCTTACAAAAAAAAAAAAAACCCAAAAAAAAACAACCAGCAAACGTTTTAAAAAATATTCTGCTGCAGAATTCGTAGTGTACAAACACGTCTATGAGGCTCCTCGCTCCATAAACAGTCTCGGGAGTCGCACGGTATTTACAGGAGGGGGGACGACACCCGGAGCCTTCCCAGCCCCATCCTGTGCCCGAGGGGGCTGGGAAAGCTGCTGCCATGTAATACTGACGTACCCCCGGCTCCAGGAAAAAGGGAAGAAGAGTTGGCAAAGGCAGAGAGGGACGCCGGGGCGTTTGCTACGGTGCCCAAACTGGCCCCACGGGGCGGTCAGAGGCGAGGGAATAGCACAGCTTCCCCCCCCCCCACCCCCCCCCCAGCAGCTTTTGCGCTCGATGCCGGTTGGGTTCGGGGTGTTTTGGCAAGGCAAAATGGCGCAGCTCACGCGTCCGTCACCCAGAGCCTCCCCCGGGCCGGGCTGACAGCGATGGGGTGAACCCCAAGGACAGGAGTTTTGCCTGCCCCCCTTCCCCAGCAAGGCCGTGCCGCGGTTTCGAGGAGGTGGTGGCGGGTGCCGGCTCTCACCGGTGATGGCTCAGCGCCAGGATCGTGCCCGCCGGAGGGACTCACGGCCCCGCTGAGGTAGCCCATTACACCGAGGTGGGGGACACCGCCCTGGGGGAGGGTGGGTGGGGTAACCAAAGCCCACGGGACCCCACACTACTGCCACCCTGCCATCTCCCAGGGGCGACACCGGCTTCCCCGTCCTGGTTAGCCCTTTCGGAGGAGCAGCGGGTGCCGAGGAGGCTCCCGACGGCCGCACGAACCCCAGCATGGCTGCACCCATGGTGCCGAGATCCAGTTTTTTAGGTAGGGATTGCAAAGGCAGAGGTAACCCCATCAAAAGAACGGCAAAGAGGAGAACGAGGCAGGAACCAGCCGTGACGCTCCAGAGTCCCCCCATGTGGGTTGGGCATCGTTTTTGACGGTGTCGGCGTGGCACGGGGGCAGCAGGGCTGGGGAGCATACTGGGGCGTTCGGAGGGCATGTCGTGGCGTTGTGGGAGGCTATCGGGCACCCTGGGTGGATCAGTGCTGCTCTGTGATGGCCCACGCCGCTTCCCGGTGGATGTCGCGCTGGCAAAGGGACGTGCTGGAAGAAGAATATCATACAGGTGCCCACGGAGGACCCCAAGTCCCCCTTCACACCCCAGGAGGGCAGTTGAGCCTGGGCTCAATTGCGAGACCCTTCATCCTGGTATGGCTCCGTGGAGGCAGGTTTTTGGGGTGTGGGGCTCTTCTGCTTCAGCTGGTAGGGACGTGCCCCCCCATAAAGTGCTCCGGGCTCCCCACCCGGCCACCTGCGTCCTCGCCTGTCCCTCCGTGCTGGTGCCATAGTGCTTTGGTTGTCTCCAAGTCCCCCGGGGCTGGTGGCAGGGCAGTCCCTGGGGCAGCGGAGCTATACGATGTTCTCCGCGCCGGGGAGGGGGCCCTGGGGGGGGCCGGGGTCCTGCTTGCTGTGCAGCTGGGCCAGCTGCAGCACTGGCATGTTGCAGAGCGGGCACACTTTCCGCACCTCCAGCCACTTGATGAGGCACCTGGTGGGGGACACAGACACGGGGGGATAGTGGTATTACATGGGTGCTGCAAAAATAACCCCCTAACTCAGTGCCCCACACAGCCCTGCAGGGTGGCAGCCACCCCTGTCCCTCCGCGGCAGTGAGGGGCTGTGCCCTGGGGGCCACACACCAGGCCTGACCTGTTGTCACCCTCCCTGGAGCGCTGCTGGTGCCCAATTTTCAATTCACCATTTATTAGGGCTCTTTTGTGTGTGTGTGTGTATATCTGGATTTTTGTGTACATATATATCATAATTTATATATATTTGTGAAATAGAGATATAAAAATATATACATACACAAAAATATAGAATATATAAAAAGTGACATGAATATATGCATTTTATAAACACATGATCTATAGAAGGTATACAAACATCTCATATATACATCACAGAATGTATATATATGATGCATATAAAATTCAGTGGTTTACGTTTTTGTACAACACATATATGTAAAATTTTTTTTTTTTTTTTTCATAGAATCATGGAGTGAGTTGGAAGGGGCCCGTGAGGACAACCGTGGCCAGCTCCTCACTCAGCACAGGGCAACCTACAAGCTAAACCCCACAGCCGGGAGCGCCGCCCAAACGCCTCCTGCCCACCGACAGCCCTGCGGCCGTGGCCACTTCCCTGGGGAGCTGGCTGCAGTGGTTCTCAGTGCCTATTTTATAAATATATATATAAATGTTATATATGCAGATATATACACACACACACGCAGATATAAATATACATTCTGGAATATATGAAGTATGTGTGTGTATGTATATATAAAATTAAGTGGTTTGCCAGTCCACGACTGGACTTTTGCTGCTCCAAACACAAATCCATCCAATGAGGGGCTTTTAGCTGCAATTCCCCTCCTTCCCCTGGAACTGGGGTGGGAATAAACCCTGGGTGAGGAGCAGCACTACTAGACCTCCGGGGCTCGCCAGGCAGTCAGGGTGGCCCAGCTGCAGCCCCCCCATTGCCCACTCACTTTCTGTGGAAGGCATGTTTGCAGGGACAGATCCCCAGCTCGTCCTTGGGTTTGAACTCCTCCAGGCAAACGGCGCAGATCTGAAAGGAGAGGTGGAGAGAAACAGCAGTCAGCAGCAGGGGAGCACTTTTTTCGCACATACAAATGACACAAACATCTCTGAACCAGCCAAAACCCTCCCCCCCAAAAAAAGAAAAACCCCTGCCCCTAAGCGATGCCCTCAGCCAGCTTCCATCTCCCCAGTGCTTGCCTTGTCCCACCCTTGGTTGGGGGAACGAAGGGCAATTTGGCTTCTGATGCCAGCAAGGATACACGGGGAGTGGGGAGAGAAACCCTCCCCGTGCTACAGGGAAAGCAAACCCCTCTTTTGCTACAAACCCCCTGTTTTGACCAAGCAGCTGCTTTTTATTTTTGCCCCTCCCCGCCCCCCCCCCCATCCCCTGCCGCCGTGCTGGAAGGTTTCTGCATTGCAGCGGTGTGGCATCACCCCCAGGGCCTTCCCAGGCTTCACTGCCCGGCCTTTGGGCTTTGGGATCGGGCTTCAGGATCACAGCCTGAGGCTCGGGTCTCCCTTTCCTGATGGAGGGGACCCCGAAGCAACAGCCACAAGCCTGGGATGTGTTTTGATGTGCCATAAGGCTTTAGGGTGCAGGGGGATGGATCCACGCTGCTGCTTGACCCCTGGGACTGAACTGCATCCGTAGGGATAACTCTGGGAAGAGGAAAAGGCAAAGGGCGCATGTGTCTCCCAGGGCCGGGAAGGTTGGCTGTTTTCCCTGCAGGAAAGAGACCCAGCCAAAATCTGCTTCCCTCATACTGCTGGCTTTTCCTGACCCACTTTGGATAATCCTGGGGATTTTGGATATTCCCAGCTGCTTTTCACAGCCTCCCCGGCCTGGGAGTCTCTGGCAGTCTGAAACAAGGGCCAGCCCTGCTGCCAAAAGCCCTTGAGATGAGGCAGGTGGCTGGCAAGCACCATGGGAGGCTCCCGGCTTTCCTGGGGATGTGGTGCCCATCGATACTTCCCAAAGCTTGTTGGAGACTTTTATCGAGCAAGCAAACACTGGTGCAGCTGCTCAGGCCAGCCCCGGAGGAATGCGCCCATCCCGAGCTCCGTGAAAGCCTGGCAGAGGTGGCGTGATGGAAAAAAGGGGAAAACCAAAGCCTGAAGCACGGGGCTGAAGAGCTAGATGGGCACCTTCCCCTCTGCAAGGCTCCAGGAAGCCCTGGCAGCCGCCCCACGATGTTGCAAAATCCGCCCCCCGCGTTCTGCTTTCCAGAAGCGCTTACTGTAAATACCCAAATCCAAATGCCCAAAAAGGGATGTTTCAGAGCGAGCTGGAGCAGAACTCTTCCAGCCCTTCCCAAATCCCAGGGAAAGGCTCGAGCTGCTCTGCCCCCTTCCCTGAAAGCATCTGGGCTGGGAGAGCTGCACAGAGCTGGGAACCGAGGAGATGGGGGAGGACAGCAAAGGGTTATCGCTGCCATTCGGGCTCTGGCACACTCCCAAGTCCCTCCTGCAACAAGCTTCTCACACCAGGAAGTGCTTTTAAGTCTGTGTGACAGTAAAAAACCCCACTGCAGGTCAATGTAATGTGAGTGGATCAGAGACAGGGGCCTGAAGCACAGACTCCATCCCTCCTGCCCTAGGAATTTAGCTCCTGCACTGCGGGGAGCGGAGGGTGAGGATGAAACGTGGGACACGTTGCTCTCCTCAGGGAATTAAAACCAAAAAAAAGCAGCTTATAAACAAATGGAGCTGGTATTTAACAGCTGAGTGGACTCGTGTCTGGGATGCAGGTAGGCATTTTTGTGGTTATTAGGGGAAAGGAATCCAGCCCACGTTTGAAGCATGGCTCCAGCAGATTCCTGCTCAGTTTCAGCACAAAAAATGGTCCATAAATAGGGATGCTAAGCCCCAAAGCAGCCTGGAAACCTGCAGAGAACCTCAAGGGGCAGGTAGGTGGAGGTGGATTAGGATAACATTGTTACTCTGAGCCACATTTCAGCCTCCTCTCAACCCGTTAACACAGAGGGACCCAGCACAGAGCCACTGCTGTGCCCAACACTGCTGGCACAACTCCCCCTGCGAAGGTTAAATGCAAAGTCCACCGGGGCTTTGCTTTACAGCTGCTGCAGACTCTGCCCCCCTCCCGACCCTGAGAAGAAAGCCCTCTGTTTTGGGGACTGCAAAAAGTGGTTTTAATTCTTAATGTGTCCAAGCAGACATGCCTTTGCCTGCCTCTTCCAGCCAGCTCTTCTCTGCAAAGCTGCAAACCTGGAGCGTGAGGGGTAGAAGCTGGGGGAACGTGTTTATCTTTGATTTCAATTAAATTTCAGCAGAGTTTACTCTGCCCAAGTAACGCGGCTGGCAGAGATATGCTAGATATCGTCACGCTCTGATGGCGGCAAGGCTGAGCGGGGCTGGAGGGGACAGAACCATCAAGGGACACTGTTTATACATGGCCCAGCCTGTCTCTGCCTCCCTTTTTATCCACAGCTTTTTACTGCAGTGATAATAATAATGCAATAAATAATAAAAATAACCACACAGCAAACAATAATAATACAGTAAAAGCTAAAGGGGGCCCAGGAGGAGGAGGGAGATGGTTTAATCCAGACCTCCTCTGCAGATGTGCTTTTACTGGCTGCATTAACAAGCAGTTAGACTTACTGGAAGAGTAAAGCAGCGTCAGGAGCTGCTGCTAACCTGCCCTGGCCACATTCCCTCAAAAAGCAGAGCCAAGGCCAGGGCATCCTGGCTCGGGTCCAGCCCTGCCACCCTGCCCAGGCACTGCCAACACCCCACGCTGCGCCCAGGCACTCCCAACCCGGGACAAAGGTTTCAGGGTGCTCCGTTTCTCCAAGGAGAAGTAAAGCAGTTGTGCTTTCCTGATTTCCAAAGCACACCTAGCTGTGTGTTTTGCTCCCGATGGGAGTTAAACTGGAGATTTTGCACCCTCCTACCATCCTCCATCCCCTCTCCAGTGCGAGGAAGAAGAGGGTGAGGGAGTCTGCTGCTATGCTACTGCCCCAGGGACATACTCACCTCATGTAGGTTCAGCTCCTTCACCTTTTCCTTGAGTATAACCTGTAAAACAAGAGTGCCAGGGGTCAGGACACAGCTTCTGCCATGAGCGTCCGCAGGAAAAATCTCCATAAAGAGGGATTCCATTTAGCATCCCAGTAGACATGGAAACCCCCAGTAAACCCGTCACAGCCAGGGAGCACATCACATCTTCACCCCTGCACAGGAACAGGGGGAAGGCAGCACTGGCACAGCTGTAACCACTAACACGAGGACCAAATCCAGGAGGTCTCCTCCCAGATTTAAACCTCCTGGGCTCCCACACTCTGCAACAAGCTCCTCCACTGACATCTGCCACTTTATTTTCAGTCCATGCAGGCTAAACACCTGGAGAGGGCTACAAACCCAGGACGACCTGGTATCAGCCCATCTCCACCCAGTTTCCTGCTCAAATGACACATCAGAGACAGAAAAATTATACAAGCCCTGGAGAAAATGGGACGTTGAAGCAGCAACCTGAACTGACCTCTTGGTCGTGTTTATTTTAATACAAGGCACTGGCATGTGTGGGAGCGTGCAGAAAACAGCTGGGTTTGCCAAGGTGTCGTGGAGGTGCTCCCTACGAGAGGTCCACATGAGAGCCCCATGGCTGCGGGTGGTTCAGAGCAGCCGGGTCCAACCCAGGGAGCAGATCTGGACCCCACAAAACATCATTTAATTGCTGGGGAAGCAATGGTGTTACAGCTCACCAGCTGGAAATAAGCTGAGGGTTTGAAGAGGTTCCCAGTTGAGGTGTGTCAGAGATGTCCCCACTGCTCAGGGACCTCATCTGAAAATGCAGAGACCTGCAGACTAACAGGTGAGAGATGCTCCCAGGATGCCCAGCTGGTAGAAAAACATTAAATCAGCAGGGACAGAGGTTTGTCTGGGTGTTACAATTTCTCTTCACAAAGACCAAAATGCTCCCCAGGAGAAGAACAGTACAAGGAAATTCGATGGAGTGACTACTCCAATGTGTATTCAGCACTAAGCAGAAGGGAAGAAGCTGACAACTGACTGCGTATCATCTCACCTGTTTGTAGGCGTAAAGCTCTTTGTGTGCTTGATGTCTGAGCCTGCAATCGAAACACAGAGAAACATTAATTCAGGCAAAAAATCAGGATTACTGTAATATCTCCAGGTTTCATTTCCTTCCTTTCCAGATTTAATCATTTTTTTACAAAAAAAATTTCATTTCAGAAATGAGTATGGCCACATGAAACTATATATTTAAGCAACAGCCAGCTTTCCGTGTAGCTGGGAAGGCAACACCTCCATCCAGAAGCACACAACTGCCTCCCCTTTTCCTCTTTTGTCTTCCCTCATTTTCCACACAGACAGCACCTGCACCGTTAAGACCAGCAAAAACTGTTGAGTAAATCACGCGCTGCCACAAATACCCTCAGTTTCCAGCCAGTTCTGCTGCTAACAATTTCTAGACTGGACGTGGCGCCTTTTTCCAAGCGATAGGTATTCAGAGCCAAGGAAAACTCCACTCACATCCGAGTGATGACAGGGATAGAGACCTCCCGGCTCAGAGGTTTCCCACCAAAGCCCCCATCCTGCTGCTTGGGAGATGCTGGGTTCCTCAAACACAGCTTTATCTTCAGTTATGAGATCAATTGTGCTGCTTCTGCCTCCCAAACTCTTCGGAAGAAGCATTCAACAAGAGGCCACCCTTCTGGTTGAGCAAGCAAAGGACAGCTATTTATCCGAAGGTAACACCAGAGCAGAAAGCTTTGGCAGAGAAGCAACCAGACGTCTTCCATCTCTCGCCTCCTATCACACAGGGCAATTTAATAACCAGAGATAACAAGCTGCCAAAACCCGCAGGAGAACAAACGTGCATCTTGGGATTTTGGGGGGGGTTTGGGGTTTTTTTTCCTAATCAGGAGAGCAGACGGGGGTGTGCTACATTAAGGCACAGGTTGACAAGACTACACAATCACCCAGGGCACTCCCTGCCCCAGGGAAGCAGCCAGGGCCACAGCCAATGCAGCAAAATCAGGATTATAAACTGCATAAGATGGCTCCCCGCCCCGCTTTCAAAGCACTCTGCTCAGCATAATTTTGGGGGTTTTGGGTGGTCTTTTTTCCCCAACAGCATCCATTCCTGGAGCAAATCAAGGGACAGAGATGGAGGGGATGAACCTGTTGCAAAAATGCCTGCTGCTGTGGGAACTCCATCCAGTGGCAGCAGGAATTTGAGGCCACAAGCAAAGGGCCAGTCCCGGCCCCTCCCTCTCCAGCCTCCCCTTCTCCGGGAGGCATGGGTGGGAGCATTTTTCCCCATTCCTGGGGACTGAACAAAACAGCAAACATAAAACCATCACATCCCTCCATATTATTAATAAAACGTAATTCCACAGCAGAAAAAACAGCAGCCCATTTCCCGCAGCCCGCCAGAGCGCTCTGCAGGAATCAGCTGGCTGGAGAAGCCGAATATGCTCCTAAAATAAATACATTTTTAAAAAACTAACTGAAATGGCTTTTCATTACAAGACACGGCATTTAGCAAAGCGCTCCGAAAACGCAAGAGGGAAGTCATCAAGGCTAAAGAGCTGGCCAAGGACTTCTAATAAGATGTCAGTGTGTGTCTGCAGGGCTTGGACAGCCACAGGAATGTTTTCCCCAGCCAGCCTTGAGTGTGATTTCAGATGGGAAACCCCCTCGCCTGTAATTTCACTTTGAAAATATTCTGGGAGCTGTCTCAAACCCGGGCTGTTTCATTCTGAGCTCTCAGGGGCTTCCTGATCCCATAAGGCTGCAGCGAGTAAGTTATAAAAATAGGATGTAAAAATACATCCCTATCCTTTTTGCTCAAAAATACTCCAAAAAAACGTGGGCCTTAAAAGTCAAGGAATGGGTAAAAATGCACCTTAACGCAGCAGACAGAGTGGCAAGTAAGTCAGCAGCTCCTGAGCCCCAAATTTAGAGCCATCCCTCCTCCTCTAATAATGCTGCCTGGCAGGGAACCTGCCTGCAGAGCCACGGATAAAACTGCAGCAGGCAGGAAGGAGAAGGCTGGGGTCGCATGCCTCCACCAACGACCTGAGCAGAAACACGAGCAGAAGATGCACGAACAATAGAGAAAACAGGATGAAACCAGCCCAATCCGCAGGGATCCTGGTGGCTGGGAAACTGGTTATGAAACACAGATGGGGCAAAGCTAGATGCACGGCTGGAGACCACATACAGGGGGAAAAACTCCCCCAGCACAGGAAAAAGCATCTGTCTTATGGAGAACCGAGCAGCCACCAAAGCCACTGGAGGGAAGGTGTCGCGCAGAACAAGCCCAAGCGTCTGGGGACGCGGTGGTGGCATCTGGACCAGCAATGGCGAAGAAGCAACCACCTGGCCATGGATCTGCGCAGCTCCACGCTGTCAGAGCACGGATGCTACAATGCCATGGGCTAGTGCTGAGCTACAAGGGGAGACTTTGCCAAAATAAACATCGCCCTGAAGGTTATGGGGAACAGCACGAGCACATCTGGTCCTGAGGTGTGCAAGCTCAGTCTGCTCCTCCACGCTTTCCTTTCAAAGCCAGGATTCCTGGGCCAGATGGATGCTGGGTGGACCTAGGGCAGCTGTCGTAACGAGACCCCAGATCCTGGCAGACGTTATTCCCCGTCGAGCCCAGGGCTTCATCCATCTCGTGTCAAGAGCTGTGACTCCGGAGGAATTTCTGGCAGATGGCTGATTCAGATAAGGGACCACACAGCATCTTAAAAGCCAGCGCATGGCTGGAGATCGTGTGTGCACGCGCATGCCATCACCCATCCCTGAATTTAATAACCACCTCTCGTGGATTTTGTGATCTCTTCCCAAGTTTTCCATGCCTCCCACAAGAAAGGGAGTACTCTGTTTCTCCGGGTGACTCCGAATCATCTATAGCAAGCGAACCATGGGAATGAAATGCAGAGGAAACAATTTTTTGCAGGATTACCTCCAAGATCTGCTTATTTGACACTTCACAGCAGAAAGTGTAGAAACTGGTACCGACTCTGGCTCATTGCCCCATCACTGCATCACTCTCCCAGCCTGGCTGGGCTCCTTGGGCGCTCCAAACCCAACTGCAGCATTTGATCCTGGCAGGTCTGAATGCAGAAAGAAAGAGCCCTGTAAAAAAGGGCTTTTGAAGGGCTCTGTACCCTGTGCCTCCCGTAGACTTTAAGCCACTCTAGTCTGGGCAGAGATGAGCCCTGCATAACCCACGGCAAAGCACGGGTATAGAGGATGCTGTGGCGTTTACCCAGGGTGAGCGTGCCTTCCATTTAAACCACGTGGAAAGCATAGCATCGCTCAGCTCAGTGTCCTTCTGAACTGAGTTTTATGGGACCGAAGGCAACACAAGGTTATTACTTTCATTAATTCAGCAGAGATCAGAAACAAATCACTGCCTGCAAAATTTCATTTCCTTTTTCTTTCCCCCTTTTTTTTTCTTCTTATTTTCCCAAGTAGAGGCAGCATCCATGAGGGTAGGACCTGTGCTTTGTAGTGGAGTGGTTTGCGGCGGCAGAAAAATTGAAGATTCGCCTGGACTGCGCACAGAGAGCACTGCTCTTTGCTTTGTTTGTGGCTGAAATGCCTATCGGACTCCGTTTTGAGCCAACCTGATGAAAAATGTCACTTCTTCCTCCCATCAGAGAGGGCAGCACACTCTCTATTCACACAGTTGCGAAGCGCAGCCCAGGTGCTCTCCTCCCCTGGTGCATCCTTCATTTAATGCCACCAACTCTCTGATGAGGGGGAGACACACCAGATACTGGCTCTTCTTCGCTCTGGATGCCTCCCCAGCTGGGGATGCCGAGGAGGACAGCACAGGATGCTCTGATCTGGAGCAGGTGATGAGAACCAGGGATGGTGTCAGGAGTTCCACTTGGTATTTGCCAAATATTTGCAGATGTGCAAGTCATGAGAGAGGAGGGAGAGGGAGAGAATGGGCTGTGTGTTGCTTCTCCACCTAAGCAGGACGTGGGGAAAGCCATGAGCTGCTGTTACCCGCAAATAATCCCCACAGGTGCAAGCAGAGCCCTGGAGCTCCCGAGGGGACCTTCTTTGCCCAGACCCCTCTGCCTTGGGTCTGTTTCTCTGTGACGCCACTGTTTGATCCATGCTGCATCTGCTTGTTAAATTAACAACCCTCTTTTATACAGCCTCCAGATGTAATTCCATTAAAGTCATGCATGTCATTGCAGAAAGGGTTAGAAACATGGGGGTAATCCAGGAGGCTTTAGCACCTGGTATGGGAGGGGGGAAAATTCAGTTTAGATTCAGTATCTTACTTTGTACACCAAATCTTCCTGCCACAGGGCTATGGGTATTTGCTTGTTATGCAGCCAGGCACCAGTAACGCTTCGGTGTTTAACAGCACTGAAGGGGAGTGACATGGGAAATCTTTCCTGGAATGATCATTTGCAATGCTCTGCACTTGCAGGCATGTGGTCCTCTCGTCCTGCTGTCCACCTGCAAGGCTCTCCAAACCACGCTGAAGCTTCAAGCTTTTATACCCCACGCAAGCTGAGATTACACGGCAGCTCCAAAGGAGGTGGGTACTCCTGGGGCGCATCCGCACAGCTAAAACCCGTGGCACAGAGAAACCCTCCCAAACAGGGGCTGGAGATTCCTGTTTGGCTGTTTTGCCAATGATAGAGCTGGGGGTGGTGGTTTGAAGAGCAATTCATAGAGTCTCCATAGAGTTTAGGGCTATAAAGGGATCATTAGATGATCTAATCCAACCTCCCATCTATCATAGGGTGTTAAATAGCACTTCGTTACTCCCGGGAATGGGAGCCAGTACGTCTCATCCAGAAAGGTCCTCTGTCTTGATTTAAAGACATGAAGAGACAGAGGACTTGCCACTTCTTTTTCTGGCTTATTTCACCAGTTACTCAGCCTCCCTCTTACAACACACCTCCAGCTTCTAAATTTAAAGATTTTCTGGCTTGATCTTCCAGACATTACTACTTGTTATTTCTTCTTTGGGGCGGAACACACCCAGCAAGACCTGGTGCCCAGAAAAATACTCTGAAGGTCCAAAAGGCTCTTCATTTTGCAAGCGAGCCATATAGATTCAAGCTCAATCTGGGCAAAACACATCCTTGATCCTTCTGAGCACCATTTGTCTATTTTTTTTATTTTTGCATCCCCTCCCACAGGCAACCCAGCTAAAATGCAAACGCTGAACACAGATGCAATACCCCAGCACAGGCCTTGTTAACATCGAGCACCGAGATACAAATTGCCTGGTCAGGGATGACCTCTCGATCTGTTTCTGCCTTGTTTGCCAGGGAGGACAGATGTGTCGCACCTTCAAACACCCTCTTCTTGTACATAACTGTGGGCAAAAGTGAAGATTTGATGTCCAGGCAGCCCCAGTCACCCCTGGGTAAGACTGGGTTTGGGCTCACTTGCAAGTTTTACAAGGTTTTGCTTCATACAGAGTTGAAAATAGGTGATAATTATCAAATATTTAGAAGGCGACACTGAAATCTTGCTTCCCTGGTCTGCAAAAGTAGGACAAAACATCTTCAACACCCTCTGGGTAGTAAACCTGGTGGGACTGGCTGCTGTGAGCCAGACAGATGCAGCCTCTGTGGTGCAAGAAGAGACCTGACACCTGCCTTACAGGTACAGAGGGATGTACAGCTAGCAGGGAACTGGGGCCATCTGAAAAGCCAGAGGTCGTGGAAAGGGGATGGAAAAGCTCTTCTGCAACTTGGCAGAACTCTGGGCCTGTGGGATTTCAGCAGCCACTGCTGGCAGAGCGATGCCCTCCACTCCCAGCCACAGGGAGAGGCACAGCCAGCCCTGCATCCCAGGCTATCAGCACAACTGGCCCCCATCGCTGCCTCAATTCCCAGGCACCGTTTTTCCCCACTTGCCTCTTGCTCTCCCTCCGGCAGGAAGAGTTCCTCCTCTCAATTAGTGGCCTGACTCTCTCCTCAATGGCCCATAAAATAATTAGAACAAGTCCCAAACTAGAACAACCTTTAACCCCCCTGTCCCACTCCCATCGTTCAGATTAACAAGGCAACTCTGCATCATTAATCTCTAAACTGTGCTGTTGAATGAGCAATTTGTGTACAATAACGAACAGAGCAGGTATTAAACATTTCTTATGCACACAGTACACAAGTTACTCATTAAAGAGGAAAACGTGTTGAAACATTAAGCAGAAAGCAGGAACCATAAAACATCCCTTTCCAGTCTTTTTGAGAAGCCAACTACATTTTCATGCCTGTTTGAGCACACATATAAATGTATCTCCCATTTTTAAAGCGGATAATGTAATTGCCTTGCTCCAAGATACTCTGGGCAGCCAGCGTTCAGTACTCACTGCGTACGCACCGGGTCTATTAGCTCTATTAGGGATGAATGTTGGATCTGACACTACATGGCTGAGCAAATTCTTTGATGATGAGGGAAAGTTAAATCACTTTGGGGATCACATCAGGCTGGCATGAGATGCATTGCGCGATGACAAGGTGATGCCATCCTCTTTTGGGGATGGAGGGATCAGCAACAGGCTCAGTCTGAACCAGGGCAGCTCTTGAAAGCGGCCAGGAAACACTCCCTTACCTGATCAAGTAGCAACAGAAGAGCAAACTGAGGATGAAGACGAAGATGGCCGTGCCGAAAACCACGATGTATATGTTGAGAGGCAGGTTCTGGAACCCGATGTTCGGCATCCTGAAACTGTAATGCTGGAAGTCCGAGCTCATGGGTAGGCTGCAGAGACAGGGAGAAAACAGATGGATGTGAGGCTCCTTCGGCAGCACGGGATGCCCTTTGGAGACGAACGGTCCTTCCAAAGGCAGGCAGAGGGGAAGAAGAGGGAAGCAAGCAGTGCTGCCTTCTCGCTTGCCATCCCCCGGGGTGAAGGCATCCTTTCCTGAAATCGAGCCCCCTGCTCAGCAACCCTGAAAACAAAGCAGGGCTGGATCAGCCAGGGCTGGGATTTTTCTTCTCCCGCTGTGAGCTTCTCCTCCAGCTATTTTCCCCTCTTCCTTACACACGTCATCCTTCAAGTTAAATGCTGTATCAGATGGGTGGTGGGGATTTGCATCCAAGCAGCGCCAGCTGCAGCCGATGTCCCCCAAACCTCTAATTTCATTAGTTAGGCCAAATACTAAAAGCAGCCAGAAAGCCTTGTAGCAAGGCAGGTTTTCTTCCCTTCCCCTCCTGCGGTTTCTGAGCCAGATTCCTCATTCCGTACAAATCCTCCCTCTAAAACCATTGAGCATGCACGTGAACCGGCGCAGGTTCAACACACTCCCCACACATCCCCGGCAGAAAGGAGAGGACAAGGACATTCCGATGCCATACGGCAGCACTGCCAAGAAATTATAGGGGCTGTAAAAAGAGACTTGGTTTGGTTTTTTTCCATGTGAGATCTGGGTTTGGTTGTTTAAAGGCATTTTTGCAGGTTTCAAGTTTACTTCTCAGTACAACCCCAGGCTGCTCCCCGCAGCAGCAAAACCCCAAAGCACCCGTGAGTGGCATCCAAGAGGAAGATGCAACGATTTTGGCCGTCGACATAACCACATCTCAGACGTGTGACCAAAACCTCCCTGCCTTCAGTCAGACCCAATTGAAACACGAGCAGCTGCCCGGGATAACGACTTCAGTGTATCATCTCTCCCATGATTTTAGTTTTATGATTCATCGCACGGGACACTGATATTTTACAATAGCTCTTAACAGGGTATTTTTCAGGAGTCAGGCAGAAAACCAGCCTGATGTTTCTGTATCACCATATAAACCCTTTTGCTGCTGTTAATGCTTAAACCCCTTAACTGGAAAGCACATATTTACTATCTCTTATTATTATTCCTTTCTATTGCAATCATTCTCTGAGCCACTCACCCTTGAATGATCACAACTGTCTCTGGCCGGGCATAAAGTTCACCCACCCCCAGCTTAGAAAAGGAAGTTAAAAAACATGCCTTTTTTTCCTTTTGGCCCACAGGAGAGGGCTGGATGCAGCGTGCAATTCAGTTTCACAGGGAAAGTACCTGCAGTCTGAACCCCATTTCCCAAATAAAATTACTGAGGAATAACAAAATCCTCCCCCAGATTGGCGAGTTTTCAATGGTGCATTAATTGCACAGCTCCCAGTTTTGCATGGGATGAGAAGATCTTGGGGAAACTGCGGGATCTGAACCCAAACGCATTGGGGAAGGATGCTCCAAAAATCAAAGCATCCTCTGAATGCCCTGCTCCTCCAAGCAGCATCCTTGCTCCCGCATCTCCTTTTCTCCTTCAGACCCCTTTCACACCAAACCCCCTGGGGCTTTCCTCTGTCCTCCCATCACATACACATTGCTCAGGTAGATATACATTGCATGCTCCCCAGCTGCTAGGCAGGGAGCAGACTCACCTTTCATCCCGGCTGCTTTGCCAGCACTAGCCCCTCGCCTGCACCCTCCTCACGCCCCTTGCTGAAGGCAGCATCTCTGGCAGTGCCAAACGCCCACCCGAGATCCTCCTTGCTTTCAGTTTCCTCGGCTCGCTGGAAGTTTCGAGGCAATTTCTGGTAAAGCCTGGATTTGATTAAAGCCTCCAGAGACGAACACGCATGTTCAGAAACTCTCCCAGCCAATGTGGAAATGCTACAGGAGCTCGGGGAGCTGGCACACGCGCTGCGAGCACTGGTGGGGATGGGATTTTACAGCACAGCAACCACCCGGCAGCTTACAGTCCTCCAGCAATGCTTGCTCTGCTCAGCTGAGCTGTTTTGCTTTGCAAATAAATTTTAAAAAGCCAAAACCAGCCCCCAAACCTTTGTTCCCAGCTCTGGCAGTTAATACACAGCTCAGAGTTACTGCACAGGGTTGGGTCTGATTCTCATCTCCATGCCGTTTGCTGAGTCAAAGGGATTTTAGACGGTTCAGGTTCAGGGGCTCTCCCCTTGGTCACGCTCACGCGACCGAGGCTGTTTTGGCTGGAGGACGAGGCTCCAGTTGCCCCTGCTCGCACTTAGGTTTGTGCTGGTATTAGTGTTGGCCAAGGTTGGCTGCCTTCAGCTCCTCAACCACCCAAGAGAAAGTCAAACATCCTCCATCCAGGCAAGTTTCAGGTGAGCTTTTCCAAAAGAGAGACCACTCTTTGAGAAGAGGCAACAAAACCACCCAGCACTGGACTATTATTTTTCTTCCCTTTACAACTCCTTTAACTCTTCTTACCAGAGCTGGGGGCTTCGGTTCAGCTCTCCCACCAGGAGATGCCTCAGCGGACCGAGCACAAAAGCAGAGATGGTGGGTAAGAAAGATCCAGGCTGCATTTAGGGCAGCAAATCTCACTGAGCCAGAAAAACTCCTTACGGCTGTGTCCAGCCCAGCTGTACAGCTCCTCCACCAGTCCCCATGACTATGCCCACAGCTACAAACCATCACAGCCCCCAGCAACGAAACAGTCAGTAGAAATGGAGCTCCCTCCCACCAACAGCATCCTACTCTCTTCTTCCAACAGCACTACTTCCCTAATATTTTGCCCCAAAAGGATGTCACCAATGCAGCCACGACCTACCTGCTGGCCATACTGCAGGGGCTCAGCCTCCTGGGGACACTTCAGTCCCCTACGGTGCAAGTCCAGCGAGTCCCACCACCAGATTCATCCAACCCCTGTGCGAAATAACCTTCTCCACATAGGAACCACCTGGTCCTCCCTCCCTCCTGCTGCAACAGCTAAGAAACGTTATGGCAAAAACATGGAGCTCAGAGGTAAAAAATATTTTAGCCTGCACAGGATCCAGGAAACTGTTAACTTTAAAAGACTTCACTGAAATCAGATGATTTTAAGCAGCCACGCTTTGGGGCTGGGATTTTTTTGTTGGTTTGTTGGGGTGGTTTTTTTGGAGTTGGGGGGGAGGAACTGTATTTTAATCTAGTTCAGATTTGTGAGAATGCAGCCAAAAGAAATAAAAAAGAAGCTGTAAAAAAGGATAAAAAGTTTCTGGTGCAGAACAAAAGCCTCCCTGTTGCTCTCGCTGTGGGCAAGGCATTTCAAAGCAGGCAGATACCCCTCCTGGGGCACCCACCGCCCCTGGGATGGGGGGCATGAGCTGCCTGGAGAAAAGGGGGTTGATACTGCAGAAACCTTACAGAGGGGAGGATTTCCCTGGGGCTGGATGAGACTGTCTCTGTGGCATGAGGATATCAAGGTCTGGGGGGAACACACTGACTTGCTCCTTGTCTGTACAATGAAGCTGCCACGATGGCAGAGACAAAGCATAGAATGCCTGATGCCCATCTCTGCCTAGGTTTCTGACTGCATCTGGGTCCATTGGGTTTTTATGTCCTCGCAGAGCGTGAGGTCATGGGGAGAGGACTGCTAAACATCGAGAGCTAGGGAGGATGTCTGCTGGCCAGCAGCACTCAGGACAAAAGAAATAAGTTTGCTAAAGAAAGATAAACCTTGTGAAAGAGTGGGAAGAAAAAGCCCTGAACCAGGAAAGTCCTATGAGAGTCTGAAGGGTTGGCTGGAAGAAAATGGTTTCAGTGCACATAAAAAAAAAATTTAAATATATACGTGCATATACATGCATGCATATTTCTTTGCATATTTATATATATAGTATATGTAATACATGGCAAATAAAATTATCTTTGACTAAAGGAAAGGAGAAAAAAATCTTATTTTCCCAGGCCGCAGCATGGAGGCAACTAAAGGGTGACTATTTAACAATTTAACAGCTTGCAAAAATAAAAAGGAATGGCAGTGTCCTCGCGATAGGGCCACATGCAGGCAGCACCACAAAGCAGGACAACCCGAGCTCTGTGCCTCCTCCTTCATTACACCCTCCAATGAATCAGCCACGCAGGGCTGAGCACATCCCCATTTCTTCAACAACTACAAAAATGAGCTTTAATTAAAAGCCAAGTTACAGTTAATGGCATATCAAGAAGTCAGGAAGTGAAGTGTTACAGGTCAGCATTAGCTCGCTGGCTTCGCAGTGCTTTGATTACAAGTTGGGCTGTTAAAGGCAAACCTAAATAAGCCACCTAGCCGAATTAATCCCTATTATAATCATAGCAAGCACTTAATGCGCTTAATAAGTGGGGCCAACCTCTTACCCAGAGCTTTCATTAGGAGATCTCAAAAGAATTAATAAAGGAGGCAATTAACTTCTTACAGGTAGAGAAACTGAGGCAGGGAGGAGCAGAGCGAGGCAGGAGAGTCACAGTCTATGAGGCTGGAATATGACACCAGGGATGCTGCTAGTCTGATGTAGGTGATGCCATGAGCACCACTCATGGGCTGAGAGCCGCAATTGTTTTGTTTCCTGCTGCTTTGCTGCATGGATTTGAACTGTGTGCTCCTTCTCTGGGTTTTACTTATTAAAAGGAGTGTGCACTTTTTTTAAAAAAAATTGTTATTATTTATTTATAATACCAGTGCATAAAGGGGCCACACGAGCGCTGTGCATCGTACCTAAATATAGCCCATGTGCTGGATGGAAGGGTGGTTTCTGCCTCTGCTGCCATAAATAAAAACCCATTTTCAGAGGGATTTACCTTATGTTTTCGAGATGAACAACTTCCTCCACAGGGATTCAAAGCAAACCCAGGACAGTCTGAACCTCCTGAACCATTAACTAAGGAAACTGGATGGAGCTGGTGGTCTGTGCCCCTGCAGCACCCCACTGGCGAAGCCAATACAACTCCAGGAAATACTGAGCTTTAAAAACTCAACAAAGCCAGACACACACAGGTTCCTGTCGCCCAGTCGAAGCCATGAACCTCAGGGAAAAGAAAATGCTAAGCCGTGGCAAAAATCCAAGTTGAAATATTTTATCAATGGGAAAGTTTTCAAGCAGGCGTGAATGACATCTCCAGTTTCAAAGGCGCTACGCAAGCCCACAACCTGTTTTATACAGGTTTAACCAAAATGGTTATTAACTCGGCTGAAAGTTAAACTGTGAGCAGCTGACAAGACCTTTCTGAAATATCCCAAGTTGTACTGCGAAGCAGGGTATTCTTCCATGCAATGAATCCACAACATAAAAGTTATTTAATGGGTATGACTAATGGGATAATATTTATTAAAAAAAAAAAATTAAAAAATTGCCAGGGTTAAAAAAGTAGCAACAGATGCCTGCTTTTAACTTGCAAGCATACACACACACCCCCCTTGTGAACCCCAAAAGAAAAGCGAAGCCCTGACCTCAAGCAGCTGGAAGGAATTTCCTTCAGCTCCACCTCTGGAGCCGGTCCAGCGTGAGGATCTGCACCGCGGCAGTCGGAAAATCACAAGCAGCTGCAGAGCCAGCCCCCAAAACCAGCACCGCTGTTGCCCGAGAGATGCGGAGATGCCACAAGGCTGCATCGCCTTCGCCTGGGATGGAACAGGAGGGAAATCTCAGCGCTGCTCCAGCTGGTAGCAACGTCCTTTGCCATTCAAAACCAGGGGACAACAGAACTGAGAGTGGGGGGAAAACAACCAAAGTCTCGTCATGCTGCAATTTTAGTTGGGCTATGATGCTACTATAGGGATGGTGTCAGTCCACAGCCTGGCCACATCCAGTGCTGGCTCTGAGCATCCAACGGGACCCACCTCCTTCACCACAAAAAACAACAGCGAACAGAGGAGAAGCATGAGCAATCTCGCATGGCTCAGCAGCATTATTGCTTAGTGGGATTAATAACGGAGCAGCGGAGTGTGCCAGGAATGGAGAGCATCCCAACAGGTCCCTCACATCCCTGACACCGCATGGCAGAGCTGCACTGAGATCCAGCAAAGCTCATCTGGAGCAATGCTGTGCCGTGGCTGGGGAACAGAGGAAACTTTTGGGTGTCAAGAACAAAACCTGTTTATTTGACCCATTTCCGCTGTGTGCAGGTTTTGAGGGTGGTGGTGGATTTTTGCTGCATGCCTGGACAACCAAGAAACCAAACTGACCTCCAACCAAGAACCACTTGGAACCTTTGATCCCTTCCCCCAAGAGTGAATCCAATGCTTTTTTTGAATAGGAATCAGGAAATTTCCTGGCAGTGATCCCTGGCTGGCTGACACCAAGCACAAAACCTTAACCCTCTCCACTGTCTTCGGGCAGGGGGACATAGGCAGAGCAACGTGGCAATGCGATGAAGCAATCAGCCACTGGAAAAAAACCAGAAAAGTCTTTATAATGAAAGGAATACCCAGCAGCGCAACTGGTACCACTGCAATTTTCATGAAGTGCTTTTGATTCTGGACAGTTTAACAGAATAATGATCCCACAACCTTAATACCAAGGAGCACCTTTAAACACGAAAATGTTTTTGCTACTATTGGCAGAGAAACATGTGGAAAATAGGTCAGCTGCAGCTCCCATCGCTGAGTTTAAAGTCAAGTGCTTTCACCCAGTGTTGTCGGGAAGGCAAACCAGAGGTTTGCTCAGGGCTGATTTCACAAGTTTCAGGAAAAAAAGGCAAAAATAAACGGGGGTGGGGGTGGGAGAAATCAACAGTGCTTTTTAATCAGGTCTGCAGGAGGGGGGAAGTGGAGGTTGGAGGAGAGCCCTGCTTGGGCTCCCATCAGATCACAGAAATAAGAAATGGAGATCACTTATCAGGAGGGTTTGAAGCGGAGTCAGTAGTTTCCCTGCTTTGAAATGTGCACACTAGCTGCTCAAGTATGGTTCAGTTTGCTTCTCGGGGATGAAATAACACTTGAGGAATCTTTTCCCTTTGGCCCTGGGGATTTTTAATATTTTTTTCCCCCCTTTTCTGGGCACACAGCTCCATCCCAGATCCAACATCATGACCCACTGAGCTCACTCCTCCTCCTGAAAGCATGGTGGGAAAGGACGCACTGCTGCCTTGTCCTGCCCCCAGCCCCCTTGATACTCACAGCAGTGAGGGCAGAAGGCAGCAGCCCCCAGGACCCTGTGCAGGGTCACAGTGATGGGACCATATCACGCCATCCCTGCCTGCTGCTGTGGTGCTTGACAGAGCAGCATCACCCCATACCATACAGCTCAGGTGCTAAAACATTTAATAACACAGCATGTTATTAAATATGGGTGTATTTTAGCTGAAGCAAAGCACCGAAGTTACACACCACTGTAGGGTGGGCAGCTTTACACTAAACGTTGCAGTCTCCCCGCCCCTATTGCTCAATTTGGTGGAAATGATCTTCCGCTTTCATCTGCAGTTGTATTTCCTCATGTGCAAGAGTTTTCCCCAATTAGCAGGTTCTTTGGGGAAAGACAATTGGAAACCCTGTAAGAAACTCTCAGCCTATGCTGCTGAAGGGCTGGACCAGAGAACTTGGTGTTAAAAGCTTCAGGGAATTTGCAAATTCCTGGGTGAGGACACTGAGAGCCACTGGGGGCTCCCAAAATATCACATCTGGAAGAAAAATAATATTGCTTTGATCAAGTTGTCTTCAGGCAGAACAAAAGCAAATTGTTTTCTGCAGAGCAGAAGAGCAACCAGCCTTCTCTGCTCTTTCATATTGACAGGCAGATGGACTAAATGACCTCCTGAAACCCTTTTCCCCATTTCCTAAGCTCCTTTAATTGGGTGGGTGGTGCGGCACGCGGGAAATAAAATAAATCAGTGCAACACCCAGGGATCAATAATCCCTACAAAATCCTCCTGGAGGTAGGCACCCTGTGCTGGCAATGGGAATTGCAGCTGCTAGCAGGCATCCTATAAAGGCAATAAGAGGAGCCAAGCATAAACTGGGATGCAGGAAAGCACAATGCTCTCGTTTACCCTAAATAAGGTTGCTAGGTTATGGATTTTTTTGAGGGGGGGCATAATCTGAAAGGGCATCCAGATGGCTGTAAAGCCTTGCGGTGGAAAAGCAGCATGAGGCCATAGAGGGAAGAATTCCTCTTTATGTTGCTGATGTCTGCTCCCAGATCCTGGATTTCAGTCCCCAGGAATGCTCTCCACAGACCCTTTTAACTGCACCATTTATATTTGTGGTAAAAATTAAAGAGAAGAGGGAATTGAATGCAGAAGAGTGTAAAAGCTGGTGTCTGGATACCAGAAAAAAAAAAAGTCACTAAAATCCTGCAGAGGAGCCGTCCCCCAAAGCCCACGTTGGTTGTGCAAGGTTTGTATTTTAAGAAGCTGACAGCATTATAAAGCCTTCAGGAAAACCCAAACAAACTCCAACCTCAGCCTGCTGGGAATTTACACTAATGCCACGTCACTGTTGTTTGCTGTTTTCCTAATGCTTACAGAAAAATGAGCTGCGCAGTCAGTCTTCCCTTCCTCTGGTTTTAACAGAAGTACTGGGTTTTGAAGGAGTAATTTTTTTCTATCATTCCTTCTCCTCTGCTAACAGAGACTAGGAAGATTTTGCAATGCTTCAGAGTCCAGCAAAAATACCTCCCCGAGCCATATGGATACGGGGGACAAAACACTTCACTATCAGCATAAGCAAAGGGGGCTGCAAGGATCGCAAACCCCTCAAAATTTAGTTGGAAATGGAAAACCCCAGAGTTGTGTAGTCAAGCTAGGTGCTTGATGGAGATAAGCATGCATAAACCCAACATATACATCTCCTTCTCTGTCACACAGAGTCGCAGCACTGAAGGCAATGCCATGGGATACCTTCCTTCTCTCCTGTTCTGCCTGGCAACATGGCCTAACCTTAGTGGGATGGAGAAAGCCAGGGGACCTGAAAATTCAGGGGTACCCACACCCTGGGAGTCTGTAACCACGAGGTAATGGATAGGCATCTGTGAATTTTCAGCATTACCTACCCACACACCTCCTCTGCCCAAGGATGTTGCTTCTTATACAGGTTTCTCATAAACTGAGCCCTAAATAAGTAAAACTCCAAGTTACAGGCATGCTGCTGATGCAGGACTCACTTTTTTTATAAAAAAACCCACAAAACAACTTTTGAGAGTGTTACTTGAAGTTGGCATTTTTCTTGCAGCTGACGGCACAATACGGCTAAATATTTTCTGACTGCTTCAAGGCTACTGGGGCCTCCTTGGGAAGCGAAGCTAAAAAACACCAATGCGACTTTCATGCGTGTAATAGTTTGCTGTCAGTTCTTTACAAATTCCTGGGCACTGAATCGCTTACTAGAAGGCAAAATACATGAGTGGCACTAACAAGTCGGCTTGGCAACAGGCAGACAGGCTGCCTTGAGTGTCTTTTTAAAGGTCAAGAGAGCACATGATGCCTGAGAGCCCGGGCATTCGGTTTTCATTATGAGTTAAAGATATTTGCAGCGAGTCTGGTTATTAAATTGCCACCTCACACCAGCCAGTCACACATCTTTTAAAACCAATCTTTAAAGCCAAGACCTGCCCTTCCTCAAATATCATTATCCCTCTTTCAACCCACTCCTACCTTTCCCCACCTCCACCAAAACAGTGGCATTTGAGGGGAAAACCCGTGTTGAGATGTAACGCAAGGAAAGTTCCCACCACCGCAAAGATTTTTGGGTAGTGCTGCCGAGAAGCATCATTGAAATTCAGTGGGAGAAGCTGGTTTTCCTCCGCTCCGCGGGGGCTGCCATGTTAAATCACATTTGGATTCACAGTACAAGGCTGCTAAAACACCACCGCAGCGCCTATTGGCACATTTCAATGAAAACGCTGTGGCCTCATTAGTATAGTGGAAATTATGAGCTTGTCTTTGTATATATTTAAAAGCTTGCCTCTGAAAGTATATTGGGTCAGGGCCAGAAATTCCTGGCTTGGAGCTCCTACCACTCGGCAGTTCAGGATTGCTTTGCTCACACAGGTCAAACGACCATGCAGCCATCGACCCGAGAGAAAAGGCATTTAAAAAATACCCTACAGGGAAAGGCACAGGGCAGTATTGCAAGAGAAAGCAGAGCAACGGGGTTTGAACTAAACCTTCCTCCACATTAGCTCCATCCATGGTTTCCCTTACAAGCCAGTTAGTGATCATGTCCTAATGAAAGTGCAGGTTATAACTAAGAGGATGCAGGAATGTGGGGTGCGTGGAGTTTCATCCCGCTCCCATCACTCCTTACAGCCAGGGTGAGAGCATCCCATCAACCCAGAAGCGCCTCTGGGGATGGACCATGAAAGTCTGAATCCTTTGCAATAAGGGGCAACCTCATGAAATAACCTTGTTTTCAGGATCTGGTCAACTCAATATGCGATTTTACAAGTCTCTAATCAAGCAAAACTTTTGGGTCAGCTCCCTACTTACCCGCACGGGTGCCGCAATGCAGCCAAGCCACGCAAACCCAACGTATCTGCTGAACGGCTACTGCGGTTTGCTGCCAGGGATGCTGGAAAAAAAGAAAAAAAATCCCTAATATTGCACAAAAATCCAGAGCGAGGAAGGGACAGGATGAAGATATTGGTTTTAAATGCTTTGTTTCACAAAGGCTCCTATAAATTGGTTCAGCTTTTAGTAACAGCACAGAGATCCCCTTTTAAAACACGGCGATGACGTTACATGGCATAGAGAGAAAAGGAGGAGGGAAAAAAAAAAAAAGGCTCGGCTAATCCTTGCAATTTTATAAGCATCTGAGACACTAATCCGTTGATCTCATTGAAAAGGATTAGAATTACTCTCTCACCAGTAAATTTAAGAAGTTTTCTACCAGATGTAAACAAAAGCGGAGAACAGCCTGCAGAGATGGCTGCCACACAGTGAGTCCTTGCCGAGAAATCCTCACCAGAGCTGGTTTTGGGGTGGAAAAGGGGAATTTCTATCCCAGCGCCATGGAGGGTTGTCTGGAGTGATGCCGGTATCTGAGGCAAGCCCAGTCAGCTTGCCCAGCTGCAGCCAAAAGGCAGGATCCTGCCCCAGGCGAACATCCCACAGGGGCATCACAACCCATTTTGGGGTCCCACTGTTACTGGAATGATGCTCCAGATTTTAAAAAAAAAAAAACAAAAAACCACACAACACCACATAAAACCTCCAACTTGTTCTGCGCTGGCTAAGGAAAACAGTATTTTAATAGTAAGGAAAAAAGAGCGCAAACTTTTAAGCAGCAAATTGGATAACTCACACAAAACCCAAGTTTTGCACAGCTTTACAGCAACCTTCATCACACAGCTTTGAGGCAAGGACCCAAATTACTAAATATATAAATATAACATGGCATCCTTGTGTAAACAGTCTGGCACCTGCTGCTACATTTGTAATGAATAATTCGTAATATTAGGAATAAATTATTTGATTTAGAAGATGAAGCAGGCAACGTACAACCTAGTTTTTGATACCAACCACCGTTTGTTCCCAAGTTCAATGTCCTGGCTCTTAAGAGAAGCATTAACAGCTGAAATAAATCAAAACCTAAAGGGGGCTTCAGGCAAAAAAGATTCAGGTGATCCTTTGGTGAGGATAAGCCACTTCAGTTAGAAAACAAAAGTTTTCTAACGAAGAAAGCAAACTTTTCTTAGTGCTTGCTTCTTTCCTCTTTAAAATGCCATGCAAAAAGGAAACCTGATGGGATTTAAGCTTCAGCCTCAGCTTAAACCAGAGCTCTAATCTTAAAGACACTTTTGGAGGCGCTTGATGGGACAGGAGCAGTACCTCTCTTCTCCAGCCCATTTTAATGGGGTACCACTTTTTTTTTTTTTTTTTTTTTTCCTCTTTAGGCACAGAAAAATTTTCTTTTGGCTTTGGGAAAACACGTTGCATCCCCGTGCAGCCCATCTCCTAATGCTGCAACACTCCCACTCCCAGCTTTAGAGTCCAAGGCTCCTCCATACTGGAATAAACCACCCAGCACCGGGCTTGCCTCCAGCCCCATTCCTATAACATGGCTGCAACACATCCCAGGCCTTTGCCATCACCACTGACTCACTCCTGCTGCTGCATCAATGGCAGATGCATGGGGAAGGCGCTGCAGGAGATGCAAGAGAAGACGCTGCAGCTGATGCGAGGCGGGGAAGACACAAGGGGGAAGTCTCAAGGGTAGTCAGGAGCACACAACAACTGAGTGTCCCCCAGACAAAGCCACAGCTGAGGAAATGATGCATTTTTTCTGCTTTTACTCCCAATGTGCCACCCCCAAATAACGCTCAGCACAACAGTGAGGTTTTCTTTGGGTGCGAATACAAAGTGAGGCCAGGGTGGAGAGCTCAGCTGATGGAGAGCAGACCTACGTGAGCGCCAGCAGACAGGCTCCAGCCAGCTCTCAGGCGAGATCATCATTATTTATTCAGCCACAAAACATCTAACACCACACAGTCCTGTCCCACTTTGGATAGCCACTACTGTCACAGAGTCTCCAAAAGCCTCATCTTTTATCTCAGATACCAAGAGAGTGAGATGGTGGGTCTTAATCCAGCACTTCTCTCAACTAAAAAGCAAAAGAAAAAACAACCCTGCAGCTGCGTTAATAACCAAGGAGCCAGGAAATCACCCCAGGGGAAGCCCAGCCTGACGACGGGTTTTTATACAGAACAATAGAAAAATGAAAATCTTTAAAGCGCCATGGAAATATTTGCCTGCTCGCGACAAAGCTCTGCGTGAAGAGAAGTTTAATTCAATCCGTACGGTATGCCGGCAATTTAATTTCGCGCAGGCTGCAAGCACAAAGAGCCTCGTCAGGGGGAGGCACAATGCTCCGATGAGTTTATTTTAGTTGGAAGCCATCAGGTGGGAGACCGTGCTCCCTCCCACCCAATTCTGATGGATAATTTGGCTTCACCCTTTTTCTTACCTGCCAGGCTGCTCCTCCTGGCTTCAAACAGACTGACTGAAGAGCTGAAACCTCCTGCTTCCATGCCTGTTGGTTCCCAGGACAGGAATCTGCATGGCCCCAGAGCTCTTATATTTTCCCCTAAATAATCCTCCAAGCCAAGAAGCCAGGAAACCCACCACAATTTGCAGGCAGGGAGAGCAGCAACGGCCCCGAGCCTGACGATGGCTGAAAAAAGGAGGGTGGCTGCTCTCCCCACTCAGCGCTTTCAGTTTCTCTCTTGCAAATGCTCTCCTGGCATGATTTCCTCTAAGGCGCTTTTGCAAGTTAAAAGCTGTATTAGGAGCAAGATTAATGCTCCACAAGGATAAAAAAAAAACAACTTCGAATTGTTTAGATTGCAAAACGTCCTTTCAGATCATCAAGTCCAACTGTTAACCCAGCACTGCCAAGGACACTGCTGAACCATGTCCCTCAGCACCACAGCTACATGTCTTTTAAATACCTCCCCATCCCTGGGCAGCCTGTTCCAGTGCCCTTTTGGTGCAGACATGTTCCCTCACACCCAATCTCACCCTCCCCTGGCGCAACGTGAGGCTGTTTGCTCTCGTCCTGTCGCTGGTTCCTGGGGAGCAGAGACCGACCCCCCTGGCTACAGCCTCCTGCCAGGCCGTTGCAGAGCCACCGGGTCCCCCCCAGCCCCCTTCTCTCCAGGCTGACCCCCCCGCCCCCCCAGGCTGGTGCCCCAGCCAGACACTGAGGGGCTGGAGCGTGTCCAGAGACGGGCAGCCGGTGTCTCCAGGAGATGCCGTGGGAGACTGTGCCAGAGGCTTCACTAAGGCCCAGGCAGACACCGGCCACAGCCTTTCCCTGCCCACTGAGCGGGTCACCCTGTCACAGCAGGTGATCACAGCCGGGCCTGATCGCCGGGCTGTCCCATACGTGCCGCCTGGTGGCACTTGGGATGATGCTCCATAACCTTCCCCGGCACCGAGGCCAGGCTGACAGGGCTGCAGCTTCCTGATCCTCTTTCTGGCCCTTGTTGTAGACGGCCTCCAGCCACCACACTGCCCTTCTCGGCTCAGGAGCAGCCGGTCCCGCGGGCACCTTCCCTCGCCGGCTCCCTCACCGGCTGGGCCAGGGAGGTCTCTTCCACACGCTCCGGGAACCTCCTGGGCTGGTCCCTCCCTGCCGGGCTGTACTTCCAGCGGGCAGCTGCTAAGCTGAAGGCCCCCACCAGAACAAGGGCTGCCATTGTGAGACTTCTCCCAGCTGCTTATAGAATATGTCACCTGCCTCTTCGTCCCGGCTGGGTGGTCTGTAACAGACTCCCACCAGGTATCTGCCTTGTTGGCCTTTCCCTGACTCCTACGCATAAGCCCCCAACCCTATCGTCACCTTTGTTCAGCCCTGGACAACCAAAACACCCTGCAACCTACAGGGCTACCCACCGCCTCTCCTTCCTTGCCCATCCCTTCCGAAGAGTTCATACCCACCCATTGCAGCACTCCAGTCGTGCAAGTCATCCCACTGTGTTTCTGTGATGGCAACTACATCCTAATTTCCCTGCTGCACAGTGGCTTCCGGCTCCTCCTGCTTGTTGCCCACACTGTGATGCCTTTCAGTTGGGCTGTTGATCCCGCCACCTTTTTGGGGGGGAGAAGCCCCAATTCCTGCGTGACCATTCTCAGGCGGTTCCGTGGTTCTGACACATCCATGACCCTTGCGTCTTTGCTGCCGCATGGATCTCCATCCCCTGCCTCCACTGAGGTGGCAGACCGAAGGACCTCGCAAGCGTGCCGTCCCTCAAACGCTGCTGTGGTTCCCCAGGCTTCTCTCTAGTGAGCCTGGGTTTATCCCTTTTCCCCTTCAAATCTAGTTTAAGTCTCTTTCAACGAGCCCTGCTAACTCCTGCATGAAGATTCCTTTCCAGCTTTGAGACCGGTGTACCCTGTCCGTTGCTAGCAGCCTTGTGTTGTGTAAACTGACCTGTGATCAAAAAACCACCAAAATAAACAAGGAGAAGTTATTCCTGCTTGCTTATCATGTCCACAGCCCTGGAGCTTGCAGAAAAAGGAACCAGAAGGAGTTCCCCGCCTAGGCTTCCCACAGCCCTCTCTCCTCCTGCTTCTCAGTGTCTCGCCTGCTTTTTCCAAAGGCTGATCCAGTTTTAGCTCCAGCGTCGGAGCAACCCGAGACCTCGCAGCTTTCGGCTACGCCAAGGCAGCTGCTTGCAGCTAATTTGGTCTGTGAGGTCTGGCACCCAGCTCCTGCTGCCCGTCCATGCATCAGCACCGAGGCTTCTTGTTTCTCTCAGAGCAGCGAGGTCGGGCACAGAGTTGACCATCCTCCAGAAGCATGTCTTCTCCTCTCCTGCCACTGCTCATCCCCACCTTGGAGGCTTCACAATTGCTCTGTCCTCACCACGGATGCTACTGCTGGCATCCTTTCCAGGTGCTTTGGATGGCCACTCTTTCCTCCCATTGACATCCCTCTGGCACCGCAATCAGTTCATTAAGAGGACACAGGAGCCCCTGACACATAGTTGGAACTTTTTAGGTTTGTTTTTTTTCTTTGATGGAAAAGAAATGTGCGATACCGGTGAAGAAAGACACGCTGGATGGATGGCCTATGTCATCACTCTGGGGAGGGAAAATGATGCAGCTCCATCCCCAGTGAGCACTCAGGTACCGCTGCATCCTGGGATGGGGGAACCAGGTACTGCTCCAACCCACCATTCCTGATGAAGAAGATACTGAGGCTTTCCCATTCTTCAAGTTAGGAAGCAAGTTACCTCTGCCCATTGCTACTGTGAAACTGCGAGGGTTTTGCATCCTCTCTTTGAGCACGTGTTCGATGGGATCACCTGCATTTCTCAACCAAAAGGCACCCACTGGAGTCAGGCAATAGCTGAGCTCGCCTGCAGATAAGCCCCACATCACATCATCGCTGATGTCATTATTAAAGCGCTGTCAGTCACTCAGGGTGGGGACATGGGCAGGATGGCCACTCCCGACACAAAGTCTGAGTGGTTTCAGGGCAACATCACTATGAAGGGACAGGAGAGGGAAGTCTACACAAAGTAGATGTTATCTTATGTCAACAACACTCAGCTTCATGATGAATGATCACAGGAAATAAAAATAAACCGAAATCCAGCTCAGCAACACCAACCACAGTCCAGACCAAGGCACTTGAAGACCAGGAAAAGCTTGAAACCCAAAAAAACACTCTCCAGACTTTGACACCAATGGTTCCAAGGTGGTTGAAGACCACCAGAAGCATCTGCATCCCCAAGGGATGGAGTCCTGGGTTTACTGTGCAGCTGGGTGAGACAGCAGGAGTTTGACCCATTCGGAGAGGACCTTGTCTCAGCCGTGCCAAGCCCTGCCATCCCCTGGCAGAAGCATTTCAAGTCACAGTGGTGGGAGCAGGAGAAGATGAGCATGCCCAGCCATTCCTCTCCACCTTTTCTACACTCAGGTGGTGTTTTACGGCTACAAGCTAATCACTCTCAACATGTATTGTGCCGTACAGCTAACATGGAAGCGACAGCTGGGCTGTTGGGAGGGATGCCCCAAGAAGGAACATATGGAGAGGTGGTCCATAAGCACAAAAGCCCTTCTAGCAAAGCCAGGTGTCCTCGTATCATTCCATGCATCACTTAGTCCAGGAGATCAGCTGGAAATCAGACCTCCTTCAGAAAAACCCCCAGGCTTGGTTCAGTCTCACAGTCTGGAGACATCCCATGAACAGCTCTGCCGATGCCTCATCTAAATCTCCCACAGGACGTGGACAGGACTACTCTCTGGCCAAGAATAATGGTAGCAACCAGCAGTCATCATCTTATTCCCATTTGGCACGTATGGTCTTCCTTATTGAAGGTCAGACAGATCCCACAACATCCAGTGCATGTCAACCAAGGTGTCCTTCACAGCTGGTCCACCACAGGTATCCCCAGCTGTGCTCAGAGGTAAGTGGACTGAAGCCTGGGCTGCACAAGCAAGAGGTCCCACCACAGCTTACCCACCTCCACCTCCTGTGCCCCCAAACCTGAGACAGCCTTTGACCAAACAACAGTGCCAGTGACCCAGGCAGCATGCCTGGAGTTTCCAAACCCAGCTGGAGATGAGAAGGAAGGTCGTAGCCAGCACACCAGCTTTGGCATGAACTTTTACTGGTCTAAGAAAAATAAGCAAACCTGAACTGAGCAGGTTGTCAAGTGGAGCTTCAGGAGGTTGTGGAGGGGATTTACTTTGACAGTAAGACTGGGAGGCCCAGAGGTCACCACCACATTCACCTCCAGCAGCTCCACCACCTGCTCAGGACCAGGCCACTTTCACTTGTGGGCATCAGCACCTTGACTTGGTAACTGGATCACAGTATCCCTCCCAGCTGCTTTCAGCACACAGGGCTAGAAGGATTTCTTTTCCTGTTTTTTGCTGTGTTTTAAATATATCAATTAGTGCATTTTGGGTTCCTTCCACTTTGCCCCCAAGCATTTCTTCTGTCAGGGGCTATATTCTTCCACCACCAGTTACTGGAGGCAAAGGCTTGTTATTTTTCCGGGCTGGGGGCCAAATTTGTATTTAATTTTTGCTCCAGATGGCACAGCACTCTAGATGCGTCAGCTGGAGCATCTAACCTGTATGAATAAAGTAATAGAGCAAATAATCTGATTTACTCAGGGGCTGTTTGACACGCTCAAAGTAGCTCTATTTACACCCGTCATAAAAAAAGAAGTGTTAATATGAATTCAGGCTACAGTCTCGCTATCAAACTAAACACCCAGGGGAACTGAAAAAAATAGGAATCAAAATAATAATATTAAAACTTGTATTTTGCTTTCTCGCAAGTCAAGCATACAAAGAAAGGCTTATTTCAGCTGACAAGGCAGTCAGGTCTGAGCTCAGACCTGGGCTTCGTTCACCTTCCTCCTTCCTCACTGGCCCCAAAGCTGCTGTGGGCAGCGGGTCATGCAAACAGAGGTCAACCCTCTCCTCCTACAAGCAAGGAGGAGAGGTGCTGAACCCTGATTTCAGTGTGCGGTGCTGAGAGCTTATGGCTCTGCTCACCTGAGGAGAGGCGAGGACACGAGAGGACAACCACAAGATGCTCCAATTACGCTTCTGGCTAATTCACACCATTTCTAGGAAGGTGCCGCATCGCTCCACCACAGCCTGCAGCTGGGATATGTTCCCTGCAAACTAAACCACCCAAAATAACCCAGAAAAATAAAAAAAAAAAAAAAAAAAAAAAGAAAAAGAGATGCAAGTAGTCGGTTTATCTGCCTGGGCACACAAAACGCTGCACAAAATCAGCTGAGCCCGCAAACGTCAGGAAACAAAGGGACAGGGTTTTTGTTTTGTGCTTGCCTTTGCTCTGTTCAGAGCATCCTTGGGCTGCAAGAGCCCGTCCTGGCAGCAGCTGAGACAAAGGAAAGCCAGGAGCTGTAGGCAGGAGGCAGCTGGGGAAAACCGGGGCGAGGAGGCACCCGCATTGCCCTCCCCAGCAGCTGCGGAGCTGGGTTCGCATGTTGCCGAACACGTTATACATGGTAGGAAACTCGAGATCAAAGGAGAGGAGCGTGCCAGAGCAAGATGTCATCCAAACGCCCTGCCAAAGGTGTGCAAGGGAGGGGGGAAATAACCCCCAGACACACACGTTGGCACATTTGAAGGATCTGGCACCATTTATAGGTGCCCAGGGTGACT
This sequence comes from Falco rusticolus, assembly GCF_015220075.1. Taxonomy (NCBI): domain Eukaryota; kingdom Metazoa; phylum Chordata; class Aves; order Falconiformes; family Falconidae; genus Falco; species Falco rusticolus. Next base: position 86,019,791 of record NC_051187.1, on the reverse strand, counting down.
GGACCTATGGAGATGCTCTCCTCCGCCTGCCCAGGCTAAACAAAGACAGGCTGAAACTAAACAACAAACAAAAAAACCAAACCAAACCAAAACAAAAAATGCAGGAGGTGCATTTTTACCATTAGTTTTCAGTCCACGGGACCCCACACAAGTCTCCTGCCAAAACAGGCAAAGCAGCGGATGCTGGGACAGCTCCGTACGTGCCTGTATGGCAGGAACAGCAGCCCTGTATAACTCTGAAAAGCAGCTTTTCCCATTTCTGGGTGGTTTTTTTTAAGCCGAAGAAACCCACAGCGTCCTGTCTCAGCCCCAGGAAAGCAAGGCGACGTGCCTGACTCAAAGCCAGCAGCTACCAGGAACAGGGTGAACCGGGGACCCCAAGCCGAGCATGGGGTGGGACTCCCAGGAGCTCCCCCTCACAAAGGGTGTGTGGGGAGGATAGGGACACATCCCCTGCACAAGTCCCTGTCCCTTTGTGCCACCCCAGCCCCCTCCTCTGTCACTCCTGGGCAATGCAGTCACAGATCACGGTCCAGCCCCTGCTGCCCCCTCCTCCAGGCTGTCCTCTCTGCCCCACAAGTGGGGACCTTATGGGTCCCAAGTAGAAACCTTATGGCATCCCCACCGGGCTGCCAGCCACCCCAAAGGCACACCCTGGTCACCCTGAGGGCCTGCCCTACAGGGGTCTGCATGGGGGCAGGAAGGACAGACCATGCCCTGCAGGGCACAGTCAGGAGCAGCCCCATTTCCCTGTGGGGGTCCCTGCCCCGTCGGGAGGCTGCGGAGCGGAGCCAAGAGAACGGGCAGCCTATCCCCCACTGGGGCTGCTGAGGAGGGGGTGCCCCTACCTCACAGAGCAGTGCACAAGGAGGGGCCCTGCCCAAGGGGTTGCTGAAGAAGAGGTCCTGCCCCACAGAGGTGCACAGGGAGGGGAGCCCCTGCCCCACAGAGCGTCACACAAAGGCCCTGCCCCACAGAGGTTATAAAAGAGGGGCCCTCCCCCGCAGAGCAGTGCACAAGGAGGGGGTCCTGCCCCATAGAGCAGTGCACAGGGAGGGGAGCTCCTGCCCCACAGAGCATCGGACAACGGCCCTGCCCCACAGGGGTGCTGAAGGATGGGACCTGCCCCACAGAACAACGCGGAGGGAGGGGGCCCTGCCCCACGGCGGGGCCGGAGGAAGGCCCCTGCCTCACAGAGCGGTGCAGAAGGAGAGGGCCCTGCCCTACAGGGGGGCCCTGCCCCACTGAGCAACGCACAGGGAAGGGGCCGTGCCCCACGGCGGATGGGGGGAGCCGTGCCCTGCCCCACAGAGCGGTGCACAGGAAGGGGGTGCCCGGTCCTCCGGCGCCCCAGGGGGCCCCCACCGCCCCGCAGGCCGCCCCGCACTCACCCGCCGCTGTCCCGCCGAGGCTCGCGCCGGCCGCACTGCCCGGCGGCGGGGAGGGACCCGGATGGAGGAGGCCCCGCCCCGCCCCGCCCCCGCCCGGTGCCGGGCACCGCCTGGTCGCTTCGCTGCCCGCATTGCGCCTGCGCGGCGCCGCGCCCGGGGGCGGAGCGACGGGGTGACGTCACATCAGGGTGAAGGGGATGGCGGGTGGGGCGGTGCCGAGGGGGTGAGGGGAGGAGGGGTGGCACTGGGGGCCGTGAGGGGAGAGGGGCTGGGGCACGGGGGCTGAGGAGATGGTGTGAGGGGACAGGGGGTGACATTGGACCAGGCAGTGGTGAGGGGAGAGGGGCTCTGGGGACAGGATGTGGCTGTGGGGACAGAGGCAGTGTGGACCTGAGGTGACTGTGGGGACAGGAGATGGTGTGGGGCACGGAGGTGACATTGGAGGCAGAGGCTGTGGGGACATGAGGTGACTGTGGGGACAGGGAGATGGTGTGGGGACAGGAGGTGACATTGGAGACAGAGGCTGTGGGGACATGAGGTGACTGTGGGGACAGGGAGATGGTGTGGGGATCGGAGGTGACACTGGGGACAGGGGGTGCGGTAGTGGGGACACATGAGGTGACCATGGGAGCAAGGGCTGTGGGGACAGGAGGTGACATTGGAGACATGGGTTGTGGGGACAGGGATGGGGGTAGCAGTGGGTGAAAATAGAGACAGGGCGTGACAGCGGGGATGGGGTGATGGTGGTGACAAGACAGATGATGTGGAGGGGGGGTGACCCTGTCCAGGGTGGCAGTGGGGTCAAGAGGGAACAGGAGGTGACACTGAGGTGGGTGTGCAGGCAGGCACTGTCCTGCTCCGGTCACCTCTGCCAGCAGCCGGCTGTGCAGAGGGAGAAGGACCCATCCCTGACCCCATCCCCAGGGACATGACGTCATTTGTGAGAGAAGTGACACCACCCCCCAGTGCCAGGATGTCAGCTAGCCAGTGTCACCTCACCGGAACGAGCTCCTGTTGTCCTGAGGACAACAGGTTTTCTCTTCCCACCCTCTGAAGACAAACTGGGTGGGCAGCAGGAGAGGCCAGCGGGCACCTACACAGCGGGGGCTCCACACCCTGCCGCAGCCGGAACCGGGTGACAACTGGCGTGATAGCGGCGTGCGCGTCATCAGCTGCAGTGATTTACTGAGCGCAGGATCTCGGGCACATCAGTGACTCATCTCAACCTTATCAGAGCTCCTCTCAAGGTTTGAGGCGCCCGAGCTCATCTGGAGGATGCTATTAATGTGCCAAGGAAAGTCTTATCTTCCTCCGTTCCCAGCTGGGCGTGCGAAGCCTGGCAAGGCCAGATCCAATGGTGGGCAAGCCAAGGAGAGAAGGTAGGGCTGTAATTAGCTGTGAGTCTGTAATGAGAAACCCGTGAATACAGTTTGTCTGTCTGTTTCCATCCCTTGGCCCCACACACCGGGCTGTGCTGTGGCAGTAGCCACATCCCAGTGAAATCAAATGGCCTTTGCCGGCGATGGTGGGAAACTCCTCCAGCAGCGGGGACCAGCACTGCTTTCCTGCCTCGCCTCTCTCCAGGCTCTGCAGAGGTCTGTGACGTGAAGGTCCTCGGGCGCTCTTGAGAGCATGAACTAATCCCAGCTGCGACCTGCTCTACCCCGCCAGCGGAGGAAGGCAGCAGCGTGAGCACAGGATGCCCTAATGTGGTGTCATGGGAGAACTCGCAGCATCTTTGAAGACGACGCTGGCCTTGACCTCAGGATGCCTGAGCGATGAGACAGGGAGCCAGTTTGCTGGATGTTTTCACTGAGTGAAGCCTCATTCCTGCTGTGGGAATCCCCACTTTGCATGGGAGGGTTTTGCCTAAACATGCTCGAGCTCTCTTTAGCTGGGAGCCCTGGTGTCGACGAAGAGACTGCAGAGCCAGGGCTCTGTGAGGACCTACTGCCAGCAGCTAACGATGAATTTGGGAAGCAAATGCACTTGGAGATCAGGTTCTGCCATTCCTCCCACGCTGGCCAGCCGTCATCACCCCTGGGTGAAGCCTGGAGCTGCAGCTGGTGGAGGGGAATGCTGCTGGCCCCAAACGCAGTCTTTGTCCTCTGCACATATAGAATCGTAGAACGGTTTGGGTTGGAAGGGACTGTAAAGACCACCTAGTTCCACCTCCCTGCCATGGGCAGGGACACCTTCCACCAGACCAGGTCGCTCCAAGCCCCGTCCAGCCTGGCCTTGAATACTGCCAGGGATGGGGCATCCACGGCTGCTCTGGGCAGCCTGTGCCGGTGCCTTGCCACCCTCACAGTAGAGAATTTTTTCCTAAGATCTAATGTAAATCTACCCTCTTTCAGTTTAAAAAGTGTTATCCCTCATCCTATCACTAGACTCCCTCATAAAGAGTCCTTTCCCATCTTCCTTGGAGGCTCCTTTAGGCACTGGAGGGCTGCTCTAATGTCTCCCTGGAGCCTTCTCCAGGCTGAACCACCCCAACTCTCTCAGTCTGTCCCCACAGCAGAGCTGCTCCAGCCTCTGACCATCTTTGTGGCCTCCTCTGGAGCCACTCCAGCAGGTCCATGTCCCTCATGCCCCCGAGCTGGAGGCAGCGCTGCAGGGGGGTCTCACCAGAGCGGGGCAGAGGGGCAGAGCCCCCTCCCTCGCCCGGCCGGCCACGCTGCAGGGGATGCAGCCCAGGGCACGGGTGGCTCTCTGGGCTGTGAGCGCACAGTGCCGGGTCATGCCCAGCTTCTCATCCACCAGCACCCCCAGGTCCTTCGTGGGGCTGCTCTCAATGCGCTCATCACAGCAGGCTGTGATAATACACAAAGGCAAGCGATGCTCTGCATCTGCTCACACTGCTTCCTCTGTTATCCATATTAAAGGAAGAGAGTCTGGCCCTTATTAATAAATTGTTATTATTGAACTGGTTGGTAGAATCCGCGCAGAGCTGTGGGGATGTGTGCTGGCTCCAGCACCTCGCCGGGCTTTGTGCGAAGGGTGGGAGGGGGAAAACCAGCCCAGCCCAAGTACCGGCGGGGTTTGGGAAGAGCATGCTGCCAGCCGGATGGCACATGAGCATGGGCTTTCCATGGATCAGGACCAGTCCTGCGGCACGGCCTTGCTTGCTGTCACCACAGTCTGAGGATGCACAGGGCAGGGTGTCCCTGCAGGCTGCTCCTCTGGGAAGTCTGTGAGGGTTGATTTCTGAGGGACGGGGCTGCACTGGTGGGAGTCTGCATGTGGGAGAGTAGGACTCCAGCTTAGTCTGACTGTCAGGACCCAGAGGGAGCTGAGGACTAGCATGCTCAGTGCATGGCTTCTTAAATGCCACCTCCTCCTCTAGCATTCCTGAGCTGCTGAGACCTGGGAGGAGACTAGATGACATCCACCCCAAGGAGGTGATGACACAGGCATGAAGGAGTCTGGGGTGCAGGTGGAAACCAGGCTGTGACATTTCACCAGAGGAAGAAATTCCCTGGAAGAGAGAAAAAAATGCACAAACCAGCCCCACAGGCAGGGACCTTCTGCCCCTGGACCGTGGTGCGGGGTGGCTGTGGGGATTCCCAGTGCTGGCACTGGGCTTCCAGATACTGCCCCGCACCCAGACTTTGCTGCCACTACAGCAAACAGCTCCCTGTGATGCACTGTCCTCCCTGCCTCAGTGTCCCCTTTGGGAAGCACTGCTGTCTCCATGGGGATGTGGCCAGGAAAGTCCCCTTGGTGGAAGGGGAAGGATCAGATGAGCAGTGTCTTGTCTGTGGGCTGGTGGTGTGAGGCTTGCAGGACAGAGGCACCTGAAACTGGCTCATCTCGGGGAGTGGGGACATGTCCCTGAGCTCTGATTCACCACCCTGACTGCGGAGGAAACCATGCTGGTCACTTTCTCCCTGCTCCATGTGCTCCTGCTAATAACACCCACTTCATGTATGAGAAGATCCTTTTTTTCCTACCCGATGAGCGAAGGCATTTGAGGTCGAGCATGCCTGGACCTTCCTGCAGAGAGATGACATGGTAAGGAAGGGTGGGTCTGTCTTGTGGGGAAGGTGGAATATGTCTCCTTTCGCCTCTCATTCCTCTCCGGGATGTTTTTGCTTTGTGACAATCACCCGCCCTTAGTTATAGGAAGGCTCGCAGGCCGGCTGATGGACCTCCACCGCCTCCTTCCATCCCACTGCAAAGCTGCGGCTGCGCTGCACAAGCACAGCCCCCGCTGGCAAAGTGCGTAGAGCAGATGGAGCAGAGGCTGCCTTCTCTGGGGCCAGGGACCTCCTCCTCCTCTTACGATGCACATGACACTCCTCTGCACTGATCCAGTCTCTAGAGACACCCTGAAGTCTTTATTCTGATTTTGGGGAGGAAGCAGAGGGGGTTGAGGACTTGTTGTGGAGCAGCTCATCTTTAGGAGACTCTTCTCACAACACATGAACCAAGCCAGCTGCAAAGCTCTCCTCCTAGCACAGTCCTGAGCTCAGGTGGTGCTGGGCCACAAATGCTATGGCAGATCTGTTGTCATCGCAGGACAAAGGGGGTGACAAGCCCAGGGATGGGACCTGCATGTCCCTGTGAAGTGAGTGGAGGCTGGAGTGCTTGCAGCAGCCCTGACTCACCACCTCCTGCAGCCTGCCAGGATCTCCTCTTCTGAGGTTGCCTTGGGTGGATCACAACTTTCCTGTGGGACAGAGACAAGCTCTTTTTGGGTGGCATTTCAGTCTTGCTTGCGGAGAGAGCAGAGCTGGCAGAGTTTTGGGTTCCCCGGGGCAAGTTAGACCTACCTCCACTCATGTAGCCCAACAAAAGCAGTAATCTACTCTGTGGGCCTGATGGACCCAGGACTTGTCACTGCCCAAGGGCCCTCATTTGAGCAGAAAACCTAAAATTTGTCTGGCAAGGAGGTGAACACCAGCCTCAGCAGGGCTTGAGTGTAATTTTCCCTATTTGGATAAAAACTAATGAGGTGGCTGTGGGGGGAGACACCCTCTGACTTCCAGCATGGAGGAGGTGGTGGGAGGTGTAGATCCGTAGTGCTGTCACTGCCTGGTGACACGTGGCCCCCCGGAGCCCTTCCTGGCCTCAGCAGGGATTTCACAGGGCTAAAGGGTTTATCCTCAGCTGCGGCCTCAATGAAATGAGGCAGAAGGTGTTAGTGGGTCACACAGGAGAACTCCTGTTTGACCTTCCCTTCTCATCACCGACCCTCTGGTTGCTTCCCTCAGGGTTTGCCTGACCGTGTTACTGGGTGAGGTCTAAGCTGCCGAAATCTCATCCCTCAGCCCATCTGTCAGTGGCAGAAGCTGTGGTGTGAGCTCAACTCTGCCAGCAGCAATAGGCTTTGGCCATCTCAGCATGTCAGCTGTAGAGAGGACATAAAACCAGCCTACCTGGACCATCTATTCTTATATCTTGATTCTGCTGGTCAAAGGGACCTTCAGCCTGAGCAGTCTGGCCAAGCCTATCATGCAAGTGGTGTTGATGGGAGACCTGGGGGGCAGAGGAAGCGTTGGGCTCCTGCAGAGTGTCCCCTCCTCTGGCCCCAGGCCCCATGTGCCATGGTTTAACCCCAACTGGCAGCTAAGCCCGACGCAGCCGCTCGCTTACTCCACCCCACTCTCCATGGGATGGGGAGTCAGAAAAAAGGTAAAACCTGTGGGTTGAGGTAAGAACAATTTAATAATTGAAGTAAAATATAATTATAATACTACTAATAATAATATTGTAATGAAAAGGGAGAAAACAGAGAGAGGGATAAAACCCAAAGAGGACAAGTGATGCACAATACAATCACCCACCACCCGCTGGCCGGTGCCCAGCCAGTCCCCCAGCAGCGATCGGCCCCTCCCAGCCAGCTCCCCGCAGTTTATATCCTGGGCATGACGTTCTATGGTATGGAATAGCCCTTTGGCTAGTTCGGGTCAGTGTCCTGGCTCCTTGTGCAGCTCCTCGCTGGCAGAGCACGGGGAACTGAAAAGGCCTTGGCTTAGGGTAAGCACGACTTAGCAACCACTGAAACATCAGCGTGTCATCAACATTGTTCTCCTGCTAAACCCAAAACACAGCGCTGTACCAGCTACTGGGAAGAAAATTAACTTCATCCCAGCCAAAACCAGGACACCATGGTATATTGCTGTCAGGTCCAGGACACCTCCAGAAGCCTGTGCATCCTCCTCCAGCTCCTTCACTGGAAACAATCCCCCTCGCTCTGCCCCTTCTATTCCTTCTTCATCCACCATGACTGCTTGATGTCCCCATACCTTGCTTCCTTTTCTCCCCCCTTTCACTTGAGGTCTATGTTGTGGCCTTGCTCACTGATCCAGGAGGGAGCATGGCCAGCAAAGGACACTTGGTGAATGTCAGACTCATGCAGAACGTGCCCATCCCATACCTCTGCCTCTGAAATGGGATGAAGGGAACCTCCTCACTCCATCCCTGCTGCCACAGCATTGTTCAGCTGGTAGCACAGGCATTGCTCCACTTGGGGTGTAGGATTGCTTTCTCAGACCTCTTCTCCGCCCCTTTCACGGCGTCAGCAGGATTTTGATTTTGCCCCTTGCCAGACTGATGTGGAGTGGGGTGGAGCAGGGCAGACTATTCCTCTTCCTTGTAACAGGGCACGATTACCCGGGAGCTTTGACTCATGAATGGCTTTGTGAGTCAAGGAACAATGCTGCTTTTGCAGGGCTTGCCCAAGGGTGACCCACCTCCTCGTGACCCACCTCTGCGGTCCTTGCACCCACCCAGGGTGATCTCGCTGTGAGCATCACGTCCAGCTTAACGAGCAGAGCAGGTGTTGCTCCTGGGTGGCAACTCAAACCCCATGGCTCTTCCTCTCCGTTGATGCACTGTGGGGCTCAGCTGCAACACAGGATCCTGCCAGTCCAAATAGGAAAGGGGAATCTGGGTAATCACTGCTTGCACCCATGCTGGGAAGTAAATGGAGTTGGGGCCCGTTTTTAGGTGCTTGGAGGTGGCACAGCACAGCCTGCATCCACACAGGTTCATCCTCATCTTCATGCTGTGCTCCAGACTGTACCAAAAACGTGCCAAGGAAAAATGAACAACCTGGACATTGCTGGGCAATGCTGAAAGCTTTAGCTGGGGAAAGCATGGCTGTAGTGCTCAGAGCTACAGGCAGGGACTAATCCTTCCAGGAGTGTCCAGCCTCTGGCAGTTTGGGGTGTCCGGCACAGCCTGGAGCTGCTATCAGTGCCATCACAATGGAAAGCTGATTGCCATGGCTGTTTTCCTACCACTGAGGTCAGGAAAACTTTTCAAGTGCCTTCTTCTGGAACAGGGAGCATTTGCTGGTGGATGCAGGCAGTTTCCTGAGATGCAAGGAAGAGATCAGGAATTCCCATTAGGCAGCCAGAACTTTCCTCACCCCATTAGCGCTACAGGGCTCTGCCTGTAGCCTCCTGCTCACGGAAAAAGACCCTTGTTTAGCCTGAGTTCCCTTGTCCTGTGCAGGATCTGTCACTGGTACAAGGATGGACAGGCAGGGAAGAGCAGAGGATGGGTGGCAAATGGAGAAGTAGGCTTAGGGCGGGGTATGCAGCCCCAGTAATGGGCAGATTTGTAGACGGGAGAGGGCAGGACTGCTCCTCAACCTCAGTGGTGTATGGACCATGGAGGGATGAAGAGGGAGAAGGACAAAGGAGGGATGTTTTTGGAAAGAGAAAAAAAATCTATAAATAGTAAATGAGAAAGTTCCTTAAAAGGAGGTCAAACCGGTTTGCCGAGACAGTGTGTACATAGGCCTCATGGTGACTAATGCACAGAAAATGTGATGCCTTGCTGCAGTGATGCTGCCAGGGCCACCATGGCCTTGTCCTGTGGCTGGGGACCCACCATGTCCCTGTTGGGGATGGGGCATTTACCAACAGGGACCAAGCTGAGAAGTGCCACATTCATTGCCTACAGGAACCAAACCAGAGCTGAGAACTGAAGGAGGGGATCCAAATTCCCCCTTACCCTTAAGGGTGCCCCAAGTACATCATCCCACCCACAGAATACGCAGGCAGGGAGTGAAACCAGCTGCATCCTTGGTTGCAGCTTCCACTCATTCAACAAAATCCACCGAAACTGGACAATAGGGGCAAGGAACACGCATGCAAGGTGAGACGAGAGCTCTTCCTGGCTCAAAGCCACGGTCCATCTCTGCTAGTATCCATCAGCTGGCCGGGACCGAGGGGAGCTGCTCGGGAGGAATGCAAGGCAAGGGCCAAGCCAGGGTAATGCTTTCCACATTATATTCTCTCAGTTTCCGGCAATTTGCTGCTTTGGGACTTCCTGAGCCAGAGGTTGTATCCGTATCTTTCTGTTTAACTGTACTTGATGGACTTGTGGAGACGGGGTGATCACGCATGCAGTGTCTCCTTGGGAAAAAAGAGTTCAAAGGTAAGAGTGAATGCTGGGGTAGGCACTTTTGCACAGCCGTGGTTCAGCTCCAGGGTTGCTTTAAATATGTGATAAATATAATAAAAGGTGTCCGTACAGCTATGTTCCTCCTCTCTGCCTGGTGTAACGTGGAGGGCTGAGCAGGATTCAGCCCCGGGGCCAGTGGGTTTCCACATGAGACTGCAATACAAAACATCTGGAGAACATCAGCCATAAAGAGACAGGAATGCTCCAAACTAGGAAAGGGTCCAAGCTGCCCTCCGCAGACTCAGATGGTCACACACACGCACACACACATACACATACACACACGTACACACACACAGTCTCACCCCAAAAGCTCTGCCAGGCCTTCAGTCGGGTTTTTGCTGTAGTGCATCCTGTCCAGGAGTGTTTGGGGTTTGCAGGTGGGATCCATTCCAGGCACAGTTTTGGGGTACGCTTGGTCATGCGACTATGCAAGAGCTGGAGTCTGCAGTTCCTGTGATCTGCCGTCTGCTTTGTCTCACCAGCATCCCTCTGAGACTTGGCAGTTTCAGGGATTTTACACCCCTCCAAGCAGCTGTGTTGGAAATGGAAGGCGATTCCCACCTTACCAGGAGCAGCCACTTCCCTCTAACACATTGATTTAGCCATAAGGTGGAGTGTTGGGCCAAAATTCGTCACTGCCCCAGGGGTTTTGAGGGCAATTTGCTTTTTGGATTTTATGTTGTTGTTGTTGAAATAGAGATCTTGCAATCAAAGCATGAGGAGGGGAGCTGAGAGCCCAGAGAATCTTTATTAAATAGAGTCCTTTCCTCAGATCCTCGCGGTGATGCCTCAGTTTGGTGATGCCACACTTGATCGGCTAGGTTTGATTCAAAATTAGGCTGGGAAAGACCTTGCAGAGAGACGGGGTTCCTGGGTAAAGCCGGGGACCACTTTCACATGGGGGACAATTTCCCAGCAGGTGAAAGTCAGAGGAGATGCATTTGTGCGTGGAGGTGGTGGGGTGCTACCTGGCTTATGGCATCACAAATAAGTCAGGATGCAGGTGGGCAGGGGTATGAGATTTCTCCTATCCCATGCCAGGTCCATAGGATATGGGGATGTTGCCATGTTCAAGGGGCAGCAGCATGTGGGAGGAATCAGAGAAGACCTCATGCAATGGACATCAAGGGTCTCTGAGTGTTGGAGGGCCACCACTGCAACATCCAGCAGATGGGATGACCAGAGCTCTTCTGATTGCGTAATGCTTTTGGAGCTGAGGACACTGAATTTGGGACCCAGCATACTGTTGGTGAGCCTCCTGCCTCATGTGAAGAGTGGATCCTTCGTGGAGCGAGCTTTAGGTAGCAAATGACTCTGCAGATCCAATCATTTCTATCCTTAAATAAATAAATAAATAAACAAACAAATAAATATATAGAGAGGAAAATAAATCCCCTGGAGCTGCTGCAAGAAATGACATCTCCAGCCTTGTTCTCATGGCTACCACTGGGGCCAGGCTGGAGGGGCCAATTAATTTGCCTCTTCCATGTCTGAAAAAATCTGGTGAAGTGGCCATCAGGCACCTGCTCTTGTGTGTTGGTGGGAGGCAGGCACTGCTCCTCTGAAGTTGCCTTAAAGTCGGGAGCGAGGAAAGTCCCCACCCTTCGTACCAAATGCAGATTTACCTCCTGCAAGTATGGGCAGAGCTGTGGATCCTGATAGCATCGCTCGCCAGTAAACACAGAGTTTCCCGTGGAGCCGGCTGAGCCCGGTCGGGAGAGCGAGGAGAAGGAAATGCTGAATGCATCATCAGCAGGGGCCACCCAAAAAGGCTCTCCTCTAATCCTTCCTCCAGCACTCGCTCCTCTGAAGTGTTTTTTTTGGGGGTTGTGGGTCTTGGCCTTTCTCAGAGCTGTTTGCCTTGTGGTTACGGGAAATTTTGCCTCTGTTTATAGGAAGATTCAGTCCCTGCCCCGAGCATCTTCCAGCTCTGGCTGCTCCCCTACACAGCATGGAAGGAGAGAGCCAAGGACTCGCTGGGTCAGCACATCCTGCCCACAGTCATTTCTAACCTGTTTTTCTCTTGCTGGACCTGGACACCAAAGCACCCTGCAAACATGATGCTACCCTGGCAGCAGCATGATGAGATGGTCACCCCCTGCCTTTACACCCCAATGGGAGTCTGCAGCTCCCAGCACGGTCATCAGCCCTTATACTAAAGCAGGGTGAGAAGGGACTTCCCATTCCACCTGCGGACAGAAGCTATGATGCTTCTGCAAAGCTTCCCTGGCCCTGGCCAGCCATGGAGGGGAGTGGTTGGCTTTTCAGGAGGTTGGCATTGATGTCACACAGGAATTCAGAAATTTTCATGATTAAGCTGGTGGGAAGCAACAGAGCTGAGTTTGCAATGTGAGCCCAGGGAGAGAAACCCAGACCTCTTGTTACACACATTGTGAGAAATGATCCCAAGTGATCTCCCCCGCGCCATCCTGGCCCTGTAACGGGAGAAGGTTAGCTTCTCATGGGGGGATTAAAGCTGCTCGTGAGGCAGAAAATCAGTGTGCAATCACCCAGGTAGAAACGGCAGTGAATGAGGAGGGAGAGGTGGGATCCTCCGCTGAAGCCATAATTAAGGTGATTGCACAAGGAGGGGGTAGATGGGGAGGTGGGCATCCCTTACTCTGCATGAGCTGGGCCAAGAAAGTGAGAGAAGATGCATGATGCTGGCTGCACCCTTAAATCCTCCCATGCTTGCAGAGAAACAGCAGCTGGGAACCCTCTGGCCAAGGTGCGCCCCGTGCCTCTGTTTCCCCAGGTGTAAAATGTAGGTGAAAACCCTCACAGGGGTTTTCCTTCCTCTTGGGTGGGCTTGGGGCTTCATCGATAGGGTGATGGGGGTGATGCTGAAGGTGTTTTTCTCCTCTCTGCGGTGAAATCCTCCTGCAAACACCTCTCCAGTAGGAGAAATCCCAGCCCAGCAGCACCTTCGCTAAATGGAAGCCATGCCTGTAAGGGCTTCACCTCTCCTCCCACCCTGACATGTGGGTGGCCAGTCCTGAAGTGCAGGTGTGGCACCGGGATTCTCCCCGCAAACCCTTTCTGCATTTATAATGTGGATAAATGGGGAGACTGGAAGAACTGGGGCTCAGCAACTGGAGTAATTTCTGAGCATAAGGAAACACAGCACGCCACGTGTCTGCCCCCATGATGTCCCTGCCTGTTACTGGGCTAATTGGGGATGCAAGGCTTCATCAGATCTTCTCTTCCTGGGCAGTGCTGGGAGCAGCCCAGATAAGCTGTTGCCTGCATGATGCTTGGTCCTGCCCCAGTGTTGTTTATTTCTGATCCTCACGACATCCTGGAAATGAACTAATCCTCTTTTGATAGCTGGGGAAACTGAGGCACGGCCCATTGGGGTGACCTGTTCTCCCCAGAGACATCCGGCTTTGTAATGTTCTTCTCAGGGCACCAAGTGATGGTCTTTCACATTGCTGCTGGAAATAGAGGGGGAAAGATCAGCAGCTCCCATGGGAAATGGGACACCATGGTGTGGGACACTGTCACATGGAAAGGAGAGAGCAGGAGGCCCTGGAAAACATATTGCAGCTCCCTCAAAATTTGAGAACTCCAGGTCAGAGCTTTGGTTTGAACTGAAGAGGATTATTACCTCTGCAGAGCAAGGCTGGGAGACCTGCAGCTCAATGCAAAGTTGTCCCAAGGCCTTGGGAGAGGCCAGTCTCGCTGGCTTGACCCAGAAAACTTGGGCTGTGTCCTCAGCATTTTGAGGATGGCATTGGGCAGTTGCGTTGGGTAACCTTGCTCAGCAGCTGGCCAAAGTCCATCCTGAACCTGGGTGCTGCAGCAGAGCCACTCTCCTTGGGGGGGGGGGGGGGAGGGGGCAGAAGGTGCTTTTCACCCCCTGTCCCACCAGCCCCGGGGAGAGCTGGGAGAGCTTAGAGTGCGAGTGCCCTTCCAACCAAGGACTTTCCTGCGCAGTATCAGGAATTTTCAAGCTGAGCATCTTTGGGATGATTTATGATCTATGGAGGCTGGTCCCACGGAGGAGGCACCTGCCTCCATTCACGTAGCTGATGCCCTGTTTTGTGTGCAGGTAAGGACCACATGACCTGGGCAATGCTTCATACACCTCTTGGCTGGATGCCTTTCCCGTAAAACTGGGGTGCATCACATCCAGCTGGCAAGCTGGTAGGGAGCTTTGACTCAGCTGGACTTGGCTCTGGCTTTGAAACATCAACCCGGTCCCTTGTGAAAACCTACTCTTCTCGCTGGAAGGAATTTGCTGGATGAACCTTAGGTCTCACTGTATCTTTTTATAACTCTGGGTGGAGAAAGCTGAGCCACTGTGTGAAAATCCCCACCAGAGAGGAAAGGGGTCCCGATGCTCAGTTAGACAGTCCATATGAGGGTGGCAGGAGTCACTGAGCTGGGGTCCCCCTCTGAAGGCACCACAGGGTGTGCCACCAGCAGTGCTGATCTGTACTGCTTCTGCTACCACCTTGTTATGGAGGGGGACAACCTCTTCCCCGGGGCCAGCAGCTCCCTCTGTCCCTCCCATGCCTGTGCCAGGCTGGAGGCCACCAGCATGGACCTGAGGAAGGAGACAGAAAGCAGGGAGCTGGAATTTGGGGATCTATTTCTGTCCCTGCCCTTGACACAGCGTAGAGCCCTGGACACCCCCAGGTGTTATGCAACTGCTTGGCATCAAAACACTGATGTCAGAGCCTTTACTTGGCAGCAGGGAAGTGTTTCAGGGATACTGCGGTGGATGCTGTGCCACCGGGTCCCCCTCCCCAGGGCTGGGATATGGCCTGGGAAGGGCAAGGTATCACCATGTCCCTCCGGCCCCTGAAAGCACTCAATGGCTAGTGCAGATGGCCAAAGCAAAGTATCCCCAACATATGTGGGGTGCCCTGGGGCACTTGAGGAGCTTTATTCTTTTTTTTTTTTTTTTCCCCCAGCATCCTGAGGTTGGTTGCGAGGATTCCCAGAGCCAACGGTGGGTCTTTGCATTTTTTGGGCAACACCAAAACAGGGAGAAGGGATGCTATTCATCAGGACAGAGAATGAGGTCAATAGAACCTCCTTAAGTTCAGCAGAGGCAAATGTCATACCTCAGGACAGGCTGGACACCTGCACAGCAGGACCTGGGACCACTGCAAGACCACATTTGGAGACCATGTCCTATTCTGAGCTCCCCAGTCCAAGAGAGACCTTGGTGTACTAGGGCCAGGACAGCAGATCCACCACGCTGGCTGGACTGTGCTCAGAGTAGCTGGGTCTGTCTTCTGTATGGGAGAGAAGAGGAAATCCACAGCTGCCCTCAGCTGGTGAAGAGGTCGTCATCACTACCGATATTCACTCTAAGGCAGGCATGAGCAAATTCTACCTACTTGCATACTGAGATCTATTTGCATATTGAGCTAATTAATTCTCCCCCATGTCTTAGGAAGGCTATCCTTGTTGCTTTGCTCAAACCCACCAGGAACTGAACATTTTCTTCTTGGCTTGGAGGAAAGCACTTGCACAGTGGGCAGAATTCAACCCCAGGGGAGAGGAGAGGTTGGCTCCCCCAGAAACTGTTCAGATCACCCACACCGTGGCTGCAGCAGGGCGATGTGCACCCATGAATAAGGCACACACAGCCCCAAGTTTGTTCACACTCCTAACCGTGATCTTAGTTTGAAACAACTGATGATGTTTTATTCCCCAGTGAGGGAATAATTACATCGTTCAAAGATAATACAGCTCATCTCACTCTGCAGCTCAGCTTGGCTTTTATGTTTCCTCGTGAGGAGGAATATTTCTTCAAGCTGTGGCTCAGACAGGGCATTTTTGGCATAATCAGGATTTTACTTTGTCATTTGTCATTCCCAGACATTTGTTTGCCTTGAAAGTCCCCTGGAAAGCATGCTGGGGTTAGTGCAGGGCTGCCTCCATCTTCTTGGCTTGTCAGGCTCCCTGCTTTCTGCTGGAAATCACAGCCCTGTGGAGAACCCAGAGGGTCATTGCTCTGGTCAAGCCATCTGATGGTGGATGCAAGAAAACCATGGAGGTGTCAGGGACTCCCTGATGCTGGGGGTCTGACTGTCCTGTGGTCAGAAAAATTGGGGGGGAACAGTAACATCTCAAAATGCACCAGGTAATATAGCAAAACACCCACCCACCTATGTCCTGAGGGGACCAGGGAGCACGTGTGGGCTGATCCCCTGAAAATTCTCTATGACTGGTCTCTGGAGGGGCTGTCTTTGCTTGGGATGTGAAGCAGAGCTGAGGGCTGGGGATTTTCAGCTTGTGATTCGGACCTGAGTGACACGGGATGGGTGTTTTCGGTGGCCTCGGCGCTGATGGGATCCCCCATACCACTGGTTTCTGAAACTGGATCTCGGTGATTTCCAGCATGCGGTGGGTGACCTAGGACATTGCCATCCTCTAGTGGCTATATCCAGAAGCACAGCAGTGATGGTGGGGCGGAGATGTCTCCGGAGTCGCAGGCGCCATGCAGGGCATGTGGCTCTTCTCTGGGAAGGTGGGAGAGTGGGGTTGGGAGGACCTGCATGGATGCTCTCCTTTCCCCTTCCTCCATCAGCAGTGAAGGTCGGGGGCAGCTTTTCTTGCCTGAAAAGTGCTTGGTGTCCACTACCACTAGCCTTTAGAAACCTGTATTTAAAACTCTGCTGGCGATGCTTTGCTCAGGGACTGGTGCTTTGCTCTGGTCCGTGCTGATGGGACAGGCATGGCTGTGGCTTCACCTGCTCAGTGTGAAGACAACAGTGCTGCCCTGCTGAGATTTTCAGTATATTTACCCCATCATCATCCACACAGACACTGGAGAATGACGTAAAGCCAGGCCTCGCTGCGGGCTGGTCCATGTACAAGTCCTCATGCCACACTGCTATCTGCAGCCGACACCAAGTTCCTCTGAGGGCTACAAGTCTTGGGTCTGGCTCTCCAAGGAGGGGTGGATTTGGAGGCCAGCTACTAGCTCTGTTCATTCAGATAAATTCCTGTGGGCTGTTTAGAATGAGGAGCTGTGTTAGATAGGCATGTGAGAGCCCGGTCTTTCGGAAATTTTTTCCATTTGTAAGTTGTGGTCTTGATGTCTCCCCACGCTTACTTGAGCCGCATCTTCAAAGTGTTCTTGACTTGAACCTACTACTTGGGCCTACAACTGTGTGGAGGTTGTGTAATGTTAGGAAGGACAGAAAAGACTCGCTTCCTCTTTCCAAGCAGGAGAAAGTGTGTTGGGAGCTGCTCCGGGGACAAGGAGTTGCTTAGTGAGGTGTACAGAACCAGGGAGGAGGTCCCAGGCTGGAGGTCTTGTGGGCCAGAAGACAGGGTCACTGCAGCAGGGGTGTATCCATGATGCCGTCTGAGCAGCAGGTGAGGTTAGTATCTGGCCAGGCCAGGGCACAGGGAGCTGGCTTATGTGGGAGACAGATGAGGGAGAGAAGGGAAGGTAAAAGGGGTGACTCTGGCATCCCTTTAAGCATGCGTGCATCATGCTTGAGGGACCCCACGCTGGACCTTCAGTGACGGTGGAAGGAGATCCCACTGCCTCCATTCACCAGGTAGCCTGAGAAACTGGTTGGAGGGCAGCTGGCCAACATCTGGCTCTGGAAAGATCACATGCTTCTCCTGCTGCAGAAACAGATGAGGGCCAAGCTGGGGAAACCCTGGAGTTAGCAGGAGTGATGGACCAGTGACCATTGCAACTGGCCTGAAGTCCAGCTTTTTTTTTTTTTTTTTTTTGGCAAAGCCAGGATTTTACCTGGTCTCCCAGATCCATCAGAGCACTAGGTCTTGCCCCCTTCCCATGCCTTGTGCCAGTCTCGAGGCACTGCTTTGTCATGGAGGGAGCATGCGGTGGGGAGCATCTCTGGAAGGCCATGTGCTGGGGGAGCAGAGCCAGTGGCTGTAGGGGTTCATCTGTTGAGCTACTCCCTGCAGAGGGGACCAGGCAACTCAGTGCAGCAATGGAAGGGACAGTGGTGGGAGCAAGGAGACAGAAAGGAGATATCTGCAGAAGGGAGCCATAAAGCACTTTTTTTTTTTTTTTTTTTTTAGATAAACCCAAACCAGGGCTAGGCCCTGAGCGAAATCTCATCAGACCCTGGTGGGCACATGAACATCACAGGGCCTGAGATGTGGCTAGCACAAGATATTTACTTTAAATCCTGACAGCCCTATTTCCCCTGCCTGCCTTCCTCTCCCAGACACAGTCCCTTCTCACCACAGGATTTCCTGTAGCGATGGACACAGCTGTCCCAGCTACATCAGACCTCCCTCTGCTCACATGCCGATGGAGAGGGAGAGGGAGGGGAAGAAGGGATGGAGTATTGACCATACCTCTCTGCAGGCAATCATCATGCTTGAAGCTGTCGTTGCATCTTCTGGCTCCTTGGTGGGAAACGCATGTCGCTGGATACACATCCCTTTGTACTTTTTGTGATGCTGACCTTATTACTCCCCTGTCCAAGAGTACAAAGGTTTGAAATCTCACTCTGCAAACTTGAAATATAGATTGGAAATGTGGGAATCCTATCTCTTTGCACCAGAAACTGGTTTTGTTTTATGGCATCTTGCACAAAGTGATCCTGGCCCATGAAAGAGTAGCTTAGGAACCAAAACAATAAAATCAATTAATAGAAAAATTATTATAGCAACTAATTAAGAACAATACACCAGGGATACTGACACTTCTGGCTGCTGGCTGGATCTCTGATGCCCTAGCTTGTGTGGGTGTTCACAGGAATACTGCATGAATAGATCTTCAGGCAAGAAAAATATTTGGTCCATCCAGCTGCACAGAGGAGGCTGAAAAGATAGGACCTAATGGTTCAAAATCAAGAAGACAGACCAAAAAAAGTCCAAACAAGATACTTTAACAATCCAAGAATTCCTAAGTCGGTATTCCTGAGGTCTGAATGTGCTGGTCAGTCTATCCTGCTGATCCCAAATGAGATATAGATACTCTTGGCCACAGCAGATTTTCAGATTGTTCACAGCTTTTGCTGTATCTGCAATCCTGTCATTTTGTGGTTTTGATGGAAATCTGCTACCCTCCAGCTGTCTGTTGCTGGATTACAGTCTCCAGCTGCATTTCTCACTGGAGCACCAGCTCTGGCGTGAGCAAGCCCAGAGCTCTGCAATGCTGCTTCCACGTGTGTTCAATGGCCAAGCTAGCTGGAAACCCCAGGTCAGTCTGTGCAATTTGGAACTGCATTCTGGTGAGGCTTTTGGTGGTCTTAATATGTATTAGGAGCTTGTGACAGGTCATAAGCCTGCTTTTCCAAGGACAAAGAGGACTGCTTTGTGCCTTTGGAGCAAGCTACCCATGCAGAGCTTTGTTTGTGCAGTGTTGAATTTATTTGGTGGCACTGTCCCCTTGCTAGATCCCAAAGCACCCCTCTTATTTCAGAAGACCTGTCCTCTGTTGAAGATACCATCTTCAGTGGTCCAAGCACTGGAAGACCATGCATGATTTCCCTGTGATTCTATGGGTAGCTTAGGGAAAGCATCCCATCTGGGCAGTCTGGTGCTCCACGAGCTGCTCATGGTCGGAAGACCAAGGACCCCTGCAGGTATCAGTGGAAAACTGAAATGAATTAGTTTGCATCCCCACCCCATCTCCCAGTGAGGTGACAACTGATGCCACCAGTGCCATGGACTGCAGGGCAGCTGTGAAGGGCAGCCTGAAGCATGTCTAACACCCATGGAGGAGGGGCTGAGAGGACCTCCTCTGGCTATGGCTGTGCTTGTAGGGCTTTATCCAGAGGACATGAAGAGTACACTGCCTTTTGTCCTGAGCTGGGAATGGGCTTCTCTGGGTTTTTACCATTTTGCTCCATCCACCCACCCACCCACCCACCCATCCCCCCATCCCTCCATAAATAACTCACTCCTTTCTAGTGCCCCAGGGCATCTCTATTTCAGTGGCTGGTGAGGTGCTGCCTCTCTAAAGGGAGAGCTGGTATCTATCATTAACATGCTCCTTGTTTCCTGTTATAAAACTTTGTCTTTAATTACTGATAACTCTGCCAGACTTTACTTTTTCTCCAGGCTGGCTGGCTGCCTGCAGACTGAAACGTTTTTGGAAAAATTCAGCTAAAATAATTCAGCATTTTGCAAAAGTGAGATTAGAAGAAAAAAAATGTTTTGCCCCTGTTGGGTGGAGAGGGAAGCTTCCAGCTGTTTTCTGCAGCTGTTTCGTTCCTCATGCATCAGAGGGAGGCCTGAAATCAGGGCAATCAGAGGGGGGAATGTCCTTGCATTTGCTATACCAACAGTACTTCCCAAGGATGGGGTTCTGTCCTTGAGCAGATCTCTTCCTTGTCTGGCAGCAAACCATCTTCTCTGTTGGCCACATGCCTGTTGCAACCTCCTCCTGGCATAGCAAGGCTGCTTCTTCCTGCAATGCTCAGTCAGGGAAAAGGAAGAAAGGACTGTAGGCTTAACATGAAAGCTTTTAACATCTTCCTAAAATTCCTTTTCAGTCCTGGAAAAGTTTGTAATACATTCATTCTATAAAGCCAGTGCTTCCTCCCTCCCTAAGTTTCAATCCAGTAGAAGCAACTTTGCTCTCTGAGGCAATGACCTGGCATTCCTGGGTCATCCCTGTGGGGCTGGTGGATTTAGCAGAGGACCTCCAAGAGACTGGGGCTCTTCTGGCACCGCAGCTAGAGGTAGGTGGGATATCCCAGTCCTACACAATTGGACCGCTACACAATTCAACCAAGCCCTGGTGTCCTGATCTATCTCCTGTAGTGGTAGGACTGGACTGTAATGCTATGCCAGGATGAGTACACAGGCTGTGACCTTCATCTGGTTCTTCATTTTATCTCCTCTTCTACTTTATAAAATCATTTTGCTTCTCATGCTGGGACTGCTTAACTATGCGGTTGCACTTCTGGTGCACATCAAAAGTCTCAATGTGATTGCCCAACTTGCTTTTCCCAGGAGATGCATCAGCTCATCCAGAAGATTAAGGCATGATTTTCCTTTGCTGGAACTGACCCCCAAAACATGAACCCTCAAAATCCCCCACCACTACCTTTGTGGAGATGGGGCAGAAGCTGCAAACCAGGGATGTCACCAAGAAACCCTCCATACCCTTCTCTTCCTCCACCCTGAGCTGAGAGGCAGACGGGGCTCCTGCAGAGGCTGGATCTGGGTTAAACTTGACATTGGAATTGCTTCACCATAGAGCAGTGGCTCTTTCTTACCATGCTGTCTCACACAGGTTGGGATTGTGCTTGTACAGAAAGTTGTAAGAGGAAAATCTGGGCTTGTTCCAGGTTCTTTACTCTCTGATGTGTGGTTTGGGGCTGTCCATGCAAATTCTCTACCAGTTTGCCTAGATGGGGGTTCTGTCTTCCCAGACCTTGGCTAGAAGGAACCAGGATCCTGCTTCCATGCTGCTCACAGAACTCTTCATTAAATTTGCTTTATTTTTTATTTCTGCAGATGTTAACCTCACCTTTCCTTTTAGCTGAATAACTGTTGTTTCTGGTGGCTTTCATGGCATGTAGGAGAGGGTGTGAACGCTGGCACAGGTTGCCCAGAGCAGCTGTGGATGCCCCATCCCTGGCAGTGTCCAAGGCCAGGCTGGACGGGTCTTGGAGCAACCTGGGCTAGTGGGAGGTGTCCATGCCAATGGCAGTGGGTTGGACTAGATGGCCTTTAGAGGTCCCTTCCAATCCAAACCATGCCATGATGCCATGGCTCTGTGAATTCACCGCACTCCTGTCTTTGCATGGTGCTGCGGGTTGCACCGGGACACTGGAGGACCAGAGAAAGGCTGAGACATGCCGTGGCCATCCCTCCTGCTCCTCCGTCACAGGATGTCTCGTGTGGCACTTCTGACCTGACCCTAGGTGGCTGTCCCTGTGCCCTCCGGTACAAGGGGCTCGTGCTTTGCAGTGGGGCGCGCAGACAGCTGTGCAAATAACCCAGCTAGACTCCAGCTTACACTGCGAAATCAAAGTGAATTTTGGGGCTGAGTCAAACCATGTAAATAAACAGAAGAACCTCCTCCACTGAAAACAGAGACTGTTAAAAAAGAAACAAGGAAATCGGACCCAAACTGAAAGAGTTGTTTTGCTTTTGTTTCTAGCCTTAGCTTTGTTTTGATTTAGTACTGCTAGTGTGAATAAGCTGTGGCAGATGTTGACTTTTCTGAACACCTCCCCCACTTTTGTGTATTTTTTGTTCTTTTTTTCATCTGGCCAGAATGATTTGCCAAGTTCATGGTTTCTTCTGGCCACTTAAATCCACATTTTACAGTGGAAATGGTAGTCTGAGGGAGACGCTGTTACCTTAGGGTGTGATGGCTCACGTAGGACACTTGTGCAAGCACAGGGTCGCAGAGCTGTCTTAGCTCTTGGTCTCCAGGTGCTGCTCTGGGAGGGTGTGCATGTCCCTTTGGTCCTCTGGTCATATCAACGAGCCCCTTGCAAATGGAGACATGAGCTTCTCCATGGCCCAGGTGTCCCTGGTGGGCAGCTGCATCCCACCCCAGAGCCTGCTGGGACTGCCAGGCTTTGCAATTCATGTTCTTCATTTCAGTACCCCTGAGGGGACACGTCACAGGGCCTGAGGCACGACCTCCCCCTCTTTTCAGATGACCTTAATGAAAGACGACGGGAAAGAAGGTTGAAATGGTGGGCCGTGGTGGTTTACAATGACATTTCTGTGTTGTAGGATAATAAATATATGTGGGTAGCCTTGCTAATTTATAATAAGGTCTGGAAAAAACATGGTCATTTTGGTTTTGCAGTTGACTTGAAGGAAGGAAGAAAAAAAGGATTTGGCAACAAGGGTGGTCTCCTGAAGTCTTGGCCATGGCATTTGGCCTAACCTTAATTAGGACTGAGGCTGCCTCTGGCAAGAGGAACAAAATCCTTAAAACAGATTTCACTCGACCCAGTCTTGGCTGAGATGTGGATTTGGGGTCCTTGGGTTTTTGAAATGAATGATTGTGTGGGTCAGAGAATCAGAATCGTTTACATTGGAAAGGACCTTTATGATCGTCGAGTCCAACCATTAACCCAGCATGGCCAAGGCCACCACTGAACCATGTCCCCAGGCACCACAGCTATGTGTTTTTTGAACACCCCCAGGGACAGTGACTGTCCCCTGTCCCCGGGCAGCCTGTGCCAGCGCCTGCCAGCCCTCTCGGTGCAGAATGTTCCCTCACACCCAATCTCACCCTCCCCTGGCACAACGAGAGTTTGCTCTCGTCCTGTCGCTGGTTCCTGGGGAGCAGAGACCGACCCCCCTGGCTACAGCCTCCTGCCAGGCCGTTGCAGAGCCACCGGGTCCCCCCCAGCCCCCTTCTCTCCAGGCTGACCCCCCCGCCCCCCCAGGCTGGTGCCCCAGCCCCTGCCCCAGCCCCTGCCCGGCTCTGGACACGCTCCAGCCCCTCAGTGTCTGTCTGGCCGTGAGGGGCCCAACGCTGAGCCCAGGCCCCGTGGGGCGGCCCCACCAGTGCCCAGGGCAGGGGGACGGGCGCTGCCCCCGCCCTGCCGGCCACACTTTTCTGGACATTCACATTGGTCCTTCAGGTTCTCCTTGTTCTTTGCCTATCTGTCCTTCACCATCTCTTTCCAGAGCACATTGTGAGAGCTGAGTGATGAAGCTTCACAATACCTAGATGTTAATGCAAAGGTGATCATTGCGCCCTGGCTGCAGAAAGGCAGTCCACCTGAAAGGGGACATCTGACCACACGACTGTGCCCCACACCGCTGTGCCATGGTCTGGCTGTTGCACAACGCTTGGAAATTGTAGCAGCATCTGAAGGAGGCTGGAGGTAACTGTACTTCAGAAAGGTCCCAGGGGCTCGTGGTTAATGACACAGCCCTCACTGAAAATGCTGGTGGGTCACTAATAACAAAGAGCTGACAGGACCTTGCCTTGTTTTGCCATGGAAGGCAGGACCTCCAGCGGTCCAGCAACCTTGTTTCCCTGCCCCAGGATAGTGAGGGTCCAGAGCACATCGCCTGTATGGAAAGGCTGAAGGCATTAAACGTTAGCTATAAAGACCATTGCCCACCCTGTGGGCTCTCACCAGGGTGGGCCCAGTCCTAAACTCTGCTGAGCCCCCTGGAGCTTTGCATAAATTCAGATCCAGATGTGGATCTCCACCGCTGTCTCCCTTGGCTGCATCAATATGACATGGCGGCTGGGCTGGACATTGCAGGTCCCTTGCAACTGAAATATTCTATTCTATTTATTTCTGATACTCAGGTAGAAACATGCTGGCAGCTTTTGACACCTGGACTGAGCACTTTCCTTGGACCACATCCAGGTGCCCATTCCCCTGCCGGCTGGCAGCTCTAGCCCTGCCTCAGGAATTTGTGCCTTTCAGCTCTTTACACCACATCACGCCGTGGGCCCTGCTGGCCAGGAGACGGTAGGACAAGATGTTTTCTCCAGCTGTTCTCTGAGCCAGCAGCCGAGCAAGAATACATGGACACTTTCTGGTCCTGGCTGGTTTCTCCAAGCCTGGACGAATTATTTCAGTTCTCTGGGTTTGCATTTAACAGGTGCTCTGGAATGCTGATATGAAGGGGGAAAAGCCAACAGAATGCACTTGCTTTGCTGCCGGTGAGTGCCCACCACATAACCCACAACAAGTTCAAGGACTTCAGGTGCAGGGCACGGTGGCAACATGCCAGGGAGTGGAGGGAGATGGAGAAGGCTCATTGCTGGTGGTCTCCTCCAGCCCTGCTGTCCTGTGATGTTTCAGGCTTAACAGGAGAAGTAAAGTGATGGGAAATGTGGAAAAAGAGTAGGGCAGCAGCAGATGAGCAGAGGGGCCATGGCTGATGCGGAAGGACAGAAACCAAAATCACATCTGAAGAGGACCCTGCCAGCACCCCCATCTGCCTGCCAGCCAGAAATGTCAGGTGTGGGGCCAGGAGGGGATGAGAAAAGACACTGGCCTGTTGGATATAGCCCTGACAGAGAGGGAAACTGAGGCAAGGTGCCCTGACTTGCTGGGTGGTTTTTGCTGGGTGTTTTGCTACTTCTGCGAAGTATTGCTTGGTCAGGGTGTTCTGAGGGAAAGCTCCCTTCCAGGCTTTGGGCTGGGGCTTGCTGCAGGGTTAGCAGGAACCCAATGGGGATTTAAATAAACCCCACGATCTCCAACAAGAGCAGGGTAAGCAGTTTCCCAGCTCTGCGAGCTGTTCTCAGCAGCAACTGCACAAGGTAGACACTGCATGATTTGCTTTCCAGCATCTCTCTCTGGGCAAACCAATGAAGGCTGGGGCAGTGGGAGCAGGTAGCACTTCACCTGCAGAAGAAAATGACCCAGATGCATGGCTGAAATTTTTCTTTCATGCAACCAGATCAGAGTATGCCCTCACAGCCCAAGTATATCTCAGCTCTTGTTCCATGCTGCCGGGTAAACAGGATGTTGATATAATTAGCTTTCCTGTCATCAACCCTATAGTAGCTGTAAAGTGGAAAAACCCCTTTTGGCAGTATTAGGCCATTTCGTTAGGGAAAGATCCAGTGTCTGATCTCAGCCCCCTTGTCTCTTCTCCTTTCAAACTGCAGGTGGGACATTCCAGACGTCTCCTGCTTCCCCTCTTTAACACTTTGCCTTCCTCCCCATCCCTGTTTGAACCCAGGAGGTGGGAGAAAAGACATATGGAGCTTGGCATAGGGGAAAAAAATATGGCTTGGAACACAATTTCTGAGAGGGTGGCTTTGGGCTCTCCCTATGGAGAGCATCTCTGCCATGTGATGAGCTGCCTCCAGCCTCTGCTACTGCTGGAGAGAAGGTGAGTGCTTGTGGGATAGAGGGGCAGACCTCCTGGCCCATTGCCAATGATTTATATAGGAATGCGGGGATGGTGGGAACAAGGGGCCCTGCAAATACCTCAGATCTGGGAAGAAACAGTCTGTGTGTCCTAAAGGAAAGGTTGAGCTTTGAATCCTTCTCCCAGGGAGCTAAAACACCCCAAAGTGTTGGTACGATGGCTACTGCAAATGCAACAAGAATAATTGAAATCTGAAATAAAGCAGCAAAACTGAACCCAAAAAATCCTCATGCACATAACATTGCATTTTAGGAGGATGGAAAACGGGATGTTCGCAGGACATCAAACCTTCCCCAAGTCCCCGGAGCTGGGAAAGGCAATGTATCCTGTTGAGATACGTATCTATACATTGTGTAATTTTCTGGGGGAAGGAAGACAGGTCTGTCCAAATATTCCTGACTGGCTGACGCCTGAAGGCAGTGGGTAGAGCCCTGTGCTGGGAAGGCTTGCAGAGTCATGCGTATGTGTGCACAGCTTCCCAGTTATGTCCTTGGCTTGTGGCTAGACTGGGGTGGGAAAGGGACAAAATCAAGCAGGATGAAAGCTCCTGGGTGGCCAAAACCTCATTTTGGGCCAGGAAGAAGCATCCCAACCCTGGACACAAGACTGAGTGGAGACTAGTTGGTAGCAAACATGGCATGGCAGGGAAGGGGCTGATGCCAGCCAAGATCTCACCTGCATGTGGAGTGAGGAGGCTGGGACTTGGGGGGCTCTGATGTCCCTCAGTTTCTGTATGGAGATTGGGTTCCAAAGGATTTACTGCCCTCAGACCTGCCCCTTACATGACTTCTCCTTGTGGGAGCACTGCATTGCTATAAGCGTGGTGATGTGTCTTACCTGGGTAGGGATGTGCTGCACTGGCACAAGCATGTTACTTGCTGGGTAGTGACACCTTCAAGAGGGGAACCACAGTGCTAAATCAATGCACTTCTCAGCCTGCCTGTAAAAAGGGTCTTGCTCAAGCCCATGCTCTGCCATCTCCCCCATTGCTGGCGCATAAATGTGCTTTTGGGCCAAACTTCAGCCAAGTTCTGTGTCCTCCAGACCCTGGTGCATTAATGGTGTCCAAGGTCTTTCTCATCCAGGTTGAAGGGCAGAGTTTGAAGCCAGGGTGAGTGACCGATGCAGCCTGTCCATGAGGGCTGTCCTGGCCTGGGTTCACCCATAGCATGATGGAAATTGCATGAATTGCACTTTCAGTCTGCAGGAGTCTGCCTTGGGCTTGCTTTCGCCTTGCAGCTCGGGCAGAGCCTTGTCTGTGGCTCAGCGCTGCCGCAAGTCCTGCCCTTTCTCGAAACACGAGGAGCCAGTTGACCTTGACAGCTCAGTGCTCTCTTTCTTTATTTTCCTTGCAGAGACATCCCTCAGGGTTTTCCCAAGCTAGATTAAAACCAGAGTGCCCTTGGATTACAAAACACAGCCACAGTCACATCTTTTTCCTACACTATTTTCCTACACCCTCCCCTACCAACTCTCCCCAGCACAGGCAGACCAGCTGGAGCCACTGGCACTAAAAAAGCATCCAGGACCCAGCAGCCACCCGTCGGCTCCCAGCCAGACAAGAAACTTGAGCTGGGCTCAGGAGCTGTGGGGGAGAAGCAGCAGCCAAATTTTTGGATGTTCAGGCTGGGTTCACCAGGAGGTCTCTGAAGAAGGGTGTTGTAGAAAGGCTTCCAAGCACTGTGGTGAGTGACCCAGGTAGCTGGGTAAACCTGGTCTTTCCACTCCTGCGTTGCCACAGAATTTTGTGTCCTGGTGGGTTTTCCATCCCTCCTAGAGATGAAAATCTCCTGAGGAAACATCAGCTACAAACATGTCCTGAGCTGCTTTAGGTAAAATCTGGTGTCTCACCATCATCAGCGTGTCCTTCTGAAAACAACAGAAGTGTTACTGGCTGCAGTCCACTTTGGGTAATTATCTCCTGATGGCCAAATTCTTTATTTATTTGCTGGCCAAGCATCTTGCAGCGTTCCGATATGCAGGGAAGATGTGTTAAGGCCCACACCACCGGTGGCTGCAATTTGAGAGGAGGGTGAACATCTCAGCTCAGAATGATAACTGTGAAAAAGGGGAGGGAGGTGGAAGGAAGCTTGTGACCATAATTGAGTGCAAAAGTCTGGACCAAATAAGTAGGTCTCAGTTGGGTGGTGCCCCCAATCTGAGATGGTGGCTTTCACCCTGGCTTTGCAACTTGAGCAAGAAGAGCAGGGGAAGTCTATGGAGTCTCCTGTCAGCAGGAGACCAGGTTCAGAGTCTGTCTGCTATGGAGGCTCTTGCTTGAAAAGCCAGGACATTGCAGCTGGACAAAACGCAGTTGTTAGCGGGACAAGGAGCAGTTTGTGCTGCAAGGTACTCAGCACTACCTCATTTACTTCATTTTTGCTTGTCTTCTTTCAAATCAAGTCCCTTCCTTTCAGCTAGGTCCTAGAGCACCCCAACACTGAGTTCATTTTTCCCCAGCATCTGGACAGGGCTGAACCCAGACATCACTATCACTTGAACCTGCTCCTTTTGCCTTCCTAAAGCACAGGGGCTACCCAAGCGTTTGCTGCTTGCCGGCCAGCCCAGTGCCGGCAGGACCCCATGGCAGGGTCAGTGAGCTGGAAGGCAGATGGATGGAGCCTTCCTTTCCAATGACCAGATCCCTTTCTTGGGGTGGGAAGGTGCAATGTGGAGAAAGCAAAGAGGTTTCCAGAAGCAGGCTGGTATGGATCAGGTTAGCTGGGCACTGCCAGCTGCATGGGTGCCGATGGGCTACAGGAATTACCTTGAAGACCTCTGTGCACACTGTCTCCAGAATATCCTGATCCAGAGGGTACTTCCATGTCTGCACTGCTGAGTTTTGCCAAGGCTGTTTAAGATGAACGTCCCTTGCAGCAGTCCCTGCCTCTCCATAGCTGCCTCTTACTGGAGGGGGTTGTAGAAGACATGTTGCTGCTTCTCGGCTGCTTCAGAGGAAAGCCCAGTGACATCCACTAAGCTGATGATGAAGGTGGTTTAACACATCGTATTGTGGGAGCTGGCTGTAATGGGCTGAGTGGACATGCATCTCCTTTGCCAGTGTCTGTGAGGTCTGGCAGCCTCCATAACATCAACTTATGTGCTCTCACATCCCACCTGCAGTGTCTGATGCCTGCACATCCTGGGACAAAGGAAAATTGAGACTGTGTGAACACACCAGCCCTGAGCCCCAGCGGCCTTTGCCAGGTGGAGCTGAGCCTTGCCCGGCTCCTGCCAGAGGAGATGAGAGGGGAAAGATTGCTGGTAAGTAGCCTTCCTGCCCCTGAATTTCCAGGCTTAGGTTGTGGATGTTATCAGAAGAAAGGAGTGATGGGTGAATGGTAGTGAGGCTTCGCAGGAGGGGAAGGTTTGGCATCTTCCTGGCTGTGTCTTCTCTATGTGAAGGTTTCCTCTCCCTCCCTCCAAAGCAAGCGGTTCCCCCGTGCCCTGGATGGCTCAGAGCTTCTTGCCCTTCCAGCATTAGGCTCACTCTGGGTTTGAGCTTGAGCCAGCAACGTGCCCTTGCTGCAAAGGCGGCCAGAGGTGTCCTGGGCTGCGTCAGACAAAGCGTTGCCAGCAGGCCGAGGGAGGTGATCCTTCCTCTCTGCTCGGTGCTGGTGAGGCCACACCTGGAGCGCTGGGACCAGTGCTGGGCTCCCCAGTACAAGAGAGACAGGGACAGGCTGGAGAGAGTCCAACGAAGGGACCGGAGCATCTCTGCTGTGAGGAAAGGCTGAGGGAGCTGGGGCTGCTCAGCCTGGAGAAGAGAAGGCTCGGGGTGGATCTCGGTGTCTGTGAACACCTGCAGGGAGGCTGCCAGGAGGACAGAGCCAGGCTCTTGCCGTGGCACCCAGTGACGGGACCAGGGGCCGTGGGCACAAACTGAGACCCAGGAGGGTCCCTCTGAACATCAGGAAACACGTTTTGAGTGTGCGAGGGTGACTGAGCACTGGCACAGGTTGCCCAGGGAGGTTGTGGAGTCTCCATCCTTGGAGATATTAGAAAGCCATGTGGACACAGTCCTGGGCAGCCAGCTCTGAGCGGCCCTGTTGGGCTAGGGGGGTTGGACCAGATGATCTCCAGATGCCCCTTCCAATCTCAACCACTCTGGGATTCTGCGATTCTGTTTAGGCTTTAGTAGTTTGAGGAAGCAGGAGGCAGCCCATAGAAGAAGGTCTGGAGATCCTCATGGTGAAAAGAGGAGGATCCTAGGGCAGACAGTTTATCATTACCTCTTGAGTGTTGCTGATTTCTGGCTGGGACAAAGCAGAGCTTTGGGGTTCTGGAGGGTGATGGACAGCCAGGCCAGCCCCAAGACCCTGCCACAAACAAAGCCCTTCAAGTATGAGGCCTGCAGGTTCACCTGCCCCCTCTTCTTCAGCAGGTCCTGCATGAGCCAGGGTTTACAGCTTGATCTGCAGAGCCTGCACTTGCCAAGGGTAACTCCAGCTGCTGGGTCCTTGGTGCTGGTGTTTGTTTGTTTTGGCTGCTGGCAGATGCTCCACAACCTGCAATGAGCCAGCTTCGCCCAGGGCTTGTAACGGCAGGCAAGGGATCTGAAAGGAGAGGGATTCCCCATTCAGATTGCTGTTAGCGACAGCCAGGGCGGAGGGGGGTGGTGGTCATTTGTGTCACTGCCAGCCAGATGGGTGCAGTCTGCAGGATGGTGGGAGCTGCCCGCAGGCTGGCTCAGGTGGGCTGTTTATGTCCATGAGGGGTGGTCACTGATCCCACCCTTCCCATGTGCTTGCAGACAGGACCTGGAGTATCACCTCCTCCACCAATGTCCTCAAAAAGGATCTGGTGCCTTCTCCCCTCTGTATATCCTGTCTGTTGTCCATTGAAACCAGAAGCACCATGTGCTCCAGTGGCTTTAGGCCAGGTCTGCGCATTTGGCAGTGACTCCATGTGGGTCTGCAAGAATGAAGAGTAAAGCCCAGCTCCATGCAAGGGGAGTAGCCTCCTGCTTCTGTCATGCTGATTCCTGAATTACCTCACCTTACCAGTGAAATGCAGAAGTCATCCTGGCCAGATGTGAGCTGGGACCAGAGGTCACATGCTGCTTTTTTCCTTGAAAACTCTTTCACTGGTTTTCAAAGCCCCAAGGGGTCCCTAAGATACTTGTTTGCCACCTTACGAGCCAAAAGAGGACTTGGCTTAGGTGATGGGGAGTGGGGCTTGATTCTGCCCCTTCCCAGTGCTTGTGTCCCTGGAGTGGGAAGTCATAACAGATCTCAATTGTATGAAGACTTCTGGGACAGCTCACATGGCCATAGCATTTGCTTTGTGCATCAGTAGAAGAGTTTAGCTCACTGTGAGATCTCCATTGCTGTCTTGCACAGCCAAGGTCTTTTGAAGGACTGACAAGCCCCTTGGTGGTAATGTCACAACCCATGAACCTTCCTGTGGACATGGATGCTTCACATTGATGCTTGCATGGGAACTGACCTTTCCTAAAGCTGAATTTAGAATCAGTTTTTAGTGTAAATGCATAAAAAGAAGATTGTCTTCCTTCCTTGGGTGGGACTCTTTCCCCTTCAGCCACATGCCTTTGTTTGCTCATGGGTATTCATGTTCAGAAGAGATAATATCCCCAAAGTCATCGGTTGGCGTCAGAGCAGAATAGTTTCCCTGCTGGGCTGCAGTAAAACAAGGCACTTTTGAACATAAAATGTCAGGACTTCTAAGCTCCTTAACTTCCAGTTGTATTACCCACTAATTAGATGATTTCCACACTTCAAAGGGTGATAAAAAGATGACGCAGGCTTGTGGTCTGCAAAAGTCTTCTGGACTAATATGGCACTGCTTGCTTAAGGGTCTTGAACACTTCACTGAGAGGACATTATGCAAGCCCTGGAGCTGGAAAAGCAATGCTGAAAGGATCCCCCCCCCCCCCCCCCCCAAAAAAAAAAAAAAAAAAAAGAAGAAGAAAAAAAGAATGAAATCAGCAGGAGATATGAAGGAGGATGTTTACAGTCTGTGAAAACAAGATATCTGAGTATTTCTGAGGTAAAGTGTCACCTTTATGGCTGAATCACCATTGCTGATACATTCAGCTCATGTGGCTATACAGTTGTAACCCACAGGAATGAGGATCTGTTCAGCTACCCACACACAAGTATCTTCTGCCATTGGAGACATCCTCAGTGTCAGGGCTCTGCAGGCACTAATAATCCTTAATGGCCATGATCAGCCTCACCTGTGGGCCCTGAAGCTCTATTTAAGCTCAACCTGGGGCATTCAGGTTTTGTTTGAGGTGTTTTAGAAGAGTGGTGGTCTGTAGCTTGCCTATGAGCTTCTTTTTAGCTGTATGAAGACCTAGGGGTTTTTTATGTCTCTTAAGTGTATGCAGGTCTTCACTGAAGTGTAAGAGCCTGCAGTATCTTCTGGTCCTTGTTTCCTGGGCATAACCAGCCCTGTGCTAGCATCTCTGAGCACGTGTGTGCAGGAACCAGAAGCCAAGTGAGGCATTTGGCTCATGACCTGAGGTGCCTAAGGGTAGAGATATCACTGCACTGGGTTTGGATGTGCCAAGGTAGGTGTGTTGCTCTTTGAGATGCCTGACAGTATTCCAAGCTTCCACAGAGTGCTGGCTGGGACAAGGCAGACCTTCTCACTTCTCAACCAGCAAAGTGGGGAGGCAGGTCTAAAGCATCTCCAAGGGCACTAGATGTCTGAGTAACTGAATGATGTTCCAGCCAGTTAAGACTGCTTCCAGCTGGAACTTCAAATTGGTCCTAGTGGGATGTAGGTGGGTAGTGTCCTCAGACCAGCACATACTCTGCATCTTTCCTCTTCCCCTCTCATCTCCCAGCTGCTGGCCTTCACTGTGTTGCCATTATCTTGCCTGCTATATCCATGGGATGATGCTGCCAGCAGCCCTCTGGGGCTTTGCGTGGTGGCACACTGTCCTTTCCTTGTGGATCCCCTTCCCTGACTACAGAAGGTTGGCAGATACTGGTTTGGGCTGACAGTGTTGCAAGATAAAGACACAATGGGAAAGACAGATTTATCATGTCTTGCTCCTCATGGCTGAGATTCAGTCTACCAACCCCTCTGGCCTGGTCGTGCCTGGATCTTGCATCTTCTCAAGATCTTGCTAAGGTCTTTTTTTTTCTGCTCCAGCATCCCAAGTGTTGTAAAATCCAGCTGCTTGATCTGCTCTATGGCCAACAGTTGTGTGGCCCACAGGGTCCCGAAACAAGAGCAGAGCTGAGGAAGGCTGGCCAGAAGACCAGCTCCATACTCTCTGGGTTGGGATCAGAAGCACTGTGACTTTGCAGGTTGCCACCCAAAGCTGAACCAAGGCCATGCTCCTGTCACCAGGATGATGGTTTAAGTTCGGGGTTTGTAGTGTAAGGTAGTCCAGCTGAATTCTGCCTGCTTTGGGATTAATTCCCTGAAAGTGGCACATAGCTCAAACAGTAGCTGTCCGTTATGAGCACCAAGAAGGTAGATGTTTGCAGCAGGGCAGTTAGCAAACCTTGGGGCTTGAGGGCAGTAGGATACTTGTCTCTTAGGATAGATGGTGCTGGTGCCTTTGTCCTTCTGACCACTTTGCACAGTGCAGTTCAGAGCCACGGGTAGGTATGGCTCCACCTGATGAGGCTTTCCCACTGCTGGAAGCCATGAGAGACCTCATCTACAGGAGCTTTCTCTCGACCTCTGCCACTAGGTGACACAGCTTGTGTCCTGCAGTTCAAGCCTGTATAAGCTTTCCCCACCCCTCGTCCTGCTTAGCATCGCGGTGGATGTTGTCCTTTACATATATTGAAGATACTCTGGGACAGTGAGGGGGTTGCTCAGCCTGGATCTCAGAAGATGGGGATGCCAGGTTGCCCATGATAACATTCATGTTGCTCCTTGGGTGTGTGATGGCACAGTCTGGAAGAGCACATTCATTATTTCCCCCCACTGTATGTGTTTTTTGTAGGTTTTTTTGTACATGCAGCACAGAGGCCATCGGGAAGATTTCCTCCCTGTTGTCCTGAGCATGGCTGGGAGGTTACTGACAGTCTTCAAGCTCAGCTCTGGATCCAGGCTCAGGCTGTTGCTGAAGACCTGGGAGTGATTTCATGATGCAGGTATCCCTGGCATCTAGGAAATAACGTGCAAGTGAATGATCCCTTCCTCTTCTTCCTACTGCAGGTGATCTAGTGCCACAGTAGCAAAGATGGCCACGGCATTTGCAGGCAACACGCAACGGCTTTAACGAGGGCAGTAGCTCTTTGATGTCCCATCTGTCATGCAGGGCGCTGCTTCTCCAACCCCTCGGAAACCTACAGACACTGATTTCCTATTACATGGGTCAGGCTCAGTCCTGGAGCTGCTTTGTCCCAGCAAGGTCTCACGAGGACAAGCATGGGAGCTGTTGCATGCTCTAGCACACAGGATGAGGAGGGAAAATTCACCTCATCAAGGCATCTCCTATCATTATAAGGTTTGACATCAGCATCTTCATTTTCTCTGAATGTAGATTTTTCTGGGTGTGGATAGCGTAACAAAGCTGAAGCATAAATCTGAAGGAGGTACCCCAGCAGAGGAAATGTTTCCAATCATTTGAGATTGAAGTCAGTTTCTGATGGAGGTATTTCATGTGGAAATCAGTTGCAAATAATGGCATTTAATACCTTAAAAGCTTCAGAAATATTTTCAGCAGTGGGTTCCACAGATTAACGGCAGGCTGCAAGATATTTTTTTTTTTTCCCCAAATTGCAGGTTTTTTCCTATTTGCCTACCAGGACAAATTTGGAGAGGCATCTGATGTTTCTGTCTTCCTCTGCTTACTGAGCTTTACTAGTCTGGAGAAGCTGGCTGCCCTTTAACCATGAGAGGTTTTTGTTTTGGAGCCTCTCAGTTTGCTGGGAAAGTACATGGGGGTTGTTTGAAAATAGAGATTTTCAAAGTTTTTTAAATTTCCCCAAGAAATAGGCAGCTAGTACTCATCTGTATCTTGAATAAGATTTTATCAACTTAATCCAGAAGAGCTTTTAAATTAAAAAAATGCCATAAACTGCTGAGAAACAGCAAAGACTGCAGTTCTGAGGAAAGGTCACATGTTTATTTGGGCTTGTATTTCCTGTGCATGCTTTTGCCTCAGGACAGCTTTTAATTGTGTTTTAAAAATGCTGCTGCGGTCCTTGCTGGCACTTGGCTTTCTTGACAGATGTGTGAAGTGTCACTGACACACGGAAGCTCCCCGGGAGCTGCAGGGCAGCTCCTAACACAGGGATCTGGGGAGCTGTCAGATGGAGGAGTGTTGTCCATGATCTCCTCAGGTGGCTTTTCTCATTGAGTTTGTCTTTGCATTTCTTTAAGGATTTTGTTGGGGTGGGTGAGGCTGAATACAGCACAATTGAGGGGGGAGAGCAAGCAATGCTGCTGCTCCTTGGAGAATTAGACCCTTGGCATGGAGAGGTGGGAAGAGGTTTGGGGAGGGAATAGATGGGAAGAAATAGAATAATGACTAATGTTAGCAATTTGTGGCAAAGGCAGGGCTGGGCTCCCTGCTCCAGAAGCTGTTGGGTTTCCACTCCTTGTGCAGCCCCAGGTCTATGAGGAGACATTTGCATACAGCCTCGTGAATGTGACCATATCTTGTCACCATGTTGGATGTTGTGGCCTCCACCGAGGAGTCCAGCAGCATCACTCAGGCATAGGCACAACCCTGCCCAGACACAAGGTCATGGCCAAGCTGTGCCTGAGGTATTGGTCACTGTGACTGAGAAAGCCCTGACCCACCCACGGCAGAGTCTGGATGGTGTGTGTGGGGTGATTTGGGACAGCATAAATATCCACCCTGGTGCACTGTGCCAGGAGATGCCGAGGCTCCCTCTGTCCCATGGGTGCGTGGGCAGCAGGGTGGTCTCCTGGTGGTCTCCAAAGATGGGGAATGAGAGATGACACGGAGGCTGCTCCTTGCAAATAGAGAGGGAGGTGGCTGTGCTAGAGCATTTCAGTAAGCTGGGCACCTGCAGTGCCTCTGCAAAGGCTCTGTGGTCAGGAGCCATGGCTCTGTGCCCTCGGGACAAGTCCTGATGGGTTGGAAGCCTCAGCTGTGAGGCTGGGCTGGGCAGCCCTCCTCCCAGCTCTCAGTCTTGCAGAGTGATGGAAAGCTGAAGACATCCATCAGCATCTCCTTCCTCCTCCCTTGACAAGCCTGCACCTCTCAATATGGTTGCAACCACCCACTGCAACAGTAAATACAACTCCTTCCCTTGAGTGTGTGCTGGCCAGCATCCTGCATTACCTTCTAGCATCCTTCAGGCAGAGGGCATGGGTTCAGCTTGAACGTTTAACCTTTGGCTCTAAAACCAAGGGTCTCCTGGGGTGAAGGAGATCCATGCTGGTCTTGCAGGCTGGACCTCCACAGGGCAAAACCCATGTGCAGCCTGCAAGGAGCAAGGAGAGCACTGTGGTGAGGATATGCAAGCTCCAGGAGCTGCAAAGGGTGGGATGCAAATTCTCCTTGTGCGGCTGCATGTGTGCTGTTTGCTGGGGGAGGAAGCGTCTTCGTGATCTCAGCTGGCGAGAGGCTTTCTCTGCCCTGAAGCATAAGGGCTGAGAGGTGCTGCAGCTGCTTCCGAGCCGGAGTGACAGCAGATGCTACTTGTGGAGACATCAAAATAATTTAATCCTCTGTTGGAAATTGTTATCCATGGTGTCATCGCAAAGGTGGAGATCAAAAGAGCACAATAAATGTGTCAAAATAAAACCAGAGATGAAGGGAAGTCACTAGCAGAGGATAATTATCAAACAAAGCATAGAGATCTTTTCATCTCTGGAAATTCCCTGTACTGTGAAAAGTCACCAGGTGGAAATCAGGGGCCACCGTATTTCTCACGGCAGCTCTGCTGCCTCCAGCAAAGCCATGCTTATTCCCCTTAGGAGAGAAACTAGTTGTCTCCTCCTGTGGGCCACAAAAAGCGATACTGGGTTTTGGAATGTGACTCCTGCTAGGATTTTTACTTTAGAGCTCCTAAAATACAATTGATTTGGTTTTTTTCCTCCTTATTGACTCCCTTTGTGTGAACTTTGTATTTGCTTGTTGGGCTGGGGGAGTCACTCCTTGCTGGCCGTGGCTTTTCCCATGCTTGTTTGATCACACCTCTCTGCTACAGGTGTGCCCATTTAATCCCAAAAGTATTTTCTCTGGATGAGGTGTGCTGACAGCACTCACACAGATGTTTTGTATTGGGTATGGAGCAAGACTGTGCCGAGCGGTGCCCATACCCGCACGTGAGGTTTTAATTCCAGAACATTCTTCTGGCCTGAGCAGACACTGCAGGAATCACCTTGCTCAGGGATACAGACTTGGATTTAACTGCTGCCATCCTGGAAGTACTGGAAGTGGGGTGGAAAGCCAGGGGATGCTACACCAGCATTGTTCCTCTTCTATCTTTACCTAGCTCTGCCTTTTTTTAGGCAAGTCGGGGCATTTGGTAGCTTTAATTTTTCTCTGGCACTGGGTTTCTTCTTAGCCAAGATGGAGCAGGACCATAAAATCATTACAAGCCACAGTAGATTTTGGTGCTGAGTGTTGGGTCTGTGTCTGTCCCTGTGTGTCCTGAGTGAGGCATCCCAGGAAGAAAAGTTCACCGTCCTCAGTCTGTGCTCTTCTGTACATGTTCCCTGTCCTCTGTTTTTCCTATTGAAATAATTTTTGTCCCTTTTTCCAAGGGATATGGCCATTTTCTCAGATACCCCTGACAGCATTGTAGCAGGGGATAGAAATGGGCTGTGCCAGGTTCATGTGCACATCAGTTAAAAAACTGACACCGTCTCGTAGGATAAACAGCCTCTATCTGCCTCCACAGGTGTGTTTGAGATGGGAACTGCTCTTTGCAGAGGAGATGTGGATCATGCCATAGCATGTTTCAAGAAATTGATGTTTGAAGGGAGCGGAGATGGGAATGGTTTCTGTGTGGAGGTCTCTCCATCAACTGTCTGAGCCCTGACGTGATCTGAGAGATCTGCACATGGCATCCAAGATCTGCCCTGTACTGGGAATTCATTGCCTACCCCCACCAGTCTGCAAACCACATTTTAAACATGGGATGTTTGCTTTCTCTGCAAAGCCAATGCAGGGAATTCACCCGGGCGTGATGGGAGATGTTCCTGCACCTGGTGCAGGGGCTGTTTATGGGAAGTGTTGATCTTGGCTAAGTGGTTATCCAGACAGCTTAATTAAACAGAAGCGGTGGCTTGTACCCAGCGCTGACACAAGACCTGTGCTGGCACAGCGGATCAGGTGGAGAACCCGCTGGGTGTGACTGGAGAGGCCAAAAGTTGGCACCCAGGTTTGCTTTGGTGGCCTGAAAACAGGCACCTGGTGGGATCTGAGACCCTTCTCCATCATCTCCTACCAACGTCCAACATCCAGATGCATGTGTTTAGGTGTCTTAATTTGCCAGCTGAATCCCACGTATCCAGGTAATGAGCCTGCAGGATGCAAATGCAGAGGCCAGGGGCTGAGGGGAGAGCAAGGCTTGCCCAGCCCACGTCAGGGTGGAAGAAATCTGTGTAGGGAAGGAGGGTCCTGGACACCTTGTGGGAAGCTCTGCCCTAAAGCCACAAGACACTGAAAGTGTGATGACATGGAGAAATGCACAAAGGTCTCTTGTTTTCACCTAGATCTGTGCATGTTGCTGGATGGAAGGTGACAATTTTTGGAAACCCCTGTGGGGCTGACGTTCCTGGAAACGCTTGGTTAAGCCGATGAATGTTCCAGGGCTTTGGGCAATGAAGAGGAGCCCACTGGATCTGGGGTGGGGTGTGTCTGTCAGGCAGGGGAGACCCCGGCAGGGTTCAGACAGTCTGAGACCAACTGCAGGGAAGATGTTGGAGGTGCACCGTGAGGATGTGGTTAGAGGGGGGCTGTTGGGGAAGGTGGTCCTATGGGAAAAGCACGTTTGGTAGATCCAGGGGATGCAGCAGGAAATCAAGGATGGGAGAAAGGCTTTCACAGTGAGGAAACAATATGTTTGGAAACACTGTGTCAGGGAGGACAGCAGGGCAGGATCGAGCTAAGGCTGGTTGAAAACCCACCAGGAACTTGAGATGTGTAAGCTGCTTTGAGGGATGGGGATTTTGTGTTTTCAGGATTTTGTTTTTAGCAGGTTTATCTCTGATATTTAATCTTCTGGTTTTTCTTTCAAACTTTGTGCCTGTGTTTGTGGTTACTTTCTACAACACACCAGCCGTCACCCTAAGCCATGTACAGTGGCGTGCTCAGACAGGTCCTGTCGGAAGCAGAGCCCAAGTGCTTGGTGAGGCACTTGGGTCTGGGGATGAGGTGGGATGTGGAGGTGGGTGGGAAGGCACCTCCTGACCTGGAGATGTACCTGGTGGCAAGGGAGTAGCTCTGGCTCTGGTGGGTGATGTGGGGGCAGATGGGGCAGATCCAGCCCTCGCCAACAGGACCCCCATGAGGAGGTCCGCTGAGGAACGTCATATTGCAACATCACAGCGATGAGAGCTCCTCAGAAAAATGTTGCCTCTCTATTCAAAGGGAGGTGCCACCTGAGGGCTTTCCAAAGCCAGCTCCTCCTGCCTCTTTCCCTTTCTTGGTGTAAATATGTATTTCTACAGGTCAGAGCAGTGAGGATTCATGAGACCCCAGCAGACATCTAAAAGCTGACCCAGCTGATGAACCAAGCAGGTATGCAATTACCTGGCCACTTTCAGAACGGGTCATACCACCCCCATCCCACTCCAGGAACACAGCGTGCTGCGTGAGGGCAGGCTCCAGGGCCCCTTGCAGCTGCCTTGTGCACCTGGGTGCTTTCATCTCCCCGCTTTGCAGGGAGAGGGCTGCCAGGTGCTTTCCCGTGGAGCTGGGGCTTCGTCACTGCCTGTCCCAGTGATGAGCCCTTCGGGATGGGCTCTTCAGTAGCCCTCCTCCTGTGCAGTTTGCCCTGCACTGCTGGGAACTCCCTGACATAAGGCAGCAACTGATGCTTGGACCCAGGCTGCAGGTCCCGTTCAAGCATGCTGAAGCCACCACGTACTCAGGATATTTTGGATATTTTTTTTTTCTAGAATCAGAAAAACAAGAAAAGCTCTTCAGAAATGCAAAGCAACCTGCTTGCATAAGAGGGATGTGCAACAGGATGAAACCTGGAGTTGTGTCTTCCTGGATGAAGTGGTGACCTTAGCGTTCCAGTGTGCACAAGCACACAAGTAAGTCGTGCTGGGGTCTCTGGCAATGCGGCTGAATGCCTCAGCACGTGAGCCGCCTGTCAAGGGAAAGACTTTCTGCAATAAGCCATAATATCACATACCCTTATCCTCCCACGTCCCCGAGAGATGGGATCTGTAACAACACGGATGAGAACTGGCTTGTCTTTGTGCTCGGTGCTGTGTCAGGGCCTGAGTGGGTGCTGGGAAGGGGTAGGACCACACAGCTGGGGAGAAGCAGAGAGGGTTGAATAGCTGGGGGTCTTCCTCTCTGCAGCTATGCTGGCTCAGCTGCACATGGATCTCGGGCATGGAGTTCATTTTGCTCATGCAATTTCTTGTGTATGCCTGGGAAAAAGGCATCAGGACCCCAGCAGGTGG
The DNA here is from genome assembly GCF_015220075.1 of Falco rusticolus. Lineage (NCBI taxonomy): Eukaryota > Metazoa > Chordata > Aves > Falconiformes > Falconidae > Falco > Falco rusticolus. The sequence continues at coordinate 85,979,628 of NC_051187.1, read as the reverse complement.
ATTTGGTGGCGTGGGTCTCTGTTAATGCATGTTTCTCTTCCTAGTGCACTGTTAGTGACTTAGAAGCAGGACTGTTCCTAAATATCCTAAAAAGCAACACATGGGTTAATACTCCAGGGAATGTGAGAGCTAGTTCATGGCAAGGTCCATTTCCTAGCAGTGACTGGAAGTGACAGTGCTCACCACAATATCCTTTCCATGACAATAAAGGTCTGGCTTTGAGCTATGAAACCAAGAACATTTGTAGCTGAAGACTGTCCTTAAATCGCCTCTTGAAAGCCTCACTAGATGCAGGTGTTGGGGAAATGCAGGATGTTTTGTGTACACTCAGTGCACTCTGTCTCATCCCGAGGAAAGGGGTGTGCTGGATCTGGAGCAAAGTCAGGAGCTGTTTGCTCTGTCTACCTGGTCGCCTTGTGTAGAGTTGTGAAGGTTGAAGTGATATGGGGGGGGGGGGGGGGGGGGAACGTGCCTGAGGTGGCAAGGGAGGCAGGACGGAGAGCTTGAACACCTTCAATGAGTAGGAGTGGGCCCAAGGTGGGGTTGTCCTGGTCCTCACCCTTAGTGATGAAAGGGAGTCCCTGCTGAAGGAGATGCTACAGTGACAGGAGGACAAGCAGCAGGAGACATGTAGAAGCCTGCTTTGCTTTGGGAGTAAATTAACGTCCCTTCTGAGAGGAACCTGAGCATGACTCTGGGCATAGTTTGCACTAGAAATCCCCCATCTCTCATCCATTTCAGGTTGCATGGATGAAATTGGTCTAGACCTGGCCCTTTGCATGCTGAACAGTCCTCTAGCCCTCCAAATCCCAGGTCACACGCTTAGACTCCCCACACAGGCACCTTTGCAACACACTACAGTGCTGCAAGCACCTTGCTGGGCTGTGACACCACAGGGGTGTTACTCCAGGCACTGTGAATGGGATAGAAACATAAGAAATGGCTGTGGCCCCTGGAAAGCTGCAGGAGGTGCAGAGGACAACCTGCCCCAGGAGATGTGCGGTCTAACTGTGAAGATGTGAGCCACTCTGCACTGCTGGAACTGGGGATCAATTCTCACTCCCCAGCATGGTTGCCTTCAGCAGAATAGATATGTGCACTAGGAAGGGGAAAAAATTGGAGGGGAGAAAGAGGAAAAAGGAAAGAAATGAGGTGGCAGGAAGATTAGAGGGATTAGAGGAAAGCAGAGGAGGAACAGCCCTCTCCACCCTTTCCTTTGTCCCACATGTGAGAAAACATGGGGAGAAAGCAACACAAGTGGAGGGAGGAGGAGATGCTAGTGGGTCACTGACCTCTGAAAGACCCATGTGAAAAGATACGGGGAAGGGAAGAGTTAAAAAAGAAAAAGCTGTGCCTTGACACACTGGGAGGGGAAGGAAACCCCTTCCATTCAGGGAAGCATGAGTATTGAGCCAGATGGGGACCAGAACACAATCTGCTTGATTTCCCATCATCCATGGTGGATGTAACGTGGCTAGATTTGTTGGCAAGGAGTTGCACCGTCTCTGCGAATGGTGTGAAACAGTGCTTCCTCTTGTTTGCTTTGAGCCTGCTGCCAGGTTATCTCGGGACCTTCCAGTTCCTGAAGACTGGGAAGGCTGCTGGCTGTCCCCTGGCCCAATGTCATGCTGTCCAGAAGCACAAAGATTTGATTTGAATTGGCCCTGCCTGCGGGAAGTTGTTGCATTGCAGCTGACCAAAGGGCATCCACCCTGATGTCTCGAGCTGCCCCAGATCTGGCTTCTCACGCCCTGGTTGTAGGTATTTTCTTTGATCTGCTTTGCTGGGAAAATTGTCCCAAAGTGCTGCTGATGAACTGGGTTCTTGGTTTCTCTGCAGCACCAGCGAGGTGGTAGGGATGGATGTGGTGGTGACATTGACCCTGGGGGAAGCCCATGAGCATCTATGATCCCTGCCAGATGCTAGTGGAGGCTGAGTGCAGCCTAACCTGAGCCCTTCACCAACCATGCCCCTGGGTAAGCCAGACCTCATTGCTGGTTATCCCCTCTTCTTCTCCTGATTATGGACGTTAAGAGGCCAGCTTTGAGAAGTAAAGTTCCCGCTGGAAGCGCAGCCTGGTGACGAAGGGGAGCCAACACAAACACCTGGCAAGCTTCCCTGGCCAAGTTTCACACCTAGAATAAATCAAAACATCTTCCTTCCTGCTCAGGCAGCCCCCAAGGAACTGCTTGCTCCTGCCACACACACTTTCTGTTCTTTCCAGGAGAAAACTTGCTTCCTCTGGAAAGTTCACACCATGAAACCTTTTATTTTAGACTGACTCTCTCAACTGTTGTTCCGGTCGAGGGCTGGGAACGGGGAGTGCTGGTCCCTCTCCTGTACTGACTTCAGGCACGCTTAGCCCGGGAGGTCCGTGCATCTGTCATCAATTAGGGTTCCACAGTGAAAAAACAAGAAAAAAATTCACAAACAAGTCAGGGTAAGGAGAAATGTCCTCCCATCCCTCCCGGTGACGGAGTTTCTTAGGCTTTATGCAACCTAGTGTTTGGTCATTGCCTGAACAGCTACAGACTCAGGTGGGAGTGACAAGGTCCTCTTGGCCTGTCTTCCCTCTGATATCCTATTTACAAGCTTGCTGGCTTCAGAGTAGAGTTGTCCTGACATGCCAGGTTAGGTGGTCCTTGATTTGATTGTGCTTTGGAAGAATGATTATTTGCAAGAGAGGATGAGAATTATGGTGAGGAATTAATCTAGATTTCAGAACAAATCCATAAGGAAATAATCCAGTGCTCTCTGCTCCTGTGGAGGAAAATCACAGCGTCTGTAAGACAACCGGGTCCCCCACCAATGCTCCCACCTTCCCGCTGCCTTCTGGTTTCTCTTGATGATCCCCATCCCACCCAGCTCATTTCAGCTGCCAAAGTGTAAGTGCAAAATGCTCTTTGGTGTGACCTGGGATATCCCGTTTGTCCTCTGGTTGCTGGCCCAGAAGGGCATGGGTGACTTGCAGGTTCTTGGTCAGGTATATGAGATCCCTGTGGCCCTGTGAAGGTGGCAAAGGTCTGGCAGGAATCTTGTAAGAGGAGTGGGTGGTTGGGTAGGCCAGGACTTCTTAGCTTGGGAAAGAAGAGGGGAAACACAGCAGGTCCACCAAATACAGCATGACATGGAGAGGTGGGAGGGAATGACTGGTTCATTGAGAAGCCATTTCTCAGAGGAATTTCTGGCCAGAGGCAGGGAGGGTTCTGGGACACCTACACCAGAGCTGTGGCTGTGCATTTCGTATGGATGGAGATGATTACACGTGCTGGTGCAATATCAAAGCAATCCTCTGGTTCAGCTTTCCATCATGAAAATGGTGATTTCCAAAAACACCCTGAAAAACACTTCCAGGCAGTAAACTCTTTGTTAGCCCAGCCAAGCTTCAAAGCAGAAGGAGGAAGAAACAGTTAATTCAATGAAACTTTTTTTGTACAAGTATGTACTTGGAAAAGAAGCATCCTATTGTATTCCTTCAGAAGAAGGGTAATTCCACTCCTCCTCCAGGAGAGAAGGGGCAGCGGGAGGTTCAGCATCCTGCTGCATTTACAACATTTTCACATCCTTGGGTGAAAGTTGACACAAGGCTGCCAAGTGATGTGATAAAGGAGAAGGATTTTTCTTCTTCTTCTTCTACAAAGTCTTCCTCCTGAATGACCTGGTGACATAAGATCTTAAATTTGGAATTACCTAGAGAGTTGCATTGGTCTTCCCCCTGCCCAGCTGGGAGGGGAACAGTGATTTTACAGCAAATCTTTTTTAGGATCCTCTCCTGTCAACAGCGACAGCAGAAAGCAATGAGGAGGACTATGGGTTTTTTGTCTCTGGCAAATTTTTATTCATTTTAAAACAATATGTTCCCTGTCTTAACTATTAACTCAAGTAATTATCTTATTGTCAGTGATTTATCACTGCTCTTAAGCTATTGCCAGGGTTATTGGACTGACATCATCAAATTGCTCCACTTAAGAGCAGGCAGGACCAGCAGATAAACAATCCTGACGAGTTGCTACTGTTCCAGGCAGGATTTGCTGAAATGTCAATGGTGTGAAATGCAGAGGCTGAGTTTTCTCACCCATGCCTTCCTCTTCCTGAGGTGATGGTCAGAGCTCTGGTGTTGGAGTGTGAACTTGTGCTTCACAATCATGAAGCTCCATCGGTGGTTTCCAGTAGAAGCAAAGGTAAAGACAAGGGGCCAGTAGCTATGTGCTGCCAATAAGATTAGATGCATCCAGCAGCTGACAACCCTCAGGCTATGAGCAAAAAGTTGAGCATCCTAAAATTGGCTCCTTCTTGCACCCCTGACAAGGGGCCTCTGTAGCTGCTGTGCAGAGCAGAACTTGCCTTTCTTTCATTATCCTGAATCCCTCTCTTCCTCTGGGTCTCCTGCCCCATCCGGGACCATGAAGCTATCTTGTAGGTAGGTCTCTGGTGGTTTTGCCCTTCCTTCAAGCATTCTTCCTTTCCCATTTGGTGTCCTCTGCAAAAATGCTACCTCCTGGTGCACGAATACCCTCTGAAGCAACTCTGTGCCGCTGTCAGTGATTTGAGCGGTTCTCCAGCTGGGGGCAGAGATGAGATGGGTTGTAGAAGGTCCCTGACAGACTCAGGGTAGCACAAGCTCTTGGAAAGATCTGAGTGGTCATTGCATCTCATTTCCCACTTTTCTGGCTCTCCTTCTCCTCTCCCTTCTGCATGTTCCCTCCCCTCTGGTGTCCTGGTGGGAACAGGTCATGGCTGAGCTGGAAGTTCATCCATACAAGCCAAAATGTTTGTAGTGCCTGTAGCATGCAGCCAGTGGAGTCACCTGCATTTGCCACATGAATCCTCCTTCTGCCCCTTAAATGGATGGGGGCCAGGTCTAGAAGACCTGGACAGGCAGGGTCTGAAGCTCTCATTGCTCTGTGACTGCACAGCAAATGTTCATCCATCTGGGGTTCCAGCAGGGGGATACAGCCCTCTGCCATCACAGCCTGTTTGCTGGGCTTGCCAAGTGGGAAAGCAAGCAGGAGGACGTTGCTCTGCGAAGGAGGTGCGTCTTCCTTCCTTCCCTGGATTGTTCTCCTGCAGTGCTGCACTCCTTGTTCAGGGAGGCTGCACAGCTTCTGCTGCATTGTCTCTTTACCCATCTCATCCCACTCTTTTCTTACCCAAACAGAAGTGTCTTTAAATACAGCCAAAACCGTAGCCTGTGCCCCCAGGCTGGGAATGCCTGGTGGGGGGGAGACAGACTGAACAGGTCCTGGAGATGACTGTGGGTGATGCCACCTCCTGAGGTGCTCTGTTGGAGTTTCTGCATTGATGGGACACTTCAGGGACCAAAGCCATCTCTGCAGCTGTGGGCACACATCCCTCTCCCACCTCTGCAGCCCAAATGTAAGGAATGTAAGGACAGTTTACATTTCTCTGCCATTGCACCCTCTCCCCACAGCCCAGCCTCCTGGCTTAATCCTGGTCCCTCTGAACGCATCCTGATCTGGGATTTGCACTGTATCTTAATCATAGAATCATAGGATTGTGTAGGTTGGAAAAGAACTTCAAGATCATCAAGTCCAACTGTTAACTCAGCACTGCCAAGGCCACCACTAAACCATGTCCCTAAGTGCCAGAGCTACCTGCTTTTTTAAATACCATGCTGTCCCCGGGCAGCCTGTGCCAGCGCCTGCCAGCCCTTCCAGTGCAGAATGTTCCCTCACACCCAATCTCACCCTCCCCTGGCTCAGTGTGAGGCCGTTTGCTCTCGTCCTATTGAGCTAAGGCCTTGCCCTGAGCTGGCATCTTTGATCAGAACAGCTTCTGTGCTTCCACATCAACCATTCCTCCTTTTCTGAGGGTAGGTCCTACCTGTTCCCTGTTTCTTAGTAGGCTGCAGGGGGGAGAAGATCCTGAAAAAAGACATTGGGCTTCATGCAGAGGCTTGGGACGATGGATTCAAGGTTGTGCTGAGAACAGGTCTTCTTCACCACCTGTAAGCAAGGGCATTGCTCTCCCGCTCCCCCCGGGAGCTGCTCAGCTGCAGCAGCATGGTACTGATCTAAAACAGGATGCCAGCTATTTGCTTTCCAGGGTGGATACCTTTGTCAAAATAAACCTCTCGAGATAAACCTTGCTGCCATCCACCCCTGGGTCACTGCTTCAAAGACCCCACAGTTATCAGGTCCAACCTGGCCACAGGTGGGAGATGACCTGAACAAAGCCATGCCTGGCACCTGTAGGGTGGTCAGGGGTGAAGGGAATTGGTGGTTCCTCCATGTGCCTGGTGGATGGAGACCTCCCTCACATCTCTACCCCATCGGCAGGGCTGCCAGCAGATTGGTGTCAGTGCTGCCAGTCCCTGCAGGGGAATTAAGGGCTGGCTAGGTAGCAGCTTGCATGACCTCCTGCCTTCCCTCCAGGCTGTCCCTGCCACAGCTGAAGCTTCCTGGCATCACCTCGCTCACTTCTAAACATACATTGAACCAAGCCACCCTCCCACCCCTCCATGGCAGTTTCATCCTCATGGCAGAGCCTGAGTGACACATTTCCAGTTTACTGCCAACTTGCCATGAAATCACAGGCCTGTCCCAGCCACTGTGTGCCTCAGTTTCCCCATGTGTGAAATGGAGGTGGAGGCTATTTCACCTCCAAGCTCTTCAGCCCCAGATGAGCTGTCTCCTGCTATGTCATGCACACTGCCAAGAATGTTGGGCTCAGGTCTCCTGGGAACAAGTCGTGGCTGTAGGATTATCATCACCATGGCCAATGGCAGCCCCTCCTGCAATGGGCACAGATGATGTTCAGCAAGGCAGCAGATTGTTTTTCTCACCTTTTTGCCGCTAATCCGCATCTTTGCCAGCTCAGAAGGTGTCTGGCAGCCCTGCATCTCCAAGGGCCAGCGATGCAAATGCCAGGCTGATAACATGCCTTGGTTCATGCTCCAACTGACATTGAAGGCACAGCGTGCACTGGTTAGAGTAACATCTTAAAAATAAACCAGGAAAAGGCTGCTGTGATACACCTTGCCCAGAATTTCTGCTCATCTGAGCTGGGTATGGTCCCACTGAGGGATGCGAACATAGAGACAGCAAGGCAGCATCAGGGAGGGAGGTGCCAGATGATCTTCCCGCACTTGGTGATGCAGGGAAGGCATTTGTTCTGTCATGGTGCAACCCTGGCCTTTTTTTTTTTTTTTTTGTAAAAAAAAAAAAACCCAGAGGATGGAAAATAAACCAAGAACTTTGAAGTCAGTGTGAAGTCTATTCATATGGGTAGTGGGGCTCAGTCCAGTTCAGCAGCCTTATGCTGTTGGAGGTGCCCTAGGACCTGCTGGCCTCCAGCTGTGGTGGGTTTCCTACAGGACCTGAAACATATGCAGGTGTTTAAGGTATTATAAAGCATTTTTTATGTCACTGGGGATCTTGCAGGCAGCCAGTGGAGCCCTCAATGCCAAGACTGTGACCTGCCAGCTAACTGCTGTGCTAAATTCATCAGCTGCTTCTGGTGGCTTCTCATCTCTGACAATGTAGTCTGGGTCCAGCTGGAAGAAGCAGCAGCAGAGGGAGCTGGTCGGCCGGTGGATGGTTGAAAATTATTGCTTAAAAAGGTGTTCTTGTTTCACTGAGCAGCACTTCAGGGACTGAGCAGGAGTTGGCTTGGAAATATTGTACCCTGCCGCGATTGCTGGGCTGGATCCTGCATGGTGACCAGGAAAACGACCTTCTGTCCTTGCAAATAAATCTGGGAGGCAGTGGCGGGGTTGCAGAGTCCAGCCCAGGAGCGGCTTGAAGGCAGTAACTGCCGAGTTGTACTCCGTGAGTACAAGAAGTGCGTCAGCACAGCCTGTGCTTGGTAAATAAACCCCATCCCACGTCGGTCCCACTGAAGGGCAACCTTGGAGCACCACTACCAGCATCAGGGCTGAACTTCATCAGGCCCGTTAGAGGGAATGTCAGACATGGGGGGTGACCTAGCTTCGCAGGTCTGGGTGAAGCACCATTTCAGATCCCTCTGGGAGTGGTGTGACCCTGCAGGGAGGGCATCCTCGAGCAACACCGGTCCAAATTTGCTGGGTTTCCCAGAAAGTGGCATTTTGTCTCTGCTGAAGGAGAGGGTTGCCTAAGTTCCTTTTGATGGGGCTTTTTTCTACTTCATTTCAAAAAGCATTCAAGCTAAAGATGCCTCTCTCCTTTGCAAGCAAAATCTTTTCAAAATTATCTCTCTCCTTTTCAGCAAGCAGATGTTGGCAGCAATCTTAATTTCACATCATTGAAATTTGCTTTGGTTTTGTTTTTATTCTGTTTTTTTTTTTCAATCACTTCTTTTAAATTACAGAGTGGAAGGATTGTTCCAAAACTTAGGAAGATGCTTGTGGGTCAGGAAAAACAAACAAAAAAAAATCAGCCCCCTGATTCTGCTGTAAATCTGACTGATCTCAGTAAATTTTTAATACATCAGCCATTGGTACTCTATCAAGGTTTATGTCCTTTGAATGAATAGCCATTTGGTCAAGGGACTTTAGGCACTTTAGGATTTGGGTCTAAATCTGTCCTTGCCTTGCCTGTGCTTGTAGTAATTCCCTGTTGCTGTGAAATGAGGATAACTACCCTGTGTCCCAGTGGGCTCTTGGGAGGATTTGTCCACGTCTGCTGAAGATGCTGAGGGTCACTGGAGCTTCCACTTAGGCAGCAAGGCCGTGTGTGAAGCGCACCCCCTTGGCCACATCCCCTGATGTGGCTTTTATACCCCATCCCACAATGTTGCCCAGCTGCCCTGTTTCCCAGGGAAGGAGATGCGTGGTTTGGCAAAGAGGTTCCCAGGATGAATCCATGGCTTTGCTGTGAAGGCTTATGGAAGTCTCTGACCAGCTCCTGCCCGTTCTGTGTTTCCTGCACATCTTCTTTCACCATTTCTGCACTTTCAGAGAGGGCTTTTCATTTGCTTACACTTGATTCCCTTTTGGGGCTTTAATTAGTGAAAGCGGATCGATATCTTGTGAACCTCCTCTGTATAGATGGGTGTGATTTGCTGCTATACTGCAGATTTTTTGCTGGAAGCTTCACCACCTGCTTCCCCCTCTCTTCTTATTCCTACCATGAGCACATTAAGTCATGCCACAGGCAGAGATCCATCAAAGGTTATAACTGCTGTGGATGTTTCCTTAAGTGTCTTATTCAGAAGATGATGAAGCTTGAGTGCTTCTCCTAATGCAGTCACAATTCAAAGTTACCGGTGTGCTCTTAACTAATAAACTTGCAATCGCAGACCAGAATAGAAAGCTCTGTAATCATGTAAAATTGCTTTCTGAAGGGTGAAAATGCATGAGCCTGGGGCTGAGATTTGCTTCCCTTCCCCCTTTTCCTTGTTTCTTAAGGCAGTGAGTAGGAAGCTGGAGATTTTGCATGATGGGGGCTTTGTGGAAGGGAGAGTGAGGCAGGAGCATCCTTCCCTTGCTGTAGCGATGACTCTTTCTGCAGCACTCAGCATTCACATGGGATTTGACACTGCTTATCATTGCAAATAGTGATTGTGGGACAGATGGGGAAGAGACCTCTCTGGTGCACTGCAAAAGTTTCCCTGCTCTGGGCTTCATCCAGCAGGTTGCTAAGACTTCCCTGGCGGTGCCAAGTTCCCCCTTCCCTGGAAAGGAGTATGCTCAGCATCCCAAAGTGAGACGCACTGCACTGCGAGGGAGGAGTGGGCTGGGAAATGGGGCTCCCTGTAGTAAGCCTGGTGGCGTCCATCCTTTTGTTCATGTTGTCTGAAGGATCTATACTTCACTGGGGGTATGTGAGCTCCAGAGAGAGAGCTGGAAGGGCCTGAGCCCACACAGAGGCATCCCTTGGGGTAACACCAGAGCTTGGCTTGAGAGTGAGCAAATAGCTCTCCTGATGGGTGGGAAATGCTCCAGTGCCTCCAGGTGGCGAAATCCTGAAGGGTCTGCAAGAGGTAGAGAAGGAGGGGGCTTTTTATGCTGCAGAGAATGAGTCGGTGGGACACCTGGGCTTAAAGGTGTGGGCTGAAGTGCCATGCTGAATGGGGCTCGGTAGGCGAGAAAATGCAAAGTGTTAACAGGGCTACGTGCAGAAAAGGCCTCCCCTTGCTGCCAGGAAAGGAACACCTCCTTCCATGTCTTTCTGGGAGGTGCCTGGCTCAGCAAGAGGAGCCGACGACGTGAGGCACTGCAGGGAGCACATCTTCAGCGCGGCACTGCGAGACGCCAAGCCCTCTCTGTGAAGGCTTCCAGGGCCAGGAGCACGGCGGGGTCATCTCCCTCCTGGCTGCGCACGTGCAGAGTGGGAGGCACTCCCTGGATACTAACGGGATTATCCTGATGTCAATCCGGGTGACCGCGGGGCGAGGGCCAGGACGTTCCCTCGGCTGGAGCCTTGCCTGGCTGAGGTCGGGGTTCCGGGGGCAGGAAGGATAACGTCCCCGGAGACATCTGATGACTGTGTGAGCAGCGATGGCGGCTGGCGGACAGATGGCTTTGGACCTACATGGCTGAATCAACGCTTCTCTGCCTATAAAACACCGCCCTTAGATGCAGCACATGCCCATATAGGCACAAGGCAGCGAGGGAGGATGGCCAGCAGTGAGAACGTACACGCTCGCAACTCCAAAATTGAAAACCTCCAAATTCAGTCAAGAAAAAATCTTAGATCTGTATTTCCCTCCGTAAGGTTTGGCCTTAATTGGGACTTCTGGTCTGCTCTGAATTAGTCATAATTATTTTTTTGTTCATACAGACTGGTTTTGGTTATCCTGCTTCATCTTGAGTAGCTTTCATTTCAGGCTGTCTCGTCTAATTAATTGGCACCTATGAGAATATGAGACACAAAAATCCCTCCAAGCCCTTCCAAGAACTTCATATCTAAATTCACAGACTGAGGTTCTGGCTACTAAATATTAATACTCATTAAATAATATTTATCCTTATTCTTTTCCATTCCACTCCTCTCCTTCCTTTATGCTGCTTCTTCTTCAGTAACTTGATGAGACCATCCCACTAATGTCACCCAAAACCTTCCTGGAGCTCTCTGCTTTGCAGCTTACCTGGAATAAGTTATCTGTATTTCAAAGCACCTGATATACTTTAATAGCAGAAATCAAGGTGCCCTCCCAGTTGGTTTCTGGCTGAGCAGAACGCATGGTCTGGAGCATGCATACCCAGAATGGGCGCAGAGGTGGCTCAATCCACATCACTTGCTCTCCATGGGGACCATGACTGGTCTCCAGGACAGGATGGCCACCTTGCAGGTTCAGTTTATGGTTGATACCTTAAGGGTGTGGAAGACCATACATGGCTGAGGGTAGTCCCCCTTTCACGTGTGCCCATGCCACTGAGTGGTGGCCATAGAGGTACTGACCTGCACTCAGAAGGCACCAAGAGATGTCTGATAGTGCCAGCACCAGGCCACTGCAGCTGTGGCTTCCCATGGTGCTGGTCTCTCAAGGATATGGATTTTGATGGCACGAGAGTGTTTCCAGGCAATGTGTTGTGTCTTCCTTCCAAGGCAGAGTGAGTTACAACCATCAAGCCTGGAAATCTCTGATCTGTGGGAAACTGCAGTCAGGTCCAAGGATGAGATGATGAGGTGCCAGATTAAGGTCAGGACTAGCTGCGAGGGAGCATATCTTTCCCATCACGGTTGCTGAGATGCTTGGGGGAATTGAAGAGGACACAGAAGCTGTGGGATGATGTGATGGCCTGAGGGCAGAGGTCTTGGACAGGGGGAAGATCTCCAGCAGCTACAGCTCCATCCACACTCTTGTCTCTGCCTCTCTTCCTCTCGCTGTGTTTGGGCTGGGAAAAAAAATAAGTGCAAGAGGACCCTCTTAGCACCCTGCCAAGTAGAGGGTCTGGGCCAGGATAGAGGCTACGTCACAGCGCCATTCCCATAGCAATGATGTCCTGTGTGGGAAGGTGTTTGGGCCTTGGAGGGGGCTCCTTGGGTCTCCGAGCCAAACAACAGACCCCAACCTTGCCTGGCTGGAACCAGCGGGAAACCTCTCTGCAAGAGCTCTGAGCTGCTTCAGCCCTTATAGCAGTTAAAGAGTAAATAATGAAATTAAATAGGCACAAACAAGCACAGAGATCAGAATTCAAGACTCCCCAGCGCTTCTGGCCTGGGAGTTGCAACAAAACCTTTTCTCAGCTGGCTTTGAAAGGGAAACCCACACAAGCTCCTTTTGCTATTCAGCCCAAACACAGGGCTGCTACTCATTCAAGCCCTCTGAATGTTTTCTTAGCTCCCGGGTTCATCAGACTGTGCCAAAAGCACAAACACTAAGGCCACTGGTTGTAGGTGGGCAGGAAACGACAGCGGTGGAGCAAAGTGTTTTCCAGAGCAGGGTAATCAGGGCATGTCCCAACCCTCTCATCATTTGTTTTGCTGCCGCAAATGGGGAGAAGTGGTTGAGAGGACATCCTGGAGTCTGCTCAGCTTCCTCCTGTAATTTCTATTAGGGCTTTGGTTCAGTTTGCAAGTTGGAGCCAAGCTGTTCATCCTCGTTCAGTTCCAGCAAGAGCAGGGCCAGCACAGTGTCATCTGAACCATTGGACATGGACTGGGGGCTTATCCAAAATGGCTCTAGAGCCCAACCATTGGTTTGGAAACTACCTACTGCTATATGTGTTGTCTTCATCTGCCCGGGAGCATGGCTTCTTTGGAAGAAGGCATGGGACTGGGATCCTTTCCTTGGGATGCATAGCTTAGCTGTACCTCAGTATCCTTTCAACCTTATTGCTGCCCCACTGAGGCACTCTATATTTCATTAATTGATCCAGTGGAGAAAGTCCTAAAAATTAGGTCCTTTCCCTCCCCGGGAAGCAGCTGATGCCCTGATCCAAACCCTGTTCCAGAGAGATGCTGAGTGCCAGGGAGCTCAGTGCACCCAGGAGACCCTGTGCAATCAGCCCTGCCTTAAGTGGACTCAGCAAACCCACCTCAGGCTGCTTATCTATGCCAGACTGCAACCAACAGGAAAATCAGGTCAGCAAACCATCAGGACGAGGAGGGAGATGTTAGTTGGTGTAGCTCAGATGCAGGACACAGCAGCCCCAAGGGGCTGCAAGGATGGCAAAGCCTCACCAGCCCTGTGCTGATGGGCTCCAAAACCACATGAGGTTTTCAGCTCACCTCCATGCCCTGGGGAGGCTGCACTGCCTGGGTCCCGTGCAAGGACAAAGCTATGGGATGGTGTCCCCTGGATCATCTGGGGCCACAGCAGAAAAAAGAAAGGGATTTTATGCATTGCCTGCATTTTCTTTTCTGCTCAGGAGGAGGAGATTTTGGCCCTTCTCCATGTTTTGTGTCCACCTTCAGGAAGTCCTGGATGCACGTCCAGAAACCCTTCTTGAACGCTTTGATTTGTAGCCCAAAAAATATCAGTTATAGAAACAGCTTGTTCTCATGGCCAGGTCAAGGAGAAAGCATCAGGTTGTAATCTGTGCTCCTCTCACTTGTCCCTGAAGTCTCTGTGCTTTCCCTTCTGTTAGGAAACATAGGTTACAACACTCGTTTTACCTTCCTGAAAGCCTGTGATGCTCTGAGGCGTGTTTACATGTAGAAATGCCATCATCCAAAGAAATGGTTCTCCCAGCACTGTGGCTTTTGGTCTGTTCTCTACCACAAAGCAAGCTCCTCGTAGCCCACAGTCGCTGCTTTAGTATCTTCCTGTCTCCATCGCCCTGGCTCATCCCAAGGAAATTCCCTCTGAAAATCCCTCCTGCCCTCTGAACAAGTTTCTGTTTGATCTGCTACCTTTGCCAGGTACCACCACCTTACAGCACTGCTCATTATGATTGCTAATTGGTGCCGGTGCTGCTTATATGTGATTTTAAATCCTGTCTTAGCTAACAATGCAGGGATTCAAATTTCTAGCTTGTGAGCATGGATCATGCTAGGAGGGCTGGCTATGCCAGGAAATTCCTTGCATTTTCTTGGGCAATTTGTGCCTCCTTGCTGGAATGGGCTCTGACACAGCTTTTGTTTGCTGCAGCTGCTGGAGAACAGAGCTATCATCGTTCCCTTCCTTTGTGGATGAAACTTGTTATTTTGGGAGGGAAGCTGGCATTTTCAGAAACCTGCTGAGCTGGCATTGTGGATACCATTACTCTCTTGGCTCAGAGCTAGCACAGCCCAAGCTTCTCATCATCCAGTTATTCTGTGCTCTCTATGGGATGGACACACCTCCAGACTCCCCAAGACATTTGGGCAATGATTCTGTTGCCTAAATACAGGTTTCCAGTGATGTTTTAGATACCCAGCGTCTCCTGCCTGGCACAACCCTCCCTCCGTCTGCTGGTTCGGTGGCCGTATCTTCATCCTTGAATAGTCTGTGCCACATCCCCGAGAGGGTGTCCTAGGCATCACAGCAGGTCTCAGGTAACACTAGACATCTATGTTTTCACAACAACATCAAGTCTTTTGCCCGTACAGGCAATAATGTTTAAAGGTAATTAATCTGACCACATGCAGGTGCTTTCTGTAGAGGTGAACAGCTCACCAGGGTCCCTTGATTAAATGTCTGTGAACCATAACAGGCCCTTGGACACCTCTGGATAAATTCAGTTGCCTCAGTGTAGGCACTTCAGGCCTTTTGAGAGATGTTGTACCAAGCCCAGGACACCTGCAAGGGCTGGCAGGTATGGCACAGGGTGCACAGGAACCCATGCATTTCCAGAGAGGGGGTGGGACACCCCTGGATGTCCCCGGTGGAAATGGATGCCTACATTTAGGTAGCTGAATCCTGCCCCTAGATTCCAGGTAGACACCAAATGCTAGTGGGGTTTTCACCTGTGAACTGAACACCATTCCTGCTCACTCAAAAGGACATTGGCCACTGCAAGCCCTGAGAGAGGAAGAATTTCACAGCACATACTGACACATCAGCAAGATGCTCTTTCCTCCCTATTGTGGTGCAGGTGACAGTTCCATACTGTCATTGCCTTGCAGATGATCTTCCAACTTGTTCACAAGCTGCATCCCTTTGGTAACCTGGGTTGTCCCCAGAGATGCTAATACCTGAAGGCAGTTTTGGCTTACTGTGGTGCAACAGCTGGCAACAGAAGGTACATCAGGTAATACCCTCTCTATGGAGCATGTTCACGTACGATATGTTGATGGAATCAGTGGCTGTAAACAACCCACAGCCATGTGTAAGTTGGAAACAGCCCAGAAGAGAGATGATGCTCTCTGGTCCAAAGCATCTTTTCACCCACCGGGAGAGCTTGGTGTTGGTTACACCTCTTAGTTTTGCTGTACCAGAATTAAGATTTGGGACCCAGCCTGGTAGAGGCATGCTCCCACAAAAGTATTTTGGGCAGTGATGGAAGGAAAAAACAAGCAACACTGGGTGCCCTTGCAATGTCTGCGTGCAGAGAGGGTAGCAATAAACGCAGATTTATTTAAAAGCTCTCTATGGCACAAGTGGGGGAGGCTTGTTTCAGTCTGGTTCCCTTTGGCAGCCAGAGTAAACTTGGATTATCCCCTTGTCAGGGATAATAAATGTTGCTAAGCAACACGTGATTCCAAATCATCTTCATCAGCCCGGCCCTGTGGGAAGGAAAATACAAGAGCAATCTGAACAAGGAGGATCAGCAGAAAACACCTGGTAAGGGGATGGACAGAAACAGCTCTGGTCATCCTGGGGACAAGCCCATCCCCATGCCCACATTGAGAAGCAAGGGTTGTGGTTGTGCTGGTCCCAAGTACAGCATCGTGGAGGACAGAGTGGCCTCCACACTGACCAGTCCTGAGTGATACCTTGCCTTGGGCAGTGCCCCACCCTTGCTGGCTTGAGCTCTGGTGTTATCTCTGGCCTGGAGCATCCATGAATGTGGCATTGGCCTGGTGAGAGAGGCAGGTAGACAGTCTGCAAAAGCCAGAGGCACAACAATGTCAGCACAGAGCTCTCTGATATCCAGAGGGGGTTTCCTGAGGAAGAATAACACAGGAATTGACCTTTCTTGCTTTTCCATTCCTCTTGGATAAGTAAGCCACCTCTCCCCATTGCCGTACAGTCACTCTGGATGCTCACCACAGTTTGTGCAGCAGGGAGAGCATGGGGGAGTCACACACACATCCCCCAGGACTTCTGTGTGAGCCCAAGTATGTTCCTGCCCTCCCCTGCAATGTCAGTAGCTCTCCAAGCTCCTGACTTAAGTCCTTGAGATGTTGCTTTAGGCCTGTCTCAATGCAACAGGGATGCAACTTGTGCTCATTGACTTCTTCCCATGCAGTTATGGGGGCAGGAGGGAGGATGGCTGAAGCCCCTCCATCCCCATCATCATCACAGGCACATTTCCTGCCACTGAGTCCCTCTCTCCATGCCTTTCCTGCTCGCATATGCTCACTCTTGGGTGAAGTGGTCTCAGCACAGGTGAGGTGCCACGAATTCTTATGCAGGAATTAAGAACACTCTGGAAATAACACAACAGCTCTGAGCTGTGCCACGGATATGACGCCCCCCATACCAGAGGAGCTGGAGCTCGGAAAGGTCCAGAGAAGGGCAGCAAGGGGGGCAGAGGCATGCAGTGGTATTTCTGTGAGGAATGGTCAGGTAGGTACTTCTCAGCTTTGAAAGAAAGTGACTGTGGGAGGACACAAGAGTGGTCTAGAAACTCATGGGTGGTCTGGAGTGTGTGCACAAGGACTAGCTAGTTTCTGGCTCATACAGCTCAAGAACTAAGGCACATCAAATGAATCTGGCAGGATAAACACCTTCAATCTCAGGAAATCCCTGAAATGATTCCTTCACTTTGCTCGCTTTGATTGTGTTTCAGTTACTTGTTAGAGTAAGCGAGATGGTTGAAGGGCAGCACCCACAACATCCACCTGGTGTGGAATTGCACTTCCCAGTGGCAAATGTAGCTCTAATGCTGCCTTCAAGGATGGCTGCAGGGGACTCCATTGCCATTGCATGCACTGCCATACTCGCTCTTCCTCAGGCACATCCCCCAGTATCAGTTTGGAGTGGGGCTCAGTGAGTCCAGAGTCTCTTCTTGCCCTCTGTGATGACCCACAGCTGATGAGACTGCTGGTAAGGAAGGGATCAGACCCCACGGGGTTTTGCAACAGGACTGGATCCTGTGTGATACAAGAAATCTGAGTTACTTGTCACCCCTTGGGTTGCTGACTTCCTTTTCGTCTTCTGGTTTGGTTCCAGTTCTCCTTTGCCTGCTTCACAGAAGCAGCATGTGTTTGTTTTTTAGCATCGCCACGGGATATTTTGTTTAAAAACATTTACACTTCTTTTCCTGGTTGATTTGGTACAGCTTTAGTTTTGGTTCCAACCCAGCAGTTCTCAAATTGCCTCCCACTGGGCAACCCTCACGGTGTCCTGGGGACCAACATGCATCATGGGGGGAAGCTTTTAAGTGGACACAGCAACTGTGGGTATGGTTTCATGGGCTGCCCAAGATGCCCTCACAGACCCCAAGGGGAGAAATGTTGATCTCAGAAGTGTAATGTTTATCTGGCCATTATCCTGAGGAAGTGAAGGACATGAGCTTTAATCCCTGAGTAGTTGCATGTTGTCTTCCACCCCAGCAAACTCTCCCCTGGGTGTCTATGCCCACCTAATTTGACACACAACTGTATAGATATAGATGGGTTGACCTATATGGAGTTCTCCAGGTGAACCGACAAAAATGGTTGAGGATCAGAATATTTCATTTAAGAAAAAACACAACAAAACCTGAAAGAAAGTGCACCCAAACAAAACTTGTATTTTTTCCTGCTACTAATAGCATTTGATCTCTACCTGGTCTCTTTTCGATGCTGGTGCTATATGCTGACCAGGGTAAATATTCTGCTGGACTGCAAATCAGGAGGAGCTGATGTGATTGTTGTGGGCACCCTAATTTCAATGGTTTCTTCTAACACACAGCTGGTGAGCTCTTGCACCACGAGCCAACAAAATGCTGCTGCAAATAGTTGGCGGGGGGAGCAAGATTTTCCACAATGGTTTCTTTGTGTGCCTGAGCTAACCTCTTACCAAGGAGGAGGAGTAAGTGATGGATGTTCATGTAGAAGATGGGGAGTCTCTGTGAGAGGAGTGGTGGCCACTAGAGGGTGGCCATGTCATAGCTGGTGCTGGCCTTGGGGACAGTCCCTTCCTGGGGCAGCTCTCCTGTTGGGAACCTCATCAAGGTAAGCTGACTCAGAAGTACTTTGGCTGAAGTGGCTTTGGGTACGTGACTGCTCAGGTACAACGTTTCTGATCTGAACAAGGTTTTGTACATTCTGATGGATGACGGACAGCGAAGCAGTTTTCACATCATATGTCAGAGAAGGAACAGAAGTGTTTGGACATCTGGGAAGGAAGAGAAGGAAAGGTGTGAGAGTTGGGTTGTTGTCTCGGCAAGGCCATGAGTAAGGTCATGGCTACTTGCCACGAGCCTCTTGATCGTCTCAAGTTAGGGGTGCCAATGCAACATTTCCATCAGCTCAGAACTGCAACGCCAGTTTTCTAAGCTCCAGTTTTAATCTGCTTGCATCAGGGCCTGACTTCACTTCTAAGCCAATGCAAACACTGCTTTCTGGGTTATTGCTTGAAAGCCACAATACTGTCAGAGAACATGAGTCCTCCACCCCTCGTGTTATTGCAGGTAGGGGTGGTAGGACTTGTACTGCTCCCTGTGAATACATCGCATAACCTGAAGGACAGAATTCCTTGGCTGGAAGTGGCCCTAGGCTAAGGCATGGTATGGACTATTGCTGAAAAGGGACAAAATAAATTCTCTCCTTGGCACCTGGCTCTCTGCAGCTCACCAAAGGTCCGCCAGGGCATCCCACCAGCCTTGGCCACCTTCCAGCATCCTCTTACTCTCCTCTGCTCTCCTGCTGCAGGATATCTCTTGATAAAGCTGATTCCCTCATTCATCCTCCGCCTGGTTTTGGCTCTGAACAGGAGGTCTCTGTTCTCTTCCAAGGACACTTTAGCAAAAGAATACATTTCTTCCTTTCCCTTTAGCAGCCCCTTTCCTGCCCCAGACCTGTCCCCGCCATCCTCCTTGCTCTGTCACCTGATGCTCCCTTCTGCTTTGGCTTTCTTTTTGCTTACCCTTCCACTGGCTTCTGGTTCTCCTCCTCACAGCCCAAATACATTTTAATTTTTCCCATCTGAAACAATTCTCCCTCAGCTCTGATTTCCTCTTCAGCTTGATCTAATTGCCACTTCTGTGCACACACTATGCCAAGACCCAGCTCTTGACTTCACTAAAACCTTGGCCCACGTCTGACAAGACCTCATGGATTTTGGGTTGTGCCCAGCATAGCTAATTTGTTCCTCCTGTGCTGTCTTGGTGTCTTTTCTTGAAGCCTGAGGACACCACTGTGTCTGCTGACACACTGGATTTGTCCCCTCCTGCTTACACACATCCCAGCCCCTGACAATTGTGCTGTGTCAAAATCCTGCTCATGCTTTCTGCGCCGTGTCCTTCCTACCACTCTGCACAGCTATGGGTCCCATTCACGGTCCTTAGCCTCTGGTGCCTTCATCACTACGTGGATGCTCTGGCTGATGACTGCTGTTCTGTACCACATGGCTGACCCTTGCTTCTCTGCAGCCCATGGTGTTTGCAGCCTTCTTGCTTAGACATGTGCCTCTGTGCTTTCTCCTGCACTGTCCCCTCAAGCACAGGTGGGGAGAATTTCTTTTAAACATCCTTGTTCTCCCTCAAGTATCTTCTTAAGACACCACAGTGCTGGGATGGCTACAAAATGGAAGGTTCGGGAAGTTGTGGCATTGTCTCTTTCTCTTCTATATACTCAGGTTTTTTTTGGTGTCTACTGATGGTTTCTGAGTATATGTACTTGATCCTTGGGCTTATGGGGTTTTGAATGAACAGGAATTTAAATAAACCTGGAATTATGAGGTATCTCTAATTTAAGCATCTCTTTTGCTGGAGTTGTGATATCAACAGAAATGAGTCTGGTTCCCTGCAGTGTCCCAGACAGGCAAAGCTGTGGGATGCTGCCTAGAAAGGACACGTAGATGCTGGAGAGACAGACGGATGTCTGCATGGCAGGCAGGCTGTTACTGCCAGCCAACACCAGCTGGTCTCAAACAGGATCTGCTTGTGATTTTATAGTTCAGTTTGAGCCTCTTAAAGGCTTAGCCGTGTTCATAGGAAGGGCTTTCCGTGTTTGTACACCCCTGAACACATTGAATTCTGTGATCTGATCACCTCTTTAGATGCTTTGATAATAACGAAGATGCAGGCAGAGGGGTGAAACGGTGTCACACCAGCTCTGCAAGTTTGTGATTTCTGTGATCAGGGGCAGAAAATACTTGACAGGTTCTCTTACACTTCCCACCTTCCCAGGCTGTGGATTGGTATCAACATGCTCAGCAGTGCTTCCCAGGGGACTCCTGCCTTGGCTGTTAGAGCTTCCTCATGCGTCAGTGTTTGAAAAATGAGCCTGGCCCTCTGGGGCTGGTTCCTGTCTCTGCTGGCTTTGCAAATATCGGGCAGGCACCAGTGTTTGCCCAGGGAAGCATCTGTGAGATCCGCTCTGCCCTCTCGGAGCAGTGAAGCCATTGCTTCCTCAGCAGCGTGGGTGTTGGAGATGGCTTGCCCAGCACCTGGGCTAACACAGATAGAAATGGAAGAGGGAGAGGTTCATGGAGGACACCACAGCTCAGAGGTCTCCACACTGTCAGGTCAGCCAGCCTCCAGGCTTTCATTCAGGGAAGTCACCCTGGAGAAATTTAAATCTCCTCTGCTATTTTTCTCTCCTCCAGTATCCCTGGAGTCCACTATAAAAATATTGGCATCTTTCTCCCCTTTAGAAAGATGCAGCCCTCCAAGACCATGTGAAAACACTGCATGCTGACTCCTATCTCAGTGAAGCAAGAGGAAATGTGTTACTAGAGCTGCTTTGACCTGATGGGCTTCCATGTTGACGTTCGGCAACCCCTTTGTTTTAAGCTTGTATAGCATACACACAACCTCATGGGAAGGGGCCTCAGCTGCTCGTGGTGTCTTTTAGGGAGCTCCTGAAAAGTGATTCTCTGGCCTTAAATGGCAAGTGAATGCAAAGTAAGGTTGGAAAAGATTCAGGACACCAAGATGCTCAAAACTCTGTAGTGGCTGCTGTATTACAAAGTCGATGGGGACTCATCAGGCTTGGAGGAAGACATGAAAAGGGGTAGGACAGAGGACTATAAATCACTGAGTGTCATGGGAAGGGTGGACAGGGAGATTATGTTTGCCATCTCTATCTGTGCAAGAATTACAGGACATCAGATAAAACCAGAAATTGCAAGTCCAAAGCAAAACAAGAGGAGGTGGTTCTTCTCCCAGTGTATAATTAAGCTGTGGAACTCCTTGCAACAGGAAGTTGCGGATGTTGAAAATTGATGGGGGTTCATACAGCAACTAGATAAATTCATGAAAGAAAAATTCACTATGGGTAATTAAACATGAAAACACTATGGCACAGGAAGACACAAATTATTGGAAGCTGACTGGGTGTTTTGGGGAAGTATCTCAAACTATTTGCTGCATTCTGACACCCTTCTTTAGACATCCACTCTTGGCTGTGGCCAAAGACAAGTTGCTGGGGTTAATAGGCTCTGACGGCTATTCTGATGGTCCCACTTTTTTCTACCTGAATACCTGAGGGTAGGTTAAGACCCTCATTACTCTTTAGGTCTCAGGACTCATCAGGATGCTGCAAAAGTTTTAGTGGTATGCTGTGGGAGTTTCTCCTGTCTTTTGGTGGATTTGATTCTAAGATTAACTACTAGCCAGACGCTTTGTGCAGGTAAGTCACCTCCATAGAAACCACACATACAATGGCTTAGAAACTGTTCGTGCCATCCCTGTGTGTTTAATATTTAATACACACCATGCTTTCCAAACCTTCTAACACCAAGTCGAAGTGCTTGTTTAACTTGCAGATCTGCTGTGGATCCTTTACAGTGGGACTTTCTGGATTCAATAGGAACCATCAGTGCAGAAAGGTCTAACTGCATCTATTAGAGTTTGGTCACCTGCAACAAGGCTGGTTGTGATGAACATTTCATTGTTTTCCTGATCCTAATCCACAAGAGTATTCTCAGCAAGGCTTAGACCAAGCTTTGCTGTTTCTCTATTTGCAGATTTGAGCAAGTACTTATTTTATAGCTGGGGTACATAAGAGAAGCTTTTTTTGCCGCCTTCCCCAGCCTTGTGTGGACCAAAAGCATCTGGCAGATCATGCAGCACCTGTGGGACTTGAAGGCATTTGCCTGCCCTTCTGTCTGCTTAGCCTGAGCACCTCAGTGCCAGTAAATCGTAAACATGCACCCTTTTCACAGTGCCCATCCCCAGTTTTATCCATGCCATCTCCCCTCTGTCTATTGACTATATAGTCAGGCAGAAATGCAGTTATGGGAGTTGACCCACCTGAAAAATAGGTAAAGCAAGTGTGGTTGTTTTGAAAGCTGTGCTGGTTGCAACTGAGAGGACAAGGCAGTTGTAGTGTGTGATGATGGGTGGGGAAAGATGAAACAGGCAGCAATACCTTCAGCGCGTTTTTCTGCAAAGACTTGGTGGTGTGAAGCCACAGACTCAATGCACACTGGCATTTGCACAATGCCATTAGCAAGCGTGCTGGTTTTTAAGGCAGATTGTTGTGATCTCTGGTTTCACGTGTCTTGAAATAGGACTTGTGCTTCAGTCAATAAGAACAGGAGCTCGAGGCAGGTTTTTGTTTCCTTGTAAAACTGGCTTCTCAGAGAGGAATACAGGGGAATCATCAGGGATGGTAATTGTCACCCTAATTTAAGGACATGACCAGAGCAAGCTGGGCCATGCACTGTGCTGTGTGCTGTCTGTGGTCCATGCTAGCCCAGTTCAACTAGATGACCTTTAAAGGCTTAGCATGTTCCCTTCAGCTACCAGAAACCGAGGTGAAGAAACAGGTGTCTGTCCCTGGAAGCTCCAGGCTGCTGGGTTTCCCCATGCAGAGCCTGTCGCTTGTTTCCCACAGACCAACAGGGAAGAGGGAAGTCACGATGCTGGCACCCACTGTTTTGACGGTTATGAGTTTCTGCTTTGCTGAAGCTGCAAATTAACAACAGCTTCCCCATCTGGCTTCCCTCTAGAGGGCCGAGGTGGACATTTCATACCAATGGTAGCCCACCAGGACAAGCCAAGGTGTGCACCTGGCTAACAACTCCCCGCCCTGTTCAAAGCCAAAAGTGAGAAGTGTCTACGTCCACAAGGTAAGACATGAGGCTGGTTAGTTGTCCTTGTGACAGCTCTCAAAGATTTGCAGCTGGATGGTCTGAAGGCTGGAGGTAAGGCTACAAAAGGCTGAAATTTGGAGGGCAAAAAGAATTTTTTTCAGTCATTGGTGTCCACACCCCAGGCAACATCATCCCATCAGGGTCAGTGAGTCTCTGTGCTGCCTCTGAGCATCATCAGGGAAGCCACAACTGAACAGCATCGAAGGTGGTGTTTCTTACATCTAGAGGTCAGCCCCAAGCTGACACACCAGCTTCAGATCAGTGGAGACCTCCTGTCCCTTGGGCTGACAACGAAACACTTCGATTCAGCAGTTACCTTCACGTTTACCTTCCCAAGCTAAAAGGAAACACTTCTACCTAAAACTCTTCAGATGTCTCTTCTGCTGCTCAGATTAGAAACGCCTGCAAGTTCCCAATCCATTAGCCTTTGAGTCAGGGCTAGCGTGGCAGCCTCTCGCTGCAAATGAGGTGTCAATTAGCCTGTTATGAGCTAAAGGACATTATTAGGATTCAGAGGCATGAAGTTCATAGGCCAGATATTAAGCTGTCTAGTAACAGATGGAGATTTTGAATAGCTGCAGACTGCAACAAACGGTGCTGCATATTATATATTTTAAAGCTGATATACCAGGAGCCTTTGTAGAAGGAGAGATGACACAGTGTGCAGAGCTGTGGGTTTCTATGTGTCTGAGTGGAAGTTTCACCAGGTAGTATAACAGACTGGAGGTTTTTCTGCTTTATCAGGAGCTGGACACTATGAAAAGAGGGCTTGGGAGTACAGTCCAGCACTCTGATCATAACTTGGCTTCTCTGCTCTTTAGCGTGTAGAACGTGTCCTGCCAAGCTGCACTTGAGGCTGGTTTAATGCATTCTCTTATAACAAGTTAAACCATCTCTTGAGTTCACTCCAGTTTAGATGCACTGCTTGGTCAGTGCTCAGGAAGGACACCTTGGGCTGAAGGTTTGAAAAAAAATCCACTTCATCTGCTGGGGCCACATTTTCTGATTAGGTGTCAAAATAAGTAGCCGGATTGACAAGAGAGGTATGTGTAGGGTGGGAAGGACTCTGATATGCTCTGAAAATGGGGTCCAAAGGCTGACCTGGTTTGCAGTTCTCACCTTTGTTACACAGTGTGCTCAAATCTGTGCTCTGTTTTGGTGCCTAAGTGAGATCTGACCCTTTGGACGATGTAGACACCTGTGTGTGGTTATGCGTGTGTGCACGTGGACGTCTGTTGCAAAAATGATGAGTCTTCACAAATTCAGCTGAAGTGAGGCGGAGCTGAAGGACAGTCATGCCTCTCAAGATGGTCCTTCCTTCTTGCTTTCTTCCAAAAAAACAGAGAAGGATTTGTTTTTGCATCTTAGCCAGAAGCCAGACTGCACTACCCCAAGTCCTGCCAGGCTTTGCCAGGGCAGATGGTACTATTTGGCCTCCTGCAGTCACTTCCATTTTCATCAGCAGCTTTATAAACATCTTTGGGCAAAGGGACACAATCTTGCTTCATTTTATGATACTTGCCAGGAAAAGCCTCCTGGAAGACAGTCCTACATTATGGGACTGCTCTCTTGTCCATGGTGGGCTCTGCTGCAGGAAAGGGATGAGCCTGTCAGGCTGCATGTTCTGCTTCTTCTGCTGACCCAAAAGGTCTTTGGGAGTGTTCAGCCTCCCCAGCTACTGATCTAACTAGTCAAAGTCAGCCCAAACATGGGGCTTTCCCTCTTGACCTTTCCAGCTTTTCCCCAAACGTTTGGGCTTATACCACCCTGATACAAAGCTTAGTGACTCCTACTACAGTAGGGAGCAGAAAGTCTTCAGAAATGAACAAAATGCACAAAAACTGTGGTAGAAATGGTACTTTGTGGTAGATACTTTTACATAGTTATGTGCAAAGACTTCCATTGGGATTAATTTCCCTTTTAGCCATACGAAAGTCAAGTACAGAATCTAAATGTTACCAGGCTCAGAGGATGGGCTGAGGCTTTACCCCCATGCTTGGGACCATGCTGAGCCACTTTACTGCTCCAGCTGTGGTCTGCGTGGGGCAGGTCTTCGTCGCAGTGTCCAAGCTGAACGTTTCACCTGCAGCTGCCTGCTTGCTTTGGTCTGAGTTTGTCCGTAAAGAGGCGGAGGGGGAGGAAGAAGGCTTTTCCCTTTCAACCTGCTCACCCCTGCGATCGCTGCCGCTGCCGCTGAACCCAAACAGCAGCCAAAGGTCACAGTCTCAGTCTTCACATGTCGCAGAAGAGGAAGTGCTGTACATGCTGAAACTGTCTCCTTGACAAAAAAAGCAAGAAAACACAGCAGCTGGTAGTCAAATAGCCTGACCTTGAGTAACATGGGCTTGCCATCTTTAAGAGAAAGGTAAATACCGTGTTTGGGGATAGGAAGGCAATTGCAGGAGGGAATGGTCTAGCTTGCAGAAGAAGTGAGGGGTGGGTGCCCAGCTGCCTAGAAGAACAGGTGTAGCTCCACCCGACATGGTGACAGGACAAGTAATGGCATGGAGGTTCCCTGCAGAGCCTATATGCCCCATGTGTGCATCGGCAAGACCTCTGGGACAGCCAGGCTGCGGGTTCATCTCCCAGCGGTAGATTTAGCCACTGAGGCTGTCCTGGAGGCAGGAAAGCGGTCCCTGGAGTGAGACCAGCAACCCAATGAGCACAGTGACAAGTGTGAACTGCAGCTTATAATGGGCACTGACAGAATAACCTGATCATGGGAAGTGCTGTCTTGGCCCATGTTTGTCAGCGCTGGGCTCATGCTGGCACTGAGGAACCTGTGGCTGGGGGTTGCATGCACCCTGTGACTTCATTCCATACGCATTGCTGCCTCATTAGGGCATCATGGCTTCAAGCATTCAGGTTTTAGACTGGCTCTGGTCAGCCTATGGGATCTCCCCCAGCACTGTGCCAGCATGTCTTGCACCATCTGCCATGCCCATATGCCCACAGTTTTGCCCAAGGACGCTCAGCACATAACCTAGACAACACTCTCGTGGGCTGCAACACAACCCTCAGAAGGGCTTTGAACTGAAAAAAAAAAGAAAAAAAATTAATTTTGTGCACAAAAGGACATGGGGATCCAAAAGAGACTTGCAGCAAGCCCAGTTCAGCATGGACATGGTTAATCTATTCCAGGCAAATAGTATAGACCAGAGCCCAAAGCATTTAGCCTGGAGACCAGAAACTGCTTCCGGGAAAGGATGACTTTGGCAGTATGGAGGTAGTCCAAGTTAATTAGATCATTTGTAGCTTGCTCAAGGGGCATGAAAGATCTGTTTGACCTTTTGTAATGAAAAAGTCCACAGCCTCATTTTACAGAGTAAAATGGGAAGGTCTAAGCCCCTGAGAGAGTAATTACGCTCAACAAATGTGACTGACCGTATGGACAGTTGACCTGTAAGGTCCTTGTTCGCAAAGAGAGATTGAATCAGGGTAATTGGCTGTCCTGTCCTGACTTTGTTTAGGACTTTCTGTGTGTTGTCTTGCAACAGGGGCAATGGGAGCAGTGACAGCGGGGAGGGCATTTGCCAGGAGAATGGGGAGGGGCCCCAACTCCCTCTCCAGGGAGCAGCCACAGCCAGCCTGGTTTGGGTGGTGGGTTTTTTTCTGGTTTAGAGATGGATATAGACAGTATATGTGGATGCAAATGTACAGCTGGCTATGAGTCTCCTGGGTCAAAATACCAAAACACCAAAGCTTGGATAAAATGTCCTGTGGGTCTTGGTGGACTGCAAGTTGGACATTAGCCAGAGTGCACTCTTGCCATGATAATCCACAAATAACACTGTAATGGCAACGAGTGCAGGTTGAGGGAAGTGATTATTTCATTCTGTTCTACAGTTGTGAGACACATCCAGCTACTGTGTCCTGTTCTGGTCTTCCTGGTAAAAGACAGACACTGATGTACTGGAGCAAGCCCAGTGGAGGCTATTGAGATGGTCAGGGGGCTGGTGTGCATGAAATACAAGGAGAGGCTGAGAGAGCAGGGTTTGTTCAGCCAGAAGAAGGGTAGAATGAGATGGTACCTTATTGCTGTTTAGAGCTACCTCATGGGGCGGTGTAGAGACTTGTCTTGGAGGTGGACAGTGGAAGGGTAACATGCAGTGGGCACAAGCTGTGGCATGGGAAATTGCAGTTGCATACACGGATGAAATTCTTTCCCATGAGGATAGTCAAATGCAGAGCCAGGGCACCAGGAGGTGGGGTAATCTCCACCCTTGGAGATATTCAAAACTCAGTTGGAGAAGGCCCTGAGCAACCTGAGCTAACCAGCCCTGCTTTGAGCAGGAGGCTGGATCACAGACCTCCAGAGGTACCTTCCAACCTTCTTGATTCTAAGACATGTGAATATATGTGTATATGGAAGGTATGTGTAGATACATACCTCAGAAGTGATTAGTATGTGATGTGAGATGCCTCCTGGAGTTATCTGTAACACCATCACTATGCAGTGTTCCCCAATCCATTAGCAAATGTGGAGTACGAGGGAGTGAGTAAACAGCAGTGGTCACAGCTTCTGGGATGGCACACCAAAGCGAACAGTGAATTTCACCTCTTATCCCACTGCTCCTTTAATGCTTCCTTACAGTTTTTCATTGTTCGTTTGTTCTGACTAACCTAAAATCTGAAATGTTTTTGTGTCCCTCCTGGTCCCCTTTAATTGGGTCACCAGCCTATTCAAGCATGAGTTCTTCTCTGGCGCTGTAGCTAAAGTGATTTGGAGCGGGGTGGGAGGGCATGTAACTGCCATCCCTCTTGGCAATTCTGTCCCCTCTTGCAGGAAACCAAGCCTGGCTTTTCTGGACTCATGGTCCACTCCTTTGTCTCATATCCATCTACTTCATCTTCTCTCCTGAGGGTAGGTACCAACTCTATCCTATGGTAAAAGCTATGAGCCTGCTCTGGCTGCAGGGCATGCAACTCTCACAGATGGATCCTCTGCATATTAATCTACAAGCTCAAAAACCTCCTCCCATTGGCACCAAATGCTCTTCCAAGTCCATGGAACTCCACTGCCACTCTCCACATCGGGGTAGAGACTGCTGGTTCTTTGGTGCAGGGAGCTGGGACCTTTCCTCCCTTGGGAATCTTTGGTTTCTGGAGTCCGCTAGTGTTATCAGGCATAACTGAGGTGTCTTTCCATAATTGTTCTGCTGGTTTTTTTATATGCCTGGCTCAGCTGCCTTGTGGTGTTGGCAGTTATAATGCTGCAGGGCAGTGCTATTGAACACATTCCCCAGTGTAAAGGAAATGATAAGCATAAGAAAAATGGCAAGATGAGATTGCAGGCTTCTCAGGAATGTCACTAATATTACATGACTGATAATTTCATTAAAATCTTTGAACTATGAGAATAACCTGTCTTTTTCTGTCTTAGTCACTGTATTTGCCAATACCTGCAAGAAATGAGGCAATAAAAATATTTCCATTCTGCACATCAGGGTTATCAAGACCAATAAATGATGCAGGAGTTCTGCAGGAGAGAAAGACTCTGTGCATGGACGACCTTGAATGTCTTACTTCCCGGGCTTCACATAGCTGGTGATTGTGCGTCATTGTCCCCACACCTGTGCTTCATCTGTACGCATTACATTGTTGACCAGAATTGCTAATCCTTGGCCCTGAGGTCAGGAAAAAGTGGACTTCTATGATAACAGAAATGCAGCTTGGTGGGACCATACATCTCATAGAAAGGCATGGCTAGCAGATGAGTTTGAAGGGTTCTGGGCTGTCAGAGCATGAGTCTGGTCAGCACAAGAAATTTCTTGGAATGTTAAATTTCATTTATGTCCTCACTGGCTCCAAAAAATATGTTTTTTCCCTTTCAAATAGAAATCTCGTAACATTTTTGCCTGAGACCATGCCAAATCTGAGCACATCCAGACTCAAACGTGGACCCTAGGACCCAGCACTGAGGACTGGAGCTGGTGTGACTCTTGCCAGTTCTGAAGCTACTATTTCAAGCTGTCAAGAACCGTGCTGGTTTCAGATGATGGCTGCAGGGATTTCTAGGCATAAAAAAAAAGAGCAAGAACCTCAAGCAATCCAAACAGATTTAGGTCTGCTTAGGTCAGTTGGATGGATGGCTCCTTGGGCTGCCTGACTGATGGGGCAGTGAAGCTCCCCACAGGACAGTCAACAGCCTGGAGATAAGCTGGGATTGCACCTGTAACGAGCTGCCGCATGGCCATGAACTGCCTGTCTTATCCCAGTATTTGATGAGAGAGGTCTTTTTTAGAAGCCTTGAGCTCATCAATTCATCAGCCTGAGATCCTGATTGCAAATCTACAAGCCTGGCTCCCTGGCAATAAAGACAAGTTGGTTTGTAAGGAGTTCCTCACACCATCACATGAACTGGCAGGCAGGTTCCTGATTGAAATTTGTCTTGTCCAATGGGAACATCTTTCTGCCTGTGCTCCATCAGAGGTTCACCAAATGCAATGGTTTTTTTTTCTGTGAAATGTTCAGTGTTCCACAAATCTGCATATTCTGATGGGAAAAAATGTTTTGTCTGGAAAATTCCCAAGCAGATTGACAGGGTCTGCATGGGGTGAAGCAGGCCTGGGAGCAGGGTGGTGTCATGCCGTCCATCCCATCTCTTGGGTGTAACCTCATCCCGGACCTGAATAACCTGTCAGTCTTGGCTAAAGGCTCTGGCTTTCTGCCCCAGCTCATGGGTTCCCTGTCTCTACTGAGCTTGTTTCCACGGATGTCTGCCATGGAGATAACTTTATCTTGGTCTCCTAAGGAAACATAACTTCCGTGAGCACACTTTGCACACGTAGGGAAGAGAGGCCACGCATCATGTGCAACCTTCTCTACTTCTTCAAACTTCTCTTGAAGTGCTTGACTGACTTCCACCAGATTTCATGGCAGAAGAGTCATAGATATAAAGCTTCTAAAGTTTGCAGGCAACTTGTACCAGTGTGGGACAACAAGGCATAAATCCACATGGAGTCACTGGGCATTATCAGCTCTGTTGCACATCGAACTACTCGTTCCTGCTCCCCTTCTCTTTCTGTCCCTGCAGGGTGAGTCTGAAGGGGCTAGGGAAGGTCCACAGTCTTTATGATGGCTGGAAGAAGGAATCTGCAGGGTTGTCTCTCTTGCCTCCTGTGTGTGGTCTGTAGTAGCTCTCCCTGACTGAGAATCAGACATGGTTCCTTCTCTTTCCCCTCTGGATGTTGCTCAGTGGAGCAGAGAATAGACCTGGTGATAACTGCCAGTGAAGCTGCCCTCCAGATCCTGCACTGGCCTCCAAAATGCCCTGAGATTCTGCTGCTTTACAAAAGAATGTTTCATGCTAATGAAGCACTCCTGGCTTAGCTAGCCAGGAGACTACACTGTGGAAACAGCAGACGTTGCTGCTTGAAAATTCATGCGCTCCTTGAGGGATTGCAGGGAAGCCCCAGGAGCAACCAGCTCACGCATTTGAAAGTTGTAAGTCAGTCCTTCAAACTCCACCAAGCTGGAGGCTGAAAAATCTGAGGGATTCTGGTGTGTAAGTGACATCATAAACCCTGGGTTTCCTCTCTAATTAAGCAACTGCAAGGATGGGCTTTAGGAAGGATGATGAAGATCAGGGCACTCCTTTTGACAAGGTGCAAGCTGGCAATGTCCCTTGTCCTAGAAACATCTCAGGTGGATAAAAGGCATCAACACAGAAGCGACGTGTTTTCTGACATCTGATAAAAACCTTTGAATTCTGACATCCAGGCTCTGCCCTGGTTCTAAAATGGCCAAAGTTACCACCAAAACTAAGAGTTATGTGTTGTCCATACCTGAACAGGAGGTCTGGAACAAGCCCCAGGACTCACCTCCCACAGGGATGCCAAAGTCATTTGAGGACAGGGTCCATACAGTGGCTCCACTCTGCTGGGAGTATGTGGGCTGAATGGTGCCTCTGCTCCCAGCTGTATCCCTGGAGTCCTGCAGGGAAGAGGGATTTTGTAACAGTAACAAGCCTCTGTGCAGACAGCCAGGGATGTCTTTGGAGAGCATCCTGGTGCTGCCGAGCCAGCTCTGCACCTGCTCCTTCTTGCTGCTGGAGGTAGCAGACTCCAGCCCAGCAGGACTTTGGCTTTCATTTGCTTGTTTTGCTTTGTGGCTCCATGTTCGATGCTGTGCTAGGCAGATTGTACTGCCCTCTGACCCTGCTTTGCTGGAGACATGACACATCTGCTCCTCACACTCCTGGTTTTGAATAGGAGTCCCCTCCGCAACCACTGAAATATGCAGCTGCCTGACAGCGCCAAAGAAGCTTGCACAACCTCCTGCATGACAGCCGTGGACTTGGGGAAAGGTGATGACGTCAAGTGTGGTTGCTGCAGCAACCCAATGTTGGGGTGCGTGCACCCCTTGCCAGAAGGCGGTTGTGGTGCAGACCTGACACAGAACCACAGCTGCAGCCCTCGGACAAGCTGGGTGAGATAGATCCCAATGGTGCTGGGGCTGTTTGGAGGCAGACGTGGCTGTGCCTGCTATTCAGGGTGACTCCCTCTGGTGCAATGCTGTGGACACAGGGGAGGTTTTCCAGAGAAGAGTTGAGTGTGCCGGGTAGTAACTGGATCTCTGCAACGGCCCAGCCCTGTCCTGGAGAACAAAACACGGGGATCAGCACAATTTTAAACCAGAAAAAGCAGGGGGAGGTTTTTAGGAAAAGAGCCACAAAGGAATTTGAGGGGGACAATGGGAATCCATGAAGGACAGGATGATGAAAGGCCTGATCCTGCTGACACATGCCACCTCTGGGAGTGGCCACCAGCTAACCCAGACGTCAGTGGCATTTGACCATCAAGCATTCAGTTTCTTGCCTAGTTGGTTTGACTGGACAGGGAGACCCAATGGCGGAGGGAAAGCAACAGGTTATTCTTGCATCCTTGACCCACGTCTAAAGCAGAATGGAGACTTCTATCTAATTAGAAGAGCTTTAATTAAAAAAAGTTGAAGGAGAAGCAGGGTTGCCCAGTATAGTGTCACTGAGCTGGTTAGTGGGGTGGCAGAGCACTCGCCACAGGATGGATCCTAGGCTCTGAACAGGTATGGGATGCTGGCTTATCTCTGCCTTGGTTCTAATGGAGAGGATCCCCGCGGAGGGCAGAGAAAGACTGTGGAGCAGCAGAGACTGGCACTCTCTCCTCCTGGCACGTTTAAACTTCCAGGCATAGAGTGGGGAAGCTGGCACACAGTGATCGATAGCATGATTAGACCATCCTCCGCGATCTCCCTGATGGATCCCTCAGCAACTTACCTGCAGAGAGGTAGCGCATGGTAGTGCTGTGGCTGGCAGAGCTTACAAGGACCGGTTGGCATGGGTTTGGTTCTCCTAAACCCTGCTAGCTGGGACCTGTGGGGACCTAGTTGCAGGGCTCAGTTGGTCCTACAGGACTAAGCCCGGCTCAACCTTGGCTCTGTGTTGGCTCAGGCTAGTGGTAAGAGGGTGATCACTGCCCTTCCTCGTCAGGGTAGGGGTCTGGGGAGCCCAAAGGACTAACCTTTCTGCTTCAGGACCCCACCTTTCACTCCTTTCCTTTGGGGAAAGCCCCCTGCTCTCTCCCCACATGCCAGACACAGGAGGTTGCCTTGATCACTAGACCCAAAGCAGGAGGCAAGCAGTTGTGCTGTGGCTCCATTACTAGCAAGGATCTATGCTCATGGGATCCCTTCTGGGTGACAGATCCCCTTTTTGTCACATGGCTGGACATGCTGGGGTGCCTCTGATGTGTTCCAACATGGATATCTCACCTACCTCACTGTGTGACCCAGCATGCAGCGCCCAGATGCCCATGCTATAAAAAAATTACCATTGCTTAGGCTGCGCTGACCTTACATGGAGATCACCGCAGCCTCGTTTCTCACCTTCACCCTTACCTGTGGTCAGGCAGATCTCCTCCCTCCACTGCAGAAGGCCCTTCTGAGAGCTTCCTAACCTGGCAGAACACTATCCTACTGTCCAGGGCCAAAGAGGACAGGGGGAAATAAAGAATCCCCTTCCAGTGCAGGGAGCTGTTAATTTAACTCACGACATCTGCTAGACTTGGCCTTTAATCTGAAGAGGTATCAAAATGCTCTCTTGCATACAGGGAAGAACCAGGCATGCCGCTTACCCTCTTGCATAATTCAAACACATCTCCAGGGTCTCCACTGGATAGCATCCCAGAGGTACTTTGTCTTGATTCAGTAACACTGTCTGATGTGTGGGATTTACTAAAAAATAAGCACACGTATCAAATAACCTGCGGCAACACGGGAAGGGTTCAGCATATTATTGCTTCCTGAACTCGCAGCTCGATTCTGTGGAAGAAGGGTGTATGCTGAGCAAGAAAGTTGTGCCAAAAAAACAGTCAACGGGCTTGTCAAGCAGTCTTCAAGTCCCCCCTTCCATTAGGATCCCAGAGGAAAACCTCCAAAGGAGTCCTCTGCCTTCCAAACACGTCAAGGCGACAGACTGAAAGGGTTTTCTCATAGTTCCTCCAGACTGATACCTATTAACCAGATATTATTTTTATTTTTAATGGAAAAAACATATGCAGGCAATTGATCTGATGTTTCTTGGTGAGCAAGGATAATTAGACTGTTGTAACTATGCGTCGTGTATTGCTCTTGCTACTATAAATAAAGGTCAAACACAAGACACTTCCTGCTACTTTTGCTGACACGTGGCTGCCATTTAGTGATTCATAATCTCTACACACGGCTTGGCAAACAGAGGGGATTTTTTTTCTTTTTTATAGGAGCTGTTTTCCACTTGTGCAAGCACAACAAAGGACTTGAAGTGACCTGCTCTGATCCACCTACACGACCACCAAGTTTCAGCAGAAGGTAACTAAGACAAGTAGGATCATGGTCTGTAGGCTGAACTATGCACAAGAGGGAGCTGATCCTCCACTAGCTTTGAGGGGTCTTCAAGCTGAAAAAAGTTTAAAGCTACACCCATTTTTGCATTTATATAGCATTTTTTTATTCTGTATATCACACTGCCTTGTGCAACTGCATAAACACTGATATGACTGAGTGGCAGAGGGGGAAAACGGATGCTGGGAGATAAGAAAACCTGACAGTATTTGGATAGGATTGTGGTGGGCTGTGGTCTTCTGGTCCACAGACTGGGCTTTAGTTGTGAGATGGACTCTGATGAGAATAATTTCATTATCTGGACAGGAATAGGAAGATATTGCATATGAATTAGGCGCTTTTCCACATTGAGCCTGTTCTGTTGTTTGTACGACGCCTTGGTGGCAGGAATATCACAGCGCCCTTGAGGTACAGAGGCGATTGCAAAAGGTGAAAAAGACCCTTCAAGCTTAGGAAGACAACTGAGCTTAATGTTCTTAGTTTTGGAGATTTGTGTTTAAGTTGTGTAGGATCACAGTTATTTTATTTGAGGCAACTTTTCCCTGTTTGTGTGGAATATTCAGACAAACCTGAAACATCAGGACGTGGAGAGCTGCTGGGTATTTGGATAGTTGCCCTGAATGCAGAGAAAAGGAATGATTTTTTTAATGCACTCTCACCTTTTCTCAGACCGCAGTAGAAATCTGCCTTATCTCTTACTTTGATTTGTTTTAATGACCTGATAATAAGTTTCCAATTAGAGCTGACTGGGACGTATGACTGGGATGCGTATCTGTGAGCAAGTAGTTCCATGAAAGACCATCTTTTACTTTTGATGGTTGACCCACTTAATTTCCTTTTGGGTAACCTTTTTTTGTGTGTGTGTATTCATGGAAAGGTCAGGGGAATGGTTTGAATTCTGTTGCTTGAGTGAATTCACCATGCAGTCACTTTGGTGTTTGCATTACAGCCCAGCTTAGAGTTTCCACCGTGCTGGGCACGGCTTAGACATGCAGTAAGAGCCAGTGTTTTCACGGGGAGCTAACAGCTGAAGGAAAAAGGAGAGAAAAATCTGGCTGGGGAAGGTAAATCTGGAGTGGGAGACTTGCAGTCCGTGGTCCTACCGACTGAATCATGCTGCTGATGTCATTTATTAAGGCTGTTTCCTGGTGAGGAAGAGACTCCGCACCACACAGGTCACCAGCCACTGCTGGCACACTCAGGAGCAATGAATCACAGATGCTGTTTGTCGGGCTGAGTCACTTGCATAGACAGAGACCTTTTCACAGAAAATGTTCCTCAGTGGACAAAAAACCACCACCAATTCAGTAAAAAATATCTAGGTCCCTTTTCAGTATCCTTTGCCTGATAAAAGGAGCGTTTTGCTTAGTTGAGTATCACCTCCTTCTGAGGCTCTGGCCCGTGGTGGTGTCTGGGTGCAGGGTGACCTGTGGTTTCCAGCTGGTAGAACAAAAGCAGGGGATCATGTCTGCAGGCTGTTTGTTCAGCATCCCAGTAACAGGACATTGGGCACCTGGAAAATTTGGCATGCAAAACTTGTATTTCATTATCTGTTTTCTTTGCTTCTGATTCCTAAAGCAATTGCAGGGGGAAAAAAAAAAGTTTTAATCTTTTTTTTTCTTTTTAGCAAGAAAGCAAATGACATGTGTGTGCAAGCAGAATTGTCCCAAGGCCAAATTATCACCTGCTCAGTTAAAACCCACTTGAATATTGGCTCAGATGCAGAAAGTGAAAACAGAATGTGGACCCAGATACTGAAGGAAAACATGAAGGAGGTTTGGAAATCCTGCGTGCCAGGAATAGGGTTGTGGGGGAAGAGCTGTCCAGTGTCTCGGCCACTACAAGAACTAATGTCCAGCAAATGAAGTTAGTGGGATATGGGCTCCAAGCAAACCCATGGAGGTGGACCCTCATGCAATGGGTAGCTGAGCTGTAAACTTA